>NC_091257.1:16083106-16386136 GCF_042477335.2 Ovis canadensis
ACTTGACATAATGCCCTCAAGGTCCATTGTAGTAGTTTCTATTATTGGTATATAATTAACAGTTAGTCTCTGACTAAACAGTTAGTCCCTAACTAATTTTTAGGGACTACAAACATTCTGTTTTGAAAGCCAAGTGACTGTCTGTTTACATATATTTAAAAATATTTTTTCTTCTTCTTCAAGGCAATAGATTGTTTCCTCTCTAGACTCTGTTGTGGTCTTTGACCTAAAGCGTTGAGCCTTAGGTCTGTTGGAGCAAACAAGATGTTTATGTATTTCATAACATTTCAGGAGCAGAACTACAGAAGGCGAAAGAAGGGATTTATCGTTGAGAAGACTTTCCCACTGAGGGTAATCCACTAATAAATACTGCATCATAGGTGAAAGGTTTTTGACCCTCAGGAATTGGAAGCATCTTGTGGAATGAGCTTAAAGATGATTTAAAAGTCTTAGGTAGGAGAAATGCTATTATTCACAAGCAGAATTGGTTTCCACCATGGTTGTCTGTGTCTTTTTTTCCTAAGATAATCACTTTGGGATTTTCACTGCTGTATTGGCATCAGGCAGCTCCTCCTTCTCCATTCCAATAACATCCTGAGAGAGTAAGCTTGCAGTCATTTGTGAGTATAATTTAGATAGTGGTCTGTTGGATTACTGAGGAGTAAGCCATTTTTCATCAGTTTTGCTTCCAGATTGAGCTTTATTTATTTCCAACCTTTCTTTCACTGCCACAAGTCCCAGAGTTTTTGCCTCAATGAGTTTGAGCTAGTGTAGGACAGCCAGATGCTATGATTGCTTAGCCTATGTAGATACAACAGAAGAACATGTTGTTAGAATGGAAGCCTTTACCAGATTGTGATTTGTGGTCTTTTAGTAAATGTATTTTAAAATCAAGCTGATTATTATGAAATGGCATCACTGTACTTTCTTTAGAATCCTTTTGAGGATGTTAGTGAATTAATCTGATTTTCATGTCTCTATCACAGCACTTCATCAGGCTGATAACAACAGCAGTGCTCATTTGAATATGTTGTAATATGAGTTTAGAAATATATAGCATCCTGGCTTTAATTCAAACTTCACCACCCCTAATATAATTTAATTACAAAATTTTGCCTCAGTTTTATGTGTTGCTTATATTTAGCTCTTCCTAGTCTTGTCAGTTCAGTTCAGTTCAGTTCAGTCGCTCAGTCGTGTCCGACTCTTTGCGACCCTATGAATTGCAGCACGCCAGGCCTCCCTGTCCATCACCAACTCCCAGAGTTCACTCAGACTCACGTCCATCGAGTCCGTGATGCCATCCAGCCATCTCATCCTGGGTCGTCCCCTTCTCCTCCTGCCCCCAATCCCTGCCAGCATCAGAGTCTTCCAATGAGTCAACTCTTCGCATGAGGTGTCCAAAAGTACTGGAGCTTCAGCTTTAGCATCATTCCTTCCAAAGAAATCCCAGGGCTGATCTCCTTCAGAATGGACTGGTTGGATCTCCTTGCACTCCAAGGGACCCTCAAGAGTCTTCTCCAACACCACAGTTCAAATGCATCAATTCTTCGGTGCACAGCCTTCTTCACAGTCCAACTCTCACATCCCTACATGACTACTGGAAAAACCATAGCCTTGACTAGATGGACCTTAGTCAGCAAAGTAATGTCTCTGCTTTTAAATATACTATCTAGGTTGGTCATAACTTTTCTTCCAAGGAGTAAGCGTCTTTTAATTTCATGGCTGCAGTCACCATCTGCAGTGATTTTGGAGCCCCCAAAAATAAAGTCTGACACTGTTGCTACTGTTTCCCCATCTATTTCCCATGAAGTGATGGGATCAGATGCCATGATCTTCGCTTTCTGAATGTTGAGCTTTAAGCCAACTTATTCACTCTCCTCTTTCAGTTTTTAGCTCCTCTTCACTTTCTGCCATAAGGGTGGTGTCATCTGCATACCTGAGGTTATTGATATTTCTCCCGGCAATCTTGATTCCAGCTTGTGTTTCTTTCAGTCCAGCATTTCTCATGATGTACTCTGCATAGAAGTTAAATAAAAAGGGTGACGATATACAGCCTTGACGTGATGCATTTGAACTGTGGTGTTGGAGAAGACTCTTGAGGGTCCCTTGGAGTGCAAGGAGATCCAACCAGTCCATTCTGAAGGAGATCAGCCCTGGGATTTCTTTGGACGATATACAGCCTTGACGTACTCCTTTTCCTATTTGGAATCATTCTGCTGTTCCATGTCCAGTTCTAACTGTTGCTTCCTGACCTGCGTACAGATTTCTCAAGAGGCAGGTCAGGTGGTCTGGTATTCCCATCTCTTTCAGAATTTTCCACAGTTTATCGTGATCCACACAATCAAAGGCTTTGGCATAGTCAATAAAGCAGAAATAGATGTTTTTCTGGAACTCTCTTGCTTTTTTGATGATCCAGCGGATGTTGGCAATTTGATCTCTGGTTCGTCTGCGTTTTCTAAAACCAGCTTGAACATCAGGGAGTTCACGGTTCATGTATTGCTGAAGCCTGGCTTGGAGAATTTTGAGCATTACTTTACTAGCATGTGAGATGAGTGCAATTGTGTGGTAGTTTGAGCATTCTTTTGCATTGCCTAGTCTTGTAGTAGCAATTAAATTGGATGCTTTCCATGCTATGAAGTTATTATGATGGTTTATTTGTACCTTTTGATAAAAAATTAGTTTGAGACACTGGATTAAAGGAATGTATAGAGGAAATACTTCTGTATTGTTCATAATTCTATTCCTTGTTATGTGGAAAACCCATTTGCCCTTATTGTGAATAGAATTCCCAGACACTTGGTATTGACCCAATGTCATGTTTCTTTGCTTGAATTATAGATGTTGTAGATAGAAAAGCATATTTGGTTGTCCTCTAGGTCATTTTCTTGCAAATGCAAAATTGTTTGATTCTACTGATGCAGTTCTTGTCATACTCTTTCCATATTTAATCAGCATGACAAGCCTCTTTTTTCCATCTGGTAAAATAAATAAAGGTGGAAAATTGTAATACTTAAATTGTCATTTAAGTATTTACCAAAAATAGACCAAAATAAAAATTTTCCATTTTTCACATTTTATCCTTACTTTGTTTAAATACTTTTAAAAGGTTAAACAACCTGATTATTAGGAACTTGTTATCACATAAATTGCTTTTCATATGCACTAGTTCAATTTGCACACACCTTTTATCTATTGTTATTATTACTGTTATCATCATCACCAAAAATAGCATCACATATATGGAGTTTTCTGCACACCAGTCACTGCTGTGGTATATGTGTGCATGTGCATGCCGGGGTGTGTGTGTGCGTGCACACACACACATCCAGTCATTTCCATGAACCCATGAGGCCAGGCCTCTTATCACTCCCATTTCCAGGTTAGGACATTGACATGTACACAGAGTGCTGGCCCTCGTTACACAGTTCATGGATAGAGACGGGACTAGAATCCAGGCAGCCTGGCTGTGTCCTGACCCTTAACTTCTTGCCTTTTAACGATCTTGTTTGCTTTGTAAAGTTGTTTTTCTCAGGTTTTCCCCCCTTAGGTCTGAAAAGAAGTCTCAGTAGGCACGTTGCATGTGCAAGGAAAAGGCAAGCAGTGTGGAGTGGCTCTCAACTTGGGCCGCACAAGGAGACATTAAAATCGCCGGGGAGCTTCAGAAACTGTTGCTGCCTGGGTCCCATCCCCAGAGCATCTGATTCAATTGCTCTGGGGTGCGGTCAGGACCTTGGATTTTTTTTTTTTTTAAATGCTCCTCGTTTGATTCTAACGTGCAACCAAGGTGAACACTGATAGGAAGCAAACTGACATTGCAAATCAATTCAGTGAAGTTCCTGAGGGCTTGTGTTCACTCTGCCTTTCCTTCTGTGGCCTCATTTCTATCAAAAATCAGACTCAGCTTAAGCACCCAGAGGCCCTACAAGACTCTGAATTATTTAGCTACAATTGAATAATATTCCCTATACTGTACTTAGGAAGGCAGGAAATTACTAACATTTTTTAGAAGGAGTCTTAGTATCCAAGATTGAATCAAAATAGATACTTTTGTTATATTCAGTTGATTAAAATTCATTTAATTTTCCATTCCCTGGATGTTCTAAGTACTAGGTATTCGTTTTATTTTTGCTGAACATGTCGTCAGCATTCATTCCTGTTTATTAACCTTTATGTTTTTCTAGATCTTCTGTTAAACCAAGTTGCTATCTGAACATATTTAATTAAACTAGCTATACTTTTGAATGAGCAAATGTGGTTTCAAAAATGATTTTATATAATTATATTATACCTTAAACTTATGGATACAAAGCAGATATCATCTTGGTAAATTATGACATCATGTCATTTTTTTTGTTAATTTGTAGAAATTATTTCTCTATTGACACATTAGCCCAGCAGGGAAACCAGAGACAATGAGGTCATATACAGGGGTGATAGGCAGCTGTGATATAATCAGTTCTAAATAATATATTTAAGTGGTGAAAATCCATATTTCTCCCATAAGAATACTTGGTTTTTACTTCAGTCTTCAATATGCATTGTTATGAGAAAGATTTTACATGAGATTTCTCTTTAGTGTTGCGCATAGTGAACAATGCACCTGGTGAAGTGAATGCCTCAATGAAAAGTTTTATGGGGCAGAACCGTTTGCTATGCTAAGAAACTAAGTGTTGTGCTGATATACATAATGGATTCTATTTTTAGATGAACATGTGTTCCTATAGCCTGTCTTCCTTATGCAAGAGGCCAGCAGTTTCAGCCCCACATTGTGAATACTGAGACGTCGATGATCAGACGAGATGGGACTTTAGGTTGTGAAACTTTCATCTATTTTAGCCCTAACATATTTCATGACTGGGGGAAAAATTAGAAACAAAATAGATTAACATATACACCCTACTATATATAAAATAGATAACCAACCAAGAACTACTGTATAGCACAGGGAGCTATAGTCAATATTCTCTAAAACCTATAAAGAAGAAGAATCTCTAAAAATATATATGTATAACTTAATCATTTTGCTGTACACCTGAAACTACCACAACATTGCAAATCAACTATACTTCAATAAACAAAACAAAAATCTAAACAAACAAAGTTCTAAAACTGTTTCAGCTTTTTGGTGTTTGTAGGGTGAGTTCTTCCAGAAGTTGACCTCAAAACAAAGATTCAAGTTCAAGTAGTTTATTTGGAAGGTGAGCTCCCGAAGCATGGACCAAGCAGTGGGGAAGTGAGACAGGCAAAGGAAGGCAGCGAAAGAGGGTGAATTATCAGATACCCATTAACACTCCGGGCAACTAAATCTCCATCCCACTGGGAGCTCTGGGCATGGAGCACACCCCAGAATTATCTCATTTGAGATAAGAGAGCTTGATATCTACCACCAGTTCCTATGTGTCTCTGAAGACAGCTTTGCCCAGGGCTATTCTGTTCGCAGCACCTCTGCCAGCTCTTCTCTGTGGCCAAGGAGCCTTCAGACTGGTGTCCCCAGACTTCGAGAAAGTGCTCAGACAAAGTTGCCTTTGGAAGCTGTCAGTGGGCATGCATGGATACACATGGCCACCAGCAGCAGCGACTGCTCTGAAGGCTTTGATTTTAAGTGAGACTTAAAAAGTCTCTACCATGGGTGCAGACAGAAGAGTAAACCAATTCACAGACAGATCTTGCTTTGTTTGCATAACATATTAAAATGTAAAAGCCAGCGTTAAAAAATCTGGACAGTTCATATGCAAATCTGAATTTCTCAGAAAATCAGAAGGCTTGGCAACATTGGTCACCATACCACCATGGCCTCATGTGGCTACCTGCGTCAGACAGGGCCTGTGGGATCCAGCCTCTTTCATTTCGGCTTTTGGGTGTACAATATCAGGTGTCTATGGCAATATCCTTTACTGGAAGCTTCAATAAGCTAATGATTATGAAGGCTCCTGTGGAATGCAGTCAGTTCTGCTACAGTGGGCTTGTTGGATTGCTATGGTGTAAAGACTGATTTTACAGTAGAAAATGGCTAAAGGTCAGCAAATCCAGGCCTTACTCATAACTGCCAGAGCAAAGTAATTGATGCCCCAAGCCCATTTCTTCTCTATGAGATATGGATTTGAAGTGTGTGAGCTCTGAGGTCACTCTGAGCTTTAGAAGGTTATTATTATAAAATGACTTTCACATGGCATTGTGCTGTGTTAGATTTATCAGTATGATTCCTTGGCAAAAGATTTCATGTGGAGTCGAGCCATTAATCTATAGGAAATAAAAATGGTGGGCTATAGGACACCAGGCAGAATGACTTTCCTTTGTGGAATGAATGGGGTTTAATTCCATCACCAGCTCAAGGCAGTGGACACTGAGTAGCTAAGTCAGCTACACCCACCCATTCCCCACTGTATATCTGCACTGTCCCATAAAGTGGCATGTTGAGTTTTAAACTTGAATTTTAATTAATTAAAATATGAAATGCATTTCCTCAGCCACACTTCCAAGTGCTCCATAGCCACCTGTGGGCAGGTAAAGTTAAAGAACATTTCCATCACTAATAGAAAGTTCTGTTGGGTGTCACTGCACAGAGACTGGGTCAGGAATAGTCTAATCAAAGCCAGTGACAAGTGAAAGTTTCTTTGAATTTATGGGGAAAGACCTTTCTTCTCTTTTGTTGAATCATGTCCTGTAAAGATGTTTTGTAGACATGACTTTCATATTTTGTTCCCTTGGATGAAGACATTCGGGTGCTTCAGATACCACTTTGGGAGCCTAACAGGTAGGCTGATCCCACAGAAGACAAACCAGTGAAGGACCAGATCCTCAGCGATGTCATTTGAGACATAAATCAGACCGTCTCAAATCCATGAGCGAGTGAATCTCCTTCATTGTCTAAGCTGGTTTCAGAAGGGACGTTGTCCCTTTTCAGTCAAGATTGCTAACTGAATCATCGGACATTCATGTATTTGAAGGAAGGCAGGGACTCAGATATCTAGGATCCAGCTGCATCTGGCCCATAAATGTGAAAGAGGAAAGAGAAGACACTTCTGCAATCTTCTCTACAATCCCCTGTGCAAGACATCATTGTATGTTGTTTTGTGCATTTTTCTGTGTGGAGCTGTAGCTCTCAGGAATGGTTGTGGTGCATAATTAGAGAAGAATATATATTGAGAAACAAGGAGAACGTGAAAATTTGTGCAGCAAATGGAACTTTGTATATTAGTCTAATATACAAATTGGATTTTGTAATTGGTTTCAATTGTACCAGAAGGACTTCTAGGGAAGGAAAGGAGAGCTTATTGGTAAACCACTGTTTTGCACGCGTCATGCCTGTGTGCCTTCTGTAGACTGTGTTGTTAATTACTCGGTTGGTTTTCCCCATTTTGCACTGGGAAGCCTAGGCTGTGGCAGTGTGGCTGCCCCAAGAAGACATCCCACGCTGCCAAACTAGATTGGGGCCCTTCCTCAGCCCCCCTGGTGTGCCTTGTGCTCCCCTTCAGCTTAGCTGTCATTATGCTCTGCTGATTGTGTCTCATTCATTATACTTGCCTAATATATCAGGAGGAGAAGGCAATGGCACCCCACGCCAGTACTCTTGCCTGGAAAATCCATGGATGGAGGAGTCTGGTGGCCTGTGGTCCATGGGGTCGCCAAGAGTCAGACACGACAGCGACTTCAATTTCACTTTTCAGTTTCATGCATTGGAGAAGGAAATGGCAACCCACTCCAGTGTTCTTGCCTGGAGAATCCCAGGGATGGGGGAGCCTGGTAGGCTGCTGTCTATGGGATCGCACAGAGTCAGACACAACTGAAGTGACTTAGCAGCAGCAGCAATATGTCAGGAAGTCTTTAAATTTAAGTACTTTATCCAGTACGGTTGGCATGTCAGGTCCACTGCTAGCATACAATGATTGCTCAATTACTGTAGATCAAATGAACGAGGTCTAGCAAGGCTGTGCCACTCACCTAGGATCACAACAGGTGGGAAGCCAAATCTATCAGGACCCAAAGCCAGTGGTTTTCCTGGCTCTTTCTTGTTTATTAACACCTTCTCCAGCTGCCTCACCCCCAGTAGTTTTTGTGACTAGCTTCCTGGAAGAGAGAGGGAGTGTGGCAGTGGGGAGTAGAAGGGAGAGTCTCTCTCTAGCTCCTTCCTGCCATGAGTCCCCAAAACCCACCTTCACCTTCATCTGCTCTCTCCTCCCATTTCCCTCCTCTTTCCCAGTCAGTTCCTACCTCTTTGGTCCTAGACCCTGACTTCCCAAAGATTTTGAACTAATATTTATCCCTTTTATTTCATGTATTATCAATATTCCCTCTTTTACCAGATCCATACAATCAGTCTTAAGCTTGACAAGCCTGTCCCACCTCTAAAGAAAGCTTTAGGCACTCTCTTGACCCCAACTTTCTTTTCTTTTTCCTTGTCATTCACATAAGCATCTTTAAAGACTTGCCTGTATTCTCTGCTTACCTTTCACTGCCTCCTCTGTCCATAGCAACCTGGATTCTGCACCCATCACTCCAAACTGTTCTTTCTAATGCTACCAGTGACCTTTATGTCAGCATCAGTTCAGTTCAGTCGCTCAGTTGTGTCCGACTCTTTACGACCCCATGAATTGCAGCACGTCAGGCCTCCTTGTCCATCACCAACTCCCGGAGTTCACTCAGACTCATGTCCATCGAGTTGTTGATGCCATCCAGCCATCTCATCCTCTGTCGTCCCCTTCTCCTCCTGCCCCCAGTCCCTCCCAGCGTCAGAGTCTTTTCCAATGAGTCAACTCTTCACATGAGGTGGCCAGAGTACTGGAGTTTCAGCTTTAGCATCATTCCTTCCAAAGAACACTCAGGACTGATCTCCTTTAGAATGGACTGGTTGGATCTCCTTGCAGTCCAAGGGACTCTCAAGAGTCTTCTCCAACACACCACAACACGACAGTTCAAAAGCATCAATTCTTCAGCGCTCAGTTTTCTTCACAGTCCAACTCTCACGCCCATACATGACCATATGGAAAAACCATATGTCAGCATATATTGGCCATTTTTAGCTCTTTGTGCTTGAAGTTTTATCAGAATATTATTAGTATTGTTGATTGCCACATTTCTATGAAACATTTTATTTTCTTGGCTTCTTTGCTTTCATATATTTTCCTCTACCCCACTCAGTTTTCATGGTTGGCTCTAGGTCGCCATTCTTTTCTACTCCCAGAATCACATCTGTACTTGCAGCTTCATTTACCATCTGGACACAAAGACTTGCAGATTTATGTCATCACCCAATATCTTATCCCCTTGAAACCCAGAAGACAGCATTTCTAAGGTGGGTAGTGATCTTTTCCTCCCTTCACCCTTGACCTGGTCCTGCTGCCTTACTGAAGGTGCCACCCCCTTAAACCTGCACCATCTGGACCCTGGAGAGCTTCCTCTCCCCTTCCTTCTCCACCTTCCAGTCAAGCTCTTGGCCTCTTGCTTTCTGTGTTGCAGTCACACTAGCCATACTGGTGAGTCTACGCCTTCCCACTTCCTTCCACCTAGAGCCATCACAGTACTTCCCCTCTCCTTGCAGGATGTGTTCTTGCTGTTTGCATCACTCCCTGCCTTGCTTTGCCACACTCCTCATAGCTGTCACAAAATATTTTGCACAAAGTTATACGGTGTCTAGCACCCCTGTTAGAATGTTGACTCAATGAGAGAGGTGTCCATGTTGTCCTGGTAAATGTTTTAACAACTGGATCTCCTGCTGGGAAAAATGATTTGTTGGCATTTGCTGATTTCCATGGTGTAAATTCTTCCACTGTATTTTATTTTAAGCTACCATTATATCACCACTGGATGCAAATTTGGGAAGAGGTTACAGTTGCCTCTCATAAGCTTAAAAGAAAATTCTAGCATAGTACTCAGATATGGCCATCCTCTTCACTACTGTGCATGTCTTCATGACTTGGGGCTGTGCTAGGCACCTTGGTGATAGTGACTCTTAATTGGAGGGTTAAATGCAGTGTCTTTATGTCATCATAGAAATGTAGTGGTAAAAATGCTAATATTTAAGACAAACCGGCATAAAATCTTTCATTTTAGAATTGGACTTGGCCTTAATTAAACTATCAGCTATCCCATCATTTTTGTCTCTTGTAATTGAGGGTCAGGGAATGGAATCTGGCACAATCATGTAACTAGCTAGTAAAGTTACCCAAGTTAAAGTGCACATCTCTTAATTACCTGTGCACATTCCTTCCAAAAGAAGTAAAATTTTATCATTCAGGTCATGTTATTATATAGTGGCAGAGTTGAACATATCATAAATAAACCTACTTTACAAGAGAAAAGGCACTGTTTGATCTTCTTATTAAATTTTAGGTTGTCTGTTCAGAGAGATTTCCCCTTTATCATTCCCCCCTTAATTATTTCTTGTAGTTATATGCAGATTAAATATATTAGTTAGCTTTTGCTGTGCAGTAAACCACTCCAAAATATATTGGCCTTTCTTTCAGCCACTGCTGTGTGGGCTGACAGTGTGGTGTAGACCCCTTTTCTGGTTTACCCAGGCTTCCCTGGCAAATGCAGGAGGCTGGGGATGGGTATGAAACTGTTGATCCTGGCTGCCTCATGTCTGAGGCTGCAGCTAGGATGCTGTTGACTTGGTCTGATCTAGGTGGTCCCTGATCCTTCATCTTGTTTTTGTGTTGGGTTGGCAGAGTTCTGAGAGGGAACGGAACTTACAAGACCCTAGAATCAAAATTGCTATATAGGTACTTCTGCCCCAACTTATGTGTGAAATAAAATCATTCCTAGGGTGAGGAAATAGATGCCAGCTCTTGATATCAAGGTCTGCAAAGCCATACTGCAAAGAGGCCTTGAAACACAGAAGGGGATGATTTGTAATGGTTTTTGCAATCAAGTACAGAAAAGGAATCTTTTCCTCAAATGATAGGAGACTCTGTAATAGTGAAGTGTCCCAGTGGGGCAGAACTGACCAATGGCTTCCAAGGCTTCTTGAGATATTGAGGCAGTGCTAAATACCCTAGCCAGACTGTTGTGTTGACTGCATGCATGCAGCACTGAATCTTATACTGCTGTGCGGTGGGAGTCTCTCTTCACACCCTAGACTTTGGGTCTGCCGTTGGTGTTTGGAAATGAAAGGATCCCTGTGAGGTGATGGGGCAGTGGAGCCACATTTCAACCCATGATGACTTGGGCAGCACCCTGTTAGTGACAGGTGTCAAAATCTGGAAGAACACTGGGGAAGTGGAAATTAAACCTCAGGGTTCTTTACTGCTGGAAAATGATTGTGGGGGAATTTCCATAGTGGAGAGGTGGAAATCTTTCCAGATCACTTCTTATGTCCTAGGCTGCAAATGCATTTTTCTGGAATGAGAAACACATGAGTTTGACTGAGGACGAGTTAATTGGTTTTGAGGACGAGTTAGTTGGTTTTGTCAATGAAGCATGAGAAGGGATCAGTCCTTACTCTGAGCTCATCTTTTTTTAAGCTGAGTATGCTCTGGGAAGATGCAGGCATCAGCATATTTGTATCCAACTGAGCCAACAGAGCCTGCAGTGAAAGGCAAGGAAGGCCATTATCCAGTGAGTGTATATTGGGCTGGGAGCCACTGAGGTTAAAACATTCACTTTATTGCCATCTCTTTATCTGTACTTTATAAAATTAGTTCACAATCTCCCTAATTGTTCTTTGGAGTAAGATCTTTGAAACTGTTCTTTGGAAAAAATGCCCTGAGTAAGATAATGGACTCTGAAATCCAACCCCCTGGGTTTGAAACCCATCTCAACATTGTGTGTGTCTCTGAGGAAGCTATTTAACCACTCTGAGCTTCCGTTTCTTCTTCTCCACAAGGAGAATAATACAGCTGCTTCATAAGAATCTGGTGAGGATTAAATTAGATCACACACCTGAAATGCTTGGTATAGCACACAGAGTAAACGCTCAATGCTTCAATTCAGTTCAGTTCCGTTATGTTCGACTCTTTGCCACCCCACGGACTGCAGCACGCCAGGCGTCCCTGTTCATCATCAGCTCCTGGAGCTTGCTCAAACTCATGTCCATCAAGTCAGTGATGCCATCCAACCATCAAATTCTCTGTCATCCCCTTCTCCTCCTGCCTTCAGTCTTTCCCAGTATCAGGGACTTTTCTAATGATTCAGTTCTTTGCATTAGGTGGCCAAAGTGTTGAAGCTTCAGCTTCAGCATCAGTCCTTGCAGTGAATATTCAGGACTGATTTTCTTTAGGATTGACTGGCTTGATTGCCTTGCAGACCAAGGGACTCTCAAGAGTCTTTTCCAATACCACAGTTCAAAAGCATCAATTCTTTGTGCTCAGCTTTATGGTCCAACTCTCATATTCATACATGACTGCTGCAAAAACCATAGCTTTAACTATACAGACCTTTGTTGGCAAAGTGATGTCTCTTCTTTTTAGTATGCTCTCTAGGTTGCTCATAGCTTTTCTTCCAAAGAGCAAATGTCTTTTAGTTTCATGGTTGCTGTCACCATCTGCAGAGATTTTGGAACCCAAGAAAATAAAGTCTGTCACTGTTCCACTGTTTCCCCCATCTATTTGCCTTGAAGTGATGGGACCGGATGCATGATCTTGGTTTTTGAATGTTGAGGGTTTTTTTTTGTTGTTGTTTTTTTTAGGGGGGGGGTTTATTTATTTATTTTTCCTTTCTTTTTATTTTTAAATTTTACTTTATTTTACTTTAAATACTGTATTGGTTTTGCCATACATCAACATGAATCTGCCACGGGTGTACATGAGTTCCCAATCTTGAACCCCCCTCCCACCTCACTCCCCATACCATCTCTCTGGGTCATCCCAGTGCACCAGCCCCAAGCATCCTGTATCCTGCATCGAACCTGGTCTGGTGATTCATTTCTTACATGACATTATACATGATTCAATGCCATTCTCCCAAATCATCCCACCCTCACACTCTCCCACAGAGTCCAAAAGTCTGTTCTATACATCTGTGTCTCTTTTGCTGTCTCGTATACAGGGTTATCATTACCATCATTCTAAATTCCATATATATGTGTTAGTATACTGTATTGGTGTTTTTCTTTCTGGCTTACTTCACTCTGTATAATAGGCTCCAGTTTCATCCACCTCATTAGAACTGATTCAAATGTATTCTTTTTAATGGCTGAGTAATACTCCATTGTGTATATGTACCACAGCTTTCTTATCCATTCATCTGCTGATGGACATCTAGGTTGCTTCCATGTCCTGGCTATTATGAACACTGGGGTACATGTGTCTCTTTCAATTCTGGTTTCCTCAGTGTATGCCAGCAGTGGGATTGCTGGGTCATAAGGCAGTTCTATTTCCAGTTTTTGAAGGAATCTCCACACTGTCCTCCACAGTGGCTGTACTACCAGCATTCCCACCAACAGTGTAAGAGGGTTCCCTTTTTTCCACACCCTCCCCAACATTTATTGCTTGCAGACTTTTGGATCACAACCATTCTGACTGGTGTGAAATGGTACCTCATTGTGGTCTTGATTTTCATTTCTCTGATAATGAGTGATGTTGAGCATCTTTTCATGTGTTTATTGGCCGTCTGTATGTCTTCTTTGGAGAAATGTCTGTTTAGTTCTTTGGCCCATTTTTTGATTGGGTCGTTTATGTTTCTGGAATTGAGCTGCATGAATTGCTTGTAAATTTTTTAGATTAGTTGTTTGTCAGTTGCTTCATTTGCTATTATTTTCTCCCATTCAGAAGGCTGTCTTTTCACCTTGCTTCTAGTTTCCTTTGTTGTGCAGAAGCTTTTAATTTTAATTAGATCCCAATTGTTTATTTTTCCTTTTATTTCCAGAATTCTGGGAGGTGGATCATAGAGGACCCTGCTGTGATTTATGTTGGAAAGTGTTTTGCCTATGTTGTCCTCTAGAAGTTTTATATTTTCTGGTTTTATGTTTAGATCTTTAATCCATTTTGAGTTTATTTTTGTGTATGGTGTTAGAAAGTGTTCTAGTTTCATTCTTTTACAAGTGGTTGACCAGTTTTCCCAGCACCACTTGTTAAAGAGTTTGTCTTTACTCCATTGTATATTCTTGCCTCCTTTGTCGAAGATAAGGTGTCCACAGGTGTGTGGATTTATCTCTGGGCTTTCTATTTTGTTCCATTGATCTATATTTCTGTCTTTGTGCCAGTACCTTACTGTCTTGATGACTGTGGCTTTGTAGTAGAGCCTGAAGTCAGGCAGGTTGATTCCTCCAGTTCCATTCTTCTTTCTCAAGATTGCTTTGGCTATTCGAGGTTTTTTTGTATTTCCATACAAATTGTGACATTATTTGTTCTAGCTCTGTGAAAAATACCGCTGGTAGCTTGATAGGGATTGCATTCAATCTGTAGATTGCTTTGGGTAGTATACTCATTTTCACTATATTGATTCTTGTGATCCATGAACATGGTATATTTCTCCAACTATTAGTGTCCTCTTTGATTTCTTTCACCAGTGTTTTATAGTTTTCTATATATAGCTCTTTAGTTTCTTTAGGTAGATATATTCCTAAGTAATTTACTCTTTTCGTTGCAATGGTGAATGGAATTGTTTCCTTAATTTCTCTTTCTGTTTTCTCATTATTAGTGTATAGGAATGCAAGGGATTACTGTGTGTCGATTTTATATCCTGCAACTTTATTATATTCATTGATTAGCTCTAGTAATTTTCTGGTGGAGTCTTTAGGGTTTTCTATGTAGAGGATCATGTCATCTGCAAACAGTGAGAGTTTTACTTCTTTTCCAGCTTTGATTCCTTTTATTTCTTTTTCTGCTCTGATTGCTGTTGCCAAAACTTCCAGAACTATGTTGAATAGTAGCGGTAAAAGTGGGCACCCTTGTCTTGTTCCTGACTTTAGGGGAAATGCTTTCAATTTTTCACCATTGAGGATGTTTGCTGTGGGTTTGTCATAGATAGCTTTTATTATGTTGAGGTATGTTCCTTCTATTCCTGCTTTCTGGGGAGGTTTATTTTTGTTTTTGTTTTTTTAAATCACAAATGGATGTCGAATTTTGTCAAAGGCTTTCTCTGCATCTATTGAGACAATCCTATGGCCTCTTTTTTCAACTTGTTAATGTTGTGAATTACATTGATTGATTTGCAGATATTGAAGAATCCTTGCATCCCTGGGATAAAGCCCACTTTGTCATGGTGTATGATCTTTTTAATGTGTTGTTGGATTCTGATTGCTAGAATTTTGTTAAGGACTTTTTCATCTATGTTCATCAGTGATATTGGCTGGTAGTTTTCTTTCTTTGTGCATCTTTGTCAAGTTTTGGTATTAGGGTGATGGTGGCCACATAGAATGAGTTTGGAAGTTGACCTTTCTCTGCAATTTTCTGGAAGAGTTTGAGTAGGATAGGTGTTAGCTCTTCTCTAAATTTTTGGTAGAATTCAGCTGTGAAGCCGTCTGGAACTGGGCTTTTGTTTGCTGGAAGATTTCTGGTTACAGTTTCAATTTCCGTACTTTCGATAGGTCTGTTAAGATTTTCTATTTCTTCCTGGTTCAGTTTTGGAAAGTTGTACTTTTCTAAGAATTTGTCCATTTCTCCCACATTGTCCATTTTATTGGCATTTAATTGCTGATAGTAGTCTCTTATGATGCTTTGTATTTCTGTGTTGTCTGTTGTGATCTCTCCATTTTCATTTCTAATTTTATTGATTTGATTTTTCTCCTTTTGTTTTTTGATGAGTCTGGCTAATGGTTTGTCAATTTTATTTATCCTTTCAAAGAACAAGCTTTTAGCTTTGATGATTTTTGCTATGGTCTCTTTTGTTTCTTTTGCATTTATTTCTGCCCTAGTTTTTAAGATTTCTTTCCTTCTACTAACCCTGGGGTTCTTAATTTCTTCCTTTTCTAGTTGCTTTAGGTGTAGAGTTAGGTTATTTATTTGACTTTTTTCTTGTTTCTTGAAGTATGCCTGTATTGCTATGAACTTTCCCCTTAGCAATGGTTTTATAGTGTCCCACCAGTTTTGGGTTGTTGTGTTTTAATTTTCATTTGTTTCTATGCATATTTTGATTTCTTCTATGATTTGTTGGTTATTCAGCAGCGTGTTGTTCAGCCTCCATATGTTGAAATTTTTAATAGTTTTTCTCCTGTAATTGAGATCTAATCTTACTGCATTATGGTCAGAAAAGATGCTTGGAATAATTTCAATTTTTTTGAATTTATCAAGGCTAGATTTATGGCCCAGGATGTGATCTATCCTGGAGAAGGTTCTGTGAACACTTGAGAAAAAGGTGAAATTCATTGTTTTGGGGTGAAATGTCCTATAGATATCAATTAGCTCTAACTGGTCTATTGTATCATTTAAACTTTGTATTTCTTTGTTAATTTTCTGTTTAGTTGATCTATCCTAAGGTGTGAGTGGGGTATTAAAGTCTCCCACTATTATTGTGTCATTGTTAATTTCCCCTTTCATACTTGTTAGCATTTGTCTTACATATTGTGGTGCTCCTATGTTGGGTGCATATATATTTATAATTGTTATATCTTCTTCTTGGATTGATCCTTTGATTATTATGTAGTGGCCTTCTTTGTCTCTTTTCACAGCCTTTGTTTTAAAGTCTATTTTATTGGGTATGAGTATTGCTACCCTGCTTTCTTTTGGTCTCTATTTGTGTGGAATATCTTTTTCCAGCCCTTCACTTTCAGTCTGTATGTGTCCCTTGTTTTGAAGTGGGTCTCTTGTAGACAGCATATATAGGGGTCTTGTTTTTTATCCATTCGGCCAGTCTTTGTCTTTTGGTTGGGGCATTCAACCCATTTACATTTATGGTAATTATTGATAAGTATGATCCTGTTGCCATTTACTTTATTGTTTTGGGTTTGGGTTTATATACCCTTTTTGTGTTTCCTGTCTAGAGAATATCCTTTAGCATTTGTTGGAGAGCTGGTTTGGTGGTGCTGAATTCTCTCAGCTTTTGCTTGTCTAGAAAGCTTTTGATTTCTCCTTCATATTTGAATGAGATCCTTGCTGGGTAAGGTAATCTGGGATGTAGGTTATTTTCTTTCATCACTTTAAGTATGTCTTGCCATTCCCTCCTGGCCTGAAGAGTCTCTATTGAAAGATCAGCTGTTATCCTTATGGGAATCCTCCTGTGTATTATTTGTTGTTTTTCCCTTGCTGCTTTTAATATTTGTTCTTTGTGTTTGATCTTTGTTAATTTAATTAACATGTGTCTTGGGGTGTTTTGCCTTGGGTTTATCCTGTTTGGGACTCTCTGGGTTTATTGGGTGATTATTTCCTTCCCCATTTTAGGGAAGATTTCAACTATTATCTCCTTAAATATTTTCTCATGGTCTTTCTTTTTGTCTTCTTCCTCTGCAACTCCTATAGTTCGAATGTTGGAACATTTCATATTGTCATGGAGGTTTCTGAGATTGTCCTCATTTCTTTTACTTTGTTTTTCTTTTTTCCTCTCTGATTCATTTATTTCTACCATTCTATCTTCTATTTCACTAATCCTATCTTCTGGCTCTGTTATTCTACTGTTTGTTGCCTCCAGACTGTTTCTGATCTCATTTATTGCATTATTCATTATATATTAACTTTTTTTTTTTCTTCTAGGTCCTTGTTAAACCTTTCTTTCATCTTCTCAATCCTTATCTCTAGGCTATTTATCTGTGATTCCATTTTGATTTCAAGATTTTGGATCATTTTCACTATCATTATTTGGAATTCTTTATCAGGTAGATTCCCTATCTCTTCCTCTTTTGTTTGGTTTGGTGGGCATTTCTCCTGTTCCTTTACCTGCTGGGTATTCCTCTGTCTCTTCATCTTGGTTATATTGCTGCTTTTGTTGTGTCCTTTCTGTATTCTGGCAGTTTGTGGAGTTCTCTTATTATGGAGTTTCCTCACTGTGGGTGGGGTTGTATCAGTGTCTTGTCAAGCTTTCTTGGTTAGGGAAGCTTGTGTGGGTGTTCTGGTGGGTGGAGCTGGATTTCTTCTCTCTGGAGTGCAATGAAGTGTCCAGTAATGAGTTATGAGATGTCAGTGGTTTTGGAGTAACTTTGAGCTGCCTGTATATTGAAGCTCAGGGCTGTGTTCCTGTGTTGCTGGAGAATTTGCATGGTATGTCTTGCTCTGGAACTTGTTGGCCCTTGGGTGGTGCTTGGTTTCAGTGTAGGTGTGGAGGTGTTTGATGAGCTCCTATTGATGAATGGTCCCTGGAGCCAGGAGTTCTCTGATGTTCTAAGGATTTGGGCTTAAGCCTCCTGCTTCTGGTTTTCAGTTTTATTTTTACAGTAGCTTCAAGACTTCTCCTTCTATACCACACTGTTGATAAAACATCTTGGTTAAAGATGAAAAGTTTCTCCACATTGAGGGACACCTAGAGAGGTTCACCGAGTTACATGGAGAAGAGAAGAGGGAGGGCAGATTTAGAGGTGACCTAAATGAGATGAGGTGGAATCAAAAGGGGAGAAAGCAAGCTAGCCAGTAATCACTTCCTTATGTGCATGCCACAGTCTGGACCGCTCAGAGATGTTCACGGAGTTATACAGAGAAGAGGAGAGGGAGGGAGGAAGTAGACAGAGGTGGCCAGGAGGATAAAAGAGGGGAATGAAAAGCAAAGAGACAGATCCAGCCAGTAATCAGTTCCCTAAATGTTCTCTACCGTCTGGAACACACAGAGATTCACAGAGTTGGGTAGAGAAGGGGGAGGGTGGAGACAGAGGTGACCTGGTGGAGAAAAAGGAGAGTTTAAAGAAGGAGAGAGCATTCAAGCCAGTAATCTCACTCTCAAGTAAAAATGGGTGTTGAAGATTGGGTTTTCGAATGTACAAAATTGATAATAAATGCCAAAAAGCAAAGATTAACAATCTAGAGTAGAGGTTGGATTTTCAAAAATACAATATTAAAGAAAAGAAGAAGAAGAAAAAAGTCACAAGAATTATTAAAAAAAATATATATATATGAAGTTTGCTTTAAAAATAGTCTTTTTTTATTGAAAAGTAATAGTAGGTTATAAAAGTGAAAATTAAAGGAAAAATAGAGGACTTAAAAATTAAAAAAAATGTTAAAAAAAGAAGGAAAAGAAAAGAAAAAACAGACAAAAAAAGAATGATTGTAAAAATATTAAAGATATATCTAGGACTTTCTCTGATGTTGTTGTGGGCAGTGTGGGGTCAGCTCACTTTCGGATAGTTCCTTGGTCCAGCGTATATTTCTCAAGATCTATAGGCCCCTTTCTATGTAGTCGGTACTAACAACAGGGTTTTAATCTATTGCGCCTGTGACTTCCAAGGCAGTTCCCTCTGTTTTAGCTTCTTCTGTTTGCTGGTTTCTTCAGTGTCTGATTTCTGCCCTGACACATGGAGGGGGTGGGGGAGGGCGGGGGGCGGTGGTGGACACTTTTTTTAGGCTTACTTGTTCAGTCACACTGTGGGGAGGGAGGGGTGCTGCAAACAAATAACACTGGCGTGTGCTCGCAGTTTCTCAGCCACGCAGGGCCTGCCCCCGCTCACGGCGCACACCGCTCAGGCTCTAGGTTGCTCCGCCTGGAACAGTCTGAGACTGGCCCTGGGCTGCATGCGCCTCCCAGGTCTAAGCTGCTCAGGCTCAGGCACTCAGGTAGTCCTCAGAGGCACAGACTCAGTTGGGCCTGTGTTTTGTGCCCTTCCCGGGTCTGAGTAGCTCAGGTGTTTGGCGAGCGCGGTTGCTGCGACTTATCGCCTCTCTTGTCCCTGCTGCTCAGTTTTCTGGGTGTACAACTGGCACCCCTTCTCAGGCGGATGGTGACTGTCCAGAACCCCAAGAAGACTTAGTTAGAGAAAGAAGCCTGTTTGCAGTTTGGTAGTTAATGTCTCTCTGGGGCTGCCATTGCCCCCTTCCTGCCCTTCCGGCTCTGGCTGCCTGTCACCGGAGGGGGTTGGTCTGCAGCCGGCTAATTCTGTTCTGTCCTTTGTTCTGTGCGCAGACCTGGTGGTGTCTTATGTTAGAGCTTTTCGCGTGGTAGCTATCCCACAGTCTGGTTTGCTAGCCCAAGTTAGTTCGCTCTGGTTACCCTCGGGGCATTCGGGCCTGATCCTTAAAAAGCACTGCAGCCCGGGCCTCCTTGCCCAGCCCCTGCTTGCTAGTGGAGGATGCAGGCATCTGCACTGCTTCTTCGCTGGGAGAGTTACCGTTGGGCTCGTAATCTGTGTGTCTTAATTAGTTATTTATTTTTCCTCCCTATTATGTCGCCCTCTATGCTTCCAAGGCTCGCCACAGACTCGGCAATGAGAGTGTTTCCTGGTGTTTGGAAACTTCTCTCTTTTTTAAGACTCCCTTCCCAGGATGGAGCTCCCTCCCTACCTCTTTTGTCTTTTATATTTTTTGCTACCTGTTTTCGAAGACAATGAACTGCTTTTCTTGGTGCCTGATATCCTCTGCCGGCATTCAGAAGTTGTTTTGTGGAATTTACTCAGCGTTGAAATGTTCTTTTGATGAATTGTGGGGGAGAAAGTGGTCTCCCCATCCTATTCCTCTGCCATCTTAGGACCGCCCCTCTGAATGTTGAGTTTTAAGCTAACTTTTTCACTATCCTATTTCACTTTCATCTAGGGGTTCTTTGGTTCCTCTTCACTTTCTGCTGCAAGGGTGGTGTCATCTGCATATCTGAGGTCATTGATATTTCTCCCGGCAGTATTGATTCCAGCTTGTGCTTTCCAGACCAGCATTTCACATGATGTACTCTGCATATAAGTTAAATAAGCAGGGTGACAATATACCACCTTGATGTACTCCTTTCTTGATTTGGAACCAGTCCATTGTTCCATGTTCACTTCTAACTGTTGCTTCTTGACCTGCATACGGATTTCTCAGGAGGCAGGTCAGATGTTCTGGTATTCCCATCTCTTGAAGAATTTTCCAGTTTGTTGTGATCCACACAAAGGCTTTGGCATAGTCAATAAAGCAGAAGTAGATGTTTTTTTGGAACTCTTGCTTTTTCTGTGATCCAGTGGGTATTGACAATTTGATCTCCAGTTCCTCTGCCTTTTCTAAATCCAGCTTGAATATCTGGAAGTTCATGGTTAATATACTGTTGAAGCCTGGCTTGGAGAAATTTGAGCATTACTTTGCTAGCCTGTGAGATGAGTGCAATTGTGCTGTAGTTTGAACATTCTTTGGCATTGCCTTTCCTGGGATTTGAATGAAAACTGACCTTTTCCAGTCCTGTGGCCACTGCTGAGTTTTCCAAATTTGTTGGCATATTGAGTGTAGCACTTTAACAGCATCATCTTTTAGGATTTGAAATAGCTTAACTGGAATTCCATCATCTCTACTAGCTTTGTTGGTAGTGATGCTTTCTAAGGCTCACTTGACTTCGAATTCCAGGATTTGTGGCTCTAGGTGAGTGATCACACCATCATAGTTATCTGGGTCATGAAGGTCTTTTTTCTATAGTTCTTCTGTGTATTCTTGCCAACTCTCCTTAATATCTTCTGCTTCTGGAAGAAACATGGGTCTTCCTTTCATGGAAGGAATATAGGAATATGGGTGGAATTATTTTATTTATTATGCCTTTCATATTCAGACTTTCTTATGATGACTTTGTATTACTTTTGAAAACAGAAACTAATACAATAAATAGGGTTTTTTTTTTTTTTTAAAGGAAAATGCCAGAGCAAACAGAAAACTAGGGTATGGGGTGGGGAGATGAATTTGGAGGTATAGCTGGTACACCAAAAAGCGCCTGCACAATAACTCAAAGAAATTTACTGTTTTGCAGTTTACTTAGTTTCTAAGCAGGACATACAATGATTCTCAGTGTTGATTAAAGCCAATAGACTGGCCATTCAGAAGCTTTATGGTGACCGTAGCTAATAATATCACTGCCATTGGTATGGACTTTTCTTCAAGTGTGTCCCTACAAAGAAGATCATGCCATCTCTTTGTTAGTGAGTGATACCTGCAGTGAAATCTCTAAGCATACAGAAGCAGTAGTATTCACAGTAGTATTCACTCACAGTAAATATGAGTATTCAGTCATATGTTTCTGAAATGTAGGTCAAAAACTACTCAGCACTAGCAGTTCTCTGAGAAATAAAGCATGTGAACCATGTATATAACAGCTACACTGTTGTGGAGGATATGTAGCCTCAAATTTTCCCTTGTCTTCACACCTCTGTAATTTCACTTTGTTGGTTCTCCCATTAAAAAAGTGGAGATTACTCCCTCACCTCTTGGATTTTGGCTAGCATTGTGACTCTCTTTGTCCAATGGAATGTGATAGAAGTGATGCAGTGTTATATCTGATCCTAGACTATAAGAGTTCTTTTGTGCTTCTGCTTTGTCAAGAGAACAAGCTCAGGCCTGCCTGATAGAAGCCAGCAGACAACGTGGAACAGAGGTAAGTCCTGCCAGACTGTTAGCTAACCATGTGACTTGCTAGTTGATTGCATGTGTGTGAGCAAGACAGCTGAGCTCAGCTGAGGTTGGCCCAGATCAGTAGGTCCATTCATCTGGCCTATACCCTTATGAACAAAGTTAGATATATATTCTGTTGCCTTGAGGTTTTATGGTTGTTTCTTATGCAGCATTATTGCAGATAACAGATACAGCTGTCTTTATCCATTACAGACAAAGAAATGGACTGTATAGCCTTTGGGGTTCTAGTTCTCCATTTAACTAGATATTTGACGTTCAGGAAATATTTTAGTATCTCTGATTGGCATATGTAAAATGGGAAAAAAAGACTTATCTAACTCACGAAATTGCTACAGGGAAATGAAGAGTTTGTCAAAAAATTTAGTAGTATGAATTATAATTCAAATTTAGGTTAACTTGAAATTCTGTACTCTACACTTACATGTACACCATGTCTAAATTTTCTCCAATGCAGTTGATCTTTCACCTGATAAATAAAACAAACAAGCATAAAGAGTATTTTAAAGCCATGCCAATCAGTTTTAAATTAATGCAGGTATGTTTTGATATACTGTTCTCAAATATGAAGTTAGCAAGAGAAGAAAAATTTTGTATTTTTGTAAATATGGCTTATAGAAGGGGGCCTTTAAATAAAATGAAACAAAATAAGCTTTGATTTACTTTTTAGTTCAGAATGTGAAATATGACTATAAGGCTCCAGGTACATTAGGGTAAAATTTGCATGCTCTAGTCAGGTAATGGCATGTGCAAAGAGAGAATTAATTATAAATTGGCTTTAAAAAAATACATTTCAGTTTTTTTGCTTCATGGTCCACAGATCACTGTATGATTTTGAAGTATAGGAAATAATTTCTCAAATTAAATCTAAACAACATTCAGTTGTTTTATTTGTAGCCACATAGATAAAAGTGACTCTTGGTATCTGATTTATTTACTTTATTTTAAATAAAAATTAAATAAAATTTTAAGATAAATTTTTATTCTAATTAATTTAATTTATTTATTAGTATAACAAAAAAAATTTACTGTTTTATCTTTATCTTTCCAAGAAAGGAAGATGGTTTTGTTGGTTTGACTGTAAATTACATATTTTGCATGTATCATCTTGAAAATTCTGACTACTTCTAGTTTTTAAATAACAGCTTTTTTTGAATAATGGTATAGAATCATTATAAAATGTAAAATAATAATAAAATAATACACTAAAATAAAATTTTCTTCAGATACCTTCACCATTAACTTTTGGAGAATATATTTCAGATACTGACTTTTTTATACTTATAGAAAAGTAACACATAAATAGGAATTCTTTTTAAAAAATGGACCATATGGTAATTATAATTCAATTAACATGTTAGATTTCATTTTACATAAAATTAGCATGAAAAATAAATCTGAATATAACCTAAAGAGTTGAACTCCAGATAACAATTTCACTGCAAAGTAAGTTGTTTCTAAAGGATATCTCTAAAATTAAAGAAAAAATGTTATGAAAGAAATTGAAGTTCAAGTCAGTACTTATGTAACAAAACATTTTTTCCCTTTAACCATGTGTAATTATTGCCATGAACAATTAAGATATTAGATAAATGTTGCATCTTTTTCACTTTACTCTCACAATCCCTATCTGTATTAGTTATAATATTAATTCTTATATTTTTAAGCCTTCTACCATGCCACGGTACTCCATGGTCATTACTCCTGAAATTATTTAAAGTTAAAGGCCAGTAATCAAATTAAAATGGGGATTGTAAAAAGTGCTTAGATATGACAAAGAACACCCAAACATATTCATAATAGTAGAAATGCAAATTGTAACTGCAGTGAATTTCCATTTTTTACCAATTGTCAATAATGGTAATTGTCAATAATCAAGATTTTCAGTAATTGTGAAGTCTGCCATAGGCCTTATCATGTATTGCTGGGAAAAGTGCAATTAAGTGCCACTCTTATGTAGTGTAATTCAGTACTATCTACCAGAACTAAAAGTGCATTTATCTTTCAATCCAGTAATTTCTCTTCTGGGTGTTTACCTTTTTTTGTATATCTCTGGTGTGTATGTGTTCCAGTCACTCAGGCTTGTCCACCTCTTTAAGACCCATGGACTGTAGCCCACCAGGCTCCTCTGTCTATGGGCTTTTCTAGGCAAGAATACTGGAATGGGTTGCCATTTCTTTCTCCAGGAGATCTTCCTGATCCAGGAATCAAACCTGTGTCTCTTGATTCTTGTGCATTGGCAGGTGGATTCTTTACCACTGCACCACCTGGGAAGTCATGTATATCTGTACATGTACAAAATGACATATGTACAAGGTTATTCATCTCAGAGTTGCTTATCAAGTCTATCTTAAAACATCCTATGTGTTCAACCGTAAGGGACTAGTTGACATAATTTATTCTTTTATGTTTTGCAGCTAAGGAGGAGATGGGAGCAGGAGGGGAAAGGAGCAAGGAGAGCTCTTTGTATTTACTTAGAAAGATCTCTGAGATATGCTGATCAGTAAAATGTTCATGTTCAGAAAGTGTGCAATAAACAGAGATGATAAGAATGTTCCTTGTCTGTATTTGCATGTAGACAGTTATATGACATTAGTGAGTGTATTTGCCTGGTGTGTGAATGGCTGGGCAGGAGAGGCACTAGTGGACTCTGAAAGTGAATTCGTTCAGTCATGTCTGACTCTTTGCGACCCCATGGACTGTAGTAGACTACTAGGCTCCTCCATCCATGGGATTTTCCAGGCAAGAATACTGGAGTGGGTTGCCATTTCCTTCTCCAGAAGATCTTCCCGACCCAGGGACTGAACCCAGGTCTCCCATATTGTAGGCAGACGCTTTACTGTCTGAGCCACCAGGGAAGTCCTGTAGTGGACTCTAGCTCTTCAAAATCATTGTGATTTATTAGTCAGTGACCGTTAGTTATTCCAAAAAGAAAGTTAAAGCATTAGCTGAGTGGATTCAATTCTCAGCATCACTTCTTTTTTCTCAGACTCTTCTTTCCTGCCTTCTATCTTTTGGTTTACTTTTTGGTTAGCTGCATTTTTGTTATGCAGCTAATTTAAAAGGAGGATTCATGAGGATTCTAGGTCTTAAATTGCTGCATGAATGAGAATATTTACCTATCACAATTTTGTTTGTGAATCCTTACTTGAAAACACTTTAAATCCTTTGGTCTCACTTGTTTCTACCTCAAAATGTTTTTGGCATCATTTCACTTTCTTCTGGAATGAGATTGTGGTGTCTTTACCAAACTGGATTTTTTTTTCTTTTAACCTTCTACTTTTCTTTTGTTGCTGTAGTTTTGGAGACTTTTTGTAAGATGAAATAATTCACTAAAAATGGCTCATATCCTTTAATTTTACCCAGAAGTTTGGATTTCTTTTTTAGGGTGTTTGGTATTGTTTCTTTATTTTGTGAATCTTAGTTTTAACGTTTGAATATGAAATTTATTCATGAAGGAATTTTAGTTCTCAAGTGGTTTAATTAATATATTCTTTGTGAAATTATATATGTATATATTCCATGAGTATGTGAATGAACTACAAGGATAATCTGAGTTTTTGTACTTGTTTGTATTGCATGTATCATGAAACTGATGCTAATATTCTTAACTCTTTACCATATTGTTTAGGTTTAGAATTGTTTGAATGTTCTTTCAATAGAGAGGTAGGTTACTTAATAGCTTTATTCTTTATTGACTATGAGATAAGCAGTATAGATAATTTTTTTTTTCTGTGTGCAGAAGGTACAAAATGTCTTGCAAACCTCTTTGCCTGTGTGATGCTAAAACACTCTGATTGAAACAACAAGGGGAGGAAAGTCAGCTGGGTGCCTCCATGTGCCTGCAGTGGTCCAGATCTGAGAAGCAGATGCCAAGATGGGATTAAATCTGAAAAGGTTTAATTGGGGAAAACACCTCTGTGAGTAAAACTTGCAGAGAGCTGGGGAGGTCGGGAGACCCTTCAGCCTGTGGTGTAAGTTTGACCCTGAGTGAAAGAGAGAGGGAGAAGGGGTTGGTTGGAAGTATCCTAGACTGGCGTGGCTTTTAAGGAAGGTACAACAAACTTGAAGGAGTCAAAGGCAACTGTCAGAGGAGTTTCCTCTCCTAGGAAAGGGTCTGTATCCATCTCTAGGGTCAGGCATTGGTTGGGAGCACCAGCTGGGGCTGTGGCCTTAGCATAAGTATGGATGGCTTTCAGAGGATCTAAGCAGGCTGAGTCCATCTGTCCCAGGCTTACACTGGGCCTCTTCCTTTAGTGTTTGTTCTTGGATGACCTCTTCCATTCCTAGCACATGGACAGTCATTATTTAGTCTCAGTCTGTAGTTTTGATCACATGCCAAATTTATTTTCCCATTGCCTTTTGTATATATCCACTTTGCTGCCCTCTAGGCCCTCCAAACTCAACCCCTCACAGTGAACTCATATTGCTTCACCCCTCCCCAATTCTGTGTCCCTATATCCCTGTTTCAGTTTATTGCATTATCTTATTTTCCTTCCCAAGTTAAAACCTTGGAGTTATCTTCACCTTTTCCTGCTCTTCATCTCAACTATCCAACCAGCTGTCTGGACCTTTTTTGTCATGACCAAAATTCTAGATTTTGGTTCCTTCTTCCATTTATTCTGTCACAGTGCTGATGTAGTCTACAAGTTTCTCTTCATGATTAAAAAGATTTAACTTAATTTAATTTCAGTAATTTGATTCACATTTTGGTAAGCTAGACTTTTGTCATCTCGCTAATTTTAAAGGAGTATTTATGAATGTTTCATTACCCCAAACACTGCTTAAGTGAATAAAATTGAATGGATAGGGCTTGCCACTCCATTTCTTTTATTTATTTGGAATACAATTGTTTTACAATGTTGTGTTAGTTTCTACTGTATAATAAAGTGAATCAGCTATGTACATATATCCCCTTCCTCCTGACTCACCCTCCCACCTTCCCATCCCACCATCTAGATCATCACAGAATACTGAGCTGAGCTCTCTGTTTTATACAGCAGCTTCCAACCAGCTGTCCATTTTACACATGGTAATGTATGTTTGTTTTTGTTCAGTTGCTTTACCCTGTCCAACTCTTTGCAACCCCATGAACTGCAGCACACCAGGTTTCACTGTGTTTCACCTTCTCCCAGAGCTTGCTCAAACTCATGCCCATCAAGTCGGTGATGCCATTCAACCATCTCAGCCACTGGCGTCCCCTTCTTCTCCTGCCTTTAATCTTTCCCAGCATCAGGGTCTTCTCCAATGAGTCAGCTTTTAGCATCAGGTGAACAAAGTACTGGATCTTCAGCCTCAACATCAGTCCTTCCAATGAAAATTCAGGACTGATTTCCATTAGGATTGACAGGTTTAATCTCCTTGCAGTCCAAGGAACTCTTAAAAGCCTTCTCCATCACCACAGTTTAAAAGCATCAATTCTTGGGCTCTCAGCCTTCTTTATGGTCGAACTGTCACATGCATACATGACTGCTGGAAAAACCATTGCTTTGACTATACAGACCTTTGTTAGCAAAGTAATGCATCTTCTTTTTAACATGCTGTCTAGGTTGGTCATAGCTTTTCTTCCAAGGAGCAAGTGTCTTTTAATTTCATGGCTGCAGTCACCATCTGGAGTAATTTTGGAGCTCAAAAAAATAAAGTCTGTCACAATTTCCACTGTTTCCCCATCTATTTGCCATGAAATGATGGGAGCAGATGCCATGATCTTGGATTTTGAATGTTGAGTTTTAAGAGGCTCTTTAGTTTCTCTTCGCTTTCTGCCACAAGGCTAGAGTCATCTGTGTATCTGAGGTTATTGATATTTCTCCCAGCAACCTTGATTCCAGCTTGTAAGTCATCCAGCCTGGTATTTCACATGATGTTATTTGCATATAAGTTAAATAAGCAGGGTGACAATATACAGCCTTGGTGTATTCTTTTCCTAAATTGGAACCAGTCTATTGTTCCATGGTCTTGTTCTAACTGTTGCTTCTTGACCTGCATACAGGTTTCTCAGGAGGCTGATAAGGTGGTCTGGTATTTCCATCTCTTTGAGAATTTCCCACAGTTTGCTGTGATCCACACAGTCCAAGGCTTTAGTGTAGTCAATGAAGCAGAAATAGGTGTTTTTCTGAACCTCTCTTGCTTTTTCTATGATTAAATGGAAGTTGTCAATTTGATCTCTGGTTCCTCTGCTTTTTCTAAATCCAGCTTGAACATCTGGAAGTTTTAGTTCTTGGTTCATGTACTGTTGAAGCCTAGCTTGGAGAATTTTGAGTATTACTTTGCTAGCATGGGGAATGAGTGCACTTTTGCAATAGTTTGAACATTCTTTGGCATTGCCTTTCTTTGGAATTGGAACGAAAAGACATTTTTCAGTCCTGTAGCCACTGCTGAGTTTTCCAAACTTGCTGGCTTGAGTGCAGCACTTTAATGTATATATGTCCATCCTAATCTCCCAATTTGTTTCACCATCCCCTTTCCCTCCCCTGTGCCCACATATCTGGTCTTTCCACCTGTGTCTTTATTCCCACCCTGGAAATAAATTCATCTGTACCATTTTCCTAGTTTCCACATATATGTGTTAACATTTGGTATTTGTTTTTCTCTTTCTGACTGCTTCACTCTCTATAATAGACTGTAGGTTTAATAATGATCTCATTTTGTTATTTTTTATGGCTGAATGATATTCCATTGCATATAGGTACTGCATATTCTTTATACATTCCTCTGTTGGACTTTTAGGTTTTTCCCATCTCCTGGTTATTGTAAATAGTGCTGCAGTGAGCATTGGGGTGCATATGCCATTTTGAATTATGGTTTTCTTAAGGTATATGCCCAGTAATGGGGTTTGTAGGTTATTGACAGGTATATCTCTCTTCTTCCTAGAATTCTATAGCTGATCAGCTCCTTTTTGACAATTCCTCAGCACTTATGTCTGTAATAAAGGCAAAGTCTGCAATGATGAATGAGGCAGAGTTGTGGCAGATTTTCTACCTGTCATGTTGTTGTGAATGATAATTTTTCTGTGTCATGGGAAAGTTCCCAGTGCTAGAGCTGACAGTGCCTAATCCATATGTAGAAATACAGAAAATATCAAAAGTAGGTAATTAAATCAGTAATGTATAGTACTGTTACACATTTTATAGTGATCGTGGTACTGTGCCTGTGTATAAATATATGGACAAGATAAAGCATTGAATAATTAATTACTGTATTAATAAGGTATTTATGTAACAAGCAACCACAGATTCTTTGTTGCAGACAACTACAATCAATGTTTCTAGCTCTCATCTGTTGGTTGCTGGAGTTTAGCTGATTTAGGCTTGACTCAGCTAGGCCTTACTTCAAGTCCACTCCCAGGGCTTTCCTGATAGCTGAGCTGGTAAAGAGTCCACCTACAATGCAGGAGACCCTGGTTCTATTCCTGGGTCGGGATGATCTGCTGTAGAAGGGATAGGCTACCCACTCAGTCTTCTTGGGCTTCCCTTGTAGCTCAGCTGGTAAAGAATCCACCTGCAGTGTGGGAGACCTGGGTTCAATCCCTGGGCTGGGAAGATCCCCTGGAGGAGGGAAAGGCTACCCACTCCAGTATTCTGGCCTGGAGAATTCTGTGGACTGTATAGTCCATGGGATCGTAAAGAGTCGGACCCGACTGAGCAATGTTCACAGGCACTCACAGCGAACCTTGACTTCAAATCCACTCCCATCCTGGCTGTGGGTTAGGCTCTGGTCTTTCCTGCATGTTTTCACTGTGGAGCCCAAGCTCCGGAGCCAAGCCCACAGACATCTAAAGAAGGCTCTTCTCAGAGTGAAAGCACAACCCACCAAACAAGTACATTTGCAGTCTCTCCTTATGTCATGTCCACGAACATTCCTTTGGCCAAAGCACATTACATGACAGACGTAACCTAGAGGGTCCAGTGAGAGGAACTGCAAAGGAAATAAACGGGGAGGGGTGAAGTACAGGAAACAATAATGCAGTCTAACACAGTTATAGTTATTGCTTTCCATAAAAAGAAAACAGTTATAAAAGACCTGGACTCTGTTGTGTGTACATGCCTTTCATGCTATATGTTTAATCTCATTAGGAGAAGAGATTCATTTTCCTGTGAAAATTAAATTGAAAACTAAAAGAATGTCATTTAGGTTTTTATACGATAGATTTATGGCATTATTACATGCTAATTCTCTGATAAGAATAGCCACCAAATGACAAACTAGTTTCACAGTTCTTGTGGAAACTTCCTGGGAATCATTCATTTTCATTCACATTTGTAATCCCAGACCAATTCAGAGATAGAATTGATTGATAATATGATGTTTTTCACTTTTCAAACTAGTCTCAGCCAGTTATGTTAGTGTCTCAGAAAATGAGATAAATAGTCAAACATTAACACATAAGCATTGGATATTGATTCCCAGGAAATGGATTCTCAGAAGGTGAACTCATAATTCTTAAAGTATTATATGGTTAGCTGTTACAGTTAGTATATGACTAGTGTGATTGTGATTTGATTGGTAATTAAAATATTTTTAAGTGTTTCAGAGAAAAACTCTGCACATCAAATGATTTAGAAATTAAAATGAGATGTGTCCCAAGAGGTGAGTGGTTGTAATATTTAAAAATAAGGTTACCTAAATGAGCATGATTTAAGTTTCCTATTACTAGTATTAGGAAGAATTTTAATTTTCTTTGTAGGCAAAAGACACTTTCATTTGCATTTTATATGGAAGGAAAGACATTACACATAGAAAGTGTCTCTTCCTTCTATACCAGAAGTGTTGGCAGGTATACTTTTATCCAGTCATAGGAAACACAATGAACTTGTGGTTGAAAGTACTAGAATTTTCTATTAAGTTATGAAATTTGTCAGAATTGCAATACATTTTCATCTGTGTCTTCTTATGAAACATGGATATAATAATGTCATTAATTTTCACTCAGATTTTCTTCAGTCATATTATTCATGGTGAAATTCATTCAATAAACTTATGTTTTTTTTAATGAGAAGGATTCAAGAAGTGACAACTTCATACCTCTTCGGTATTTGTCATTCTCCTCTTTCATAACTCATTAGCCTCAATACATAACTGTGTACTATGCTTTCATGGAATGTTTTATTAGGAAAAGAATTGTACAGGTGTGGAATAGAAAATATAAATTTTATCAAATATTTAAGAAAGGGTCATGATGTGAAAACCAAGTAACATGTCCTGAATTAATATGAAGAAGTGGCTTCACTGATCTTCTTTTCCCTGTATATGGATATATAAACATATGAAAAATATAGACCCCATACCAAGCAGTAAAGTCAGAGTACTTATGTAGGTTAGTTTTTAAAAAACTAAATTCTGAATGGCAGCTGACACTAGTACCTCTGTGTTCTTGAAGTGTGGTCTGCATTCCCCATTTTGTTTGTAACACGTATTCCTAATCCCCTTTTTGTGAAACCTAGTTAATTATTAAATAGGTCAGAGTGTACACATTACTTGAAATTCTCAGATAAGTCATTTCTTAATATTTCTTTTGCATTTACTGTTTAAAAGTTAGCAGTTTTTGCTTGATTCTATAAAATTGTTCACTCTTACACTTTCTTTTTGAACTAATTGTTCCTGATTACTAATATTATAATTTTGAAGTTTGAAACACCCTGGGTCTCCCTGTCATGTACAAATTCTGTGCTCAGTGAGCTCAATATCCACATATAGCTCTGTGTTTATGAAGGCGCAGCAAAGTGAAGGTTTCAGACAATCATCTTGACAGTAAGGCCTCTGGGCTGGCTGGCCGCTATGTTTATAGGCAAACCAAGCTGGACACTGGCTTACCTACAAACAACCTGGTAAGTCCAGAAACTCCAATGGCTTTCTGTTCTCAGTTCCTGAGTCCCTGGCTGGTAGAAGTTGGATATTTAAGGGTGAGCATTAACTCTCCAGGGTCACCACACAACCATTTAATAAGTAACCAGAGACCTGGAGATGTTCATGTAGTTCTTTAAATACCCGGGTTTTGTTAAGGTGCAGTTCACTGAAGGTCATTCCACAGTTTCAAATATTTAATGTTCTTTCCCAAGTGAGTGACCTAGGTCTGGTAGACAAGCTGGTTGATTGCTTATTTGTAGCCGGCCAGTACATAGTCAGCAAATCAAGTATAATAATTTGGCAGGGAAAAGCTGATCATTGGATGAAACAGAAGCTCAGAGAGGCTGAAATAAATCTAAGGTATAATATAGCAAACTCATTAGATCAGAGTATATACACACATAAGAATTTTTGAACTGAATATCTTTTGAAGGAATATCTTTCCAGCTGAATATCTTTTTGGGTAACTTTTAATTCTGATATATTTCAAATTTACAGCAAATTTGCAAGACTAAAACAAGGAACAGTTCCATATCCTTCATACATATTCAATGATGTTTTAGAATTTTTCCCACTGGTTTCATCATTCTATCTACCAAGTTACCAATCCATATATTTTTCTTCTCTGAACCATTTGGAGGTAAGGTGAAGACATAATACCTCTTGACCTCTAAATTATTCCATTTATATACATATATATATATACACACACATATATGTATATATATATTTTAAAATTACTAGAGTGTATAATTTTCAAAATCAGAAAATTTAATGATACATATCCAATTGTGTTTTTAAAATAAATTATATGATATATAGAGAAACAAGAAAATGCAAGTGAATGGCTTCAATTCTGACATTAGTTGCACTGGGGCAAATTGTTATGCTATATCACTGTGAAATAAAGTGAATTTAATTATTTAAAGGTCACATACTAGGCTAAATTTCAGTTATAAACTTGCTAAAAGGCTCAAAAGCTGATTAGATGAGAGTCACTTATTCAATAACTCCTTTGCTTCTCTTAGTCACTTAGAAGTTTTCTCTTTTTTCCCAGTGATTTGCCAAGGAAATGATTATTGGCACGTAGTCAAGCACAGTTTTTACGCTGCATTTGTAAAGCAGGTTTGAATTAAAGATCAAGGAAGGTTGACTTTGACCTTAATATCCAGCCATAACTGTTGTACCTCTTTGAAGCTGAATTTTCAGGTGAACTTCATTGCCGGTGTCCTGGAATTTGATCACCATATTGGATTTCTAATTTTAAGTATGGAATTTAATGCAAATACAATTAAGATACAATAAAAAGTTGGCAAAATCTATCTAAAATAAAGAACATTCCTAACTTAACAGTACAACCTGTGGGAGAGTCAGTGTAGCAATATTAAGTAATACAAACTAACTTTTAGGAAATCAGATTTTTTTAAAATGTCACAAATGTATTTAGACTTTCTAATGTAGCACTATTTTAGTAGTAATAAAGGTTAAATCTTTCTACCTGATGACTTTAGGGAGATGCCTGCCCATTAGAATCATCTGTTTCTACTGACTCTCTCATGTTCATTTTTTAAAGTCTGTTTTTCAAAAATGGTATTATGCGAAGTGGAGGTCTTTTGCCTTAGAGAGTAATTAAAAAAAAAAAAAGACTGAAGTGTAGATGCTAAGTGGTGGGGTTAAGATGAACAATGAAGCATCCCATAAAGGGCAGGTGTAGCCGGGAGGACTGGTTTGATCCCTGGGTCGGGAAGATCCTCTGGAGGAGGGCATGGTCACCCACTCCAGTATTCTTGCCTGGAGAATCCCCATAGACAGAGGAGCCCGGTGGGTCACAGAGAGTTGGACATGACTGAGCAACTAAGCACAGCACAGCCGGGAGGATTACCCACCTGTGAGGATGGGTTAGAGGTACAGGAGGAGGGCTCACCATCAGCTGTATCTCTAGAGTAATTAACATGAAAGCCTCTTAGTTGGCATTTGGAGTTTTCAGAAAACAAGTGTAGCATCACCTGGATGATCAGGTGAGCTATGGAGATATGACATGCATCAGTCTCAAGGCAAGTATGAAAGCAGAACTCATATCATGGACGGGTGGAAATGCCACCTGCCTAGCACCAGTGCAGTAACTAAGGGTTCAGGGGATGAAGAGAGTGTCTTAGAGACAAACAGAGAAGACTTGGGAGGAATTGGACATGGACAAAGGGGAAGAAAACTTCCTAAGAAACAGTGTAAATAAAATGATATAGCTATAAAGAAGCAGGTAGCTGCTGAGTGTAGCCAAATACCATGGGAACTGGGGATGAATGTGTATGTTGGAGATCTCCAGTTTGCTCTCAGTTCTAGTGGAAATAGGGTGGAAAAGGAAATGGTCCCTAACATCCTTTAACTATAATAGTGAAGTCGCTCAGTCATGTCCAACTCTTTGCGACCCCATGAATTGAAGCCTACAATGCTCCTCTGTCCATGGGATTTTCCAGGCAAGAGTACTGGAGTGGGTTGCCGTTTCCTTCTCCAGAGGATATTCCCAACCCAGGGACTGAACCTGGGTCTCCCACATTGTAGGCAGTTGCTTTACCATCTGAGCCACCAGGGAAGTCTATAAGTATAATAGATTATCCCTAATGGGTGAGTGACTTCCAAACATCCATTTTTAGTACCTTATGTATGTACATTTTATTACATCTGTAACTCTGCTAGGATTTTTGTGCATGCCCATTACCAAAGCGATGTCCAGCGTTTGGAATTTTTGCCTTTGTGTATAGAATTTATGATATAATAACAGGATACAGTAAGATGCTGACAAAAAAATATCCAGGATAAAGAGGACTGTTAATTTGACACATATTTTGTAGAAAAGGCTGTGGGAAAACACATTCACATGTTGCTAGTGGGAGTGAATCATAATGAAACATATGGAGAACACCTTGGTTATATCCATCAAAATTACAAATATGCCCTGTGTGCTGGAAGTTCAGCTTCTTTAATTTTTCTTGCAGATTCACTTATGCACAGTGTAGAAAAAAATGCACTGTAGTCCATTGTAACAGAAAAGATAGCAGCTCAAACTAAGTTTAAGTTTGAAAATGAGGACTGAACAAATCAACCCTGGTAGATCCAGCCATGCAATACTATGAGGTTGTAAAAGAAAAATTTTAAAGGGAAGGAATTAAGACATGTATTATGTACTGTACATGTTTTGAAATAGCTCCTAGAGGGAAGGCAGGGATAATCTCATTTGCATGTACTTGCATGAAGAAACTGGAAGTAAATATTAAAAAAATGAATATAAGTGTTGTGTGGTAGGTGGAAACTGGCAGATGGAGCCAGGGGTAGGTGTGAAAGTTTCCACTATGTAAACCTTATACTTTCAAATTTTGGAACTGTGTTCACATATTAGTTATTGAGAAAAAATTAAAAAGAGGACTATAGGATTCTTATAGGAATGGCAGAAACTGCTGATTTTCTGTCTGAACATCTATTCTGGTTGCTTTGATTTTAAATCAGAACATTGTCCTCTAGGGTTAAAATAATGTTTTCCCAGCTTCCCTTGCAGCTAGATGTGGTTCTGTGATTAGTAAGATATCATTAGAGTTGCTGTGTACACGTTAGTACTTTTACATGGATCTCTTCATCCATGAGGGAGGGTCTTTCTCCCTTGCCTTTTTCTTCCTAAATATAAGTTTGGTGTCCAGAGCCTCAACAGACATCTTGGACAGTGAGATGACCTTGAAATTAGAAACCGTACGCTAAGCCAGCAGAGCAGAAAGATAGAATCATGAACCCCTGTGGGCGCTGTGGGGCCAACAGCATATGAGCTGCTTCCTGTTTTATGTTACATGCAAAAGAAAAAACATCAAAACTAAAAACTAGCTTGTATCTTGTGTGCATCACTCTTACTTTGAGCATTATGTTGTGGAGTATACGTAACAATCTAATCCAGTATTCACCCTCAATGTAGGAAAATCATGTTTTCCTTAAGATCTTTTCTATTGTGAACTTCATTGGGGCACTCTCAGTTTCTGCCCTTGTTCCTTTTTCAAATTTAGTCCCTCTTTGGGTTGAAATAATATGGTTTGTGATAAATCTTTCCAGAGAATCATGAGATGTGACGCTTTAAAAAAATTTTTTTACTGAAGGATAATTGCTTTACAGAATTTTGTTGTTTTCTGTCAAACCTCAACATGAATCAGACATAGGTATACATATATCCTCTCCCTTTAGAACCTGCCTCCCATCTCCTGCCCCATCCCACCCCTCTAGGTTGATACAGAGCCCTTGTTTGAGTTTCCTGAGACATACAGCAAATTCCTGTTGACTATCTCTTTTACATATGGGAATATAAGTTTCTGTGTTACTCTTTCTGTACATATCACCCTCTCCTATCTATCATTGTGTTTTACAGTCTGAAGTGCTGGTCTTGGAAAGATTCCCATAAGTGCATCATGTCATTTTTTAAAATATAAATGTACAGCTGCATTTTTAATATTTAATGGCAGTTAAAATAACCATGCTTGCCATGTCAGAATAAATGTTCAGATTCTCAATCATGGACTTAAGGATGTGGAAATACATTGATTTTTGGAAAGGGACATGTCTGTGTTATTGCATACCTATAGTTCAAGCAAAAAGTATAGTGAGTGATAAAGAAAAATACATGGAGACATGGATGAAATTTATTTCTTTGATTCTTAGGATGTTTGTTTGATGGTGTGGAGGACTGATCTATTTTCACCAAGACATCTGTTAATGAGACTAAATATCTATTAAGTAAACATTATCTATTAAGTAAACATTAACCTTTTTTAAAAAGGTATATTGCTATGTCATTGCTGGAAAACGCATAGTTTTTTTCATATCAGAAGGGGCAGGCAGTTCTATCAGTGGTTGCACAGAACCGTTTGTCTAAATCAACTTCTGCTCACTAAAAAGTGTTGCAATAACTTCACTAAAGAGAAATCTAATAGATTGAAGAAGTAAACAAATTCAATTGGTATTTCATAATTTCTAATTTTCCATAGACCTTGAATGACTTCTTCTGGGGTCCTTATACTGATTCTATTTTGTACATACTATTTAGAAGCCACTTTCTCTGCTTTAAGTAGGAAAAATATTCTACAACACATTCTTACATAATTATTCTACATTATGGAGATGGGCTTTCCCACATGCTATTAAGTGAAAAATATTTTAGGAAAGTAAAGAAGAAACTATGCAGAAGGAAAATAGTTTGGGGAAAAGAAGTTTAGAAGATATAGTAGTCATTTGTCTTTATATCATTGAAGATAAGGCTTCTTCTCATTATAACGCAATAACTTACACAGATAGAGGTGATATGATCTTTATATCAAGGATATTCTTTATTTATTCATTTCTGTATTCATTATTCTGAAGATACTTACTGATCATCTACTCTGTGCCAGAACCTTGGAGCTGGAGATAACAAAGTTGGTCTCTGATGTCATTAGAGCTATGTAAAGGAGTCTTTATCATTCAGTGAATGAATTCCTCAATAAATACTGGTGATTATAGACTGAGATAGATGTTGGGGATGATAGACCATACTATAAGAGTGCATAACAAAGGAAGCTGAGTCTGTGGGCTCAGAAAGCATTGAGCAGGTGGGAGCTGAAGTCTAGGTAAAATGTGGCTCGAGGTGGGGTGCACCCCTGTGGATCTTTGCTTTGTAGGAAAGCTTTACTCTTGCCACACGTAGAGCTTACAGTATGAGGCCAATGAGGCTGGAGCTTAGAGAGCAAGAGAAAGAAGCAAATGAGATAAAGAGGGAGAGAGAGACTGACCTTTAAAGACTTCCTTCATTATCCTACAACCTTATATATTTTGTAACCTTTTACTTGCACATAATTTTAGATCTACATAGATCTAAAGTTGCAAAGGTAGTACAACCTGCTCTCATGTTACATCTCACATCATCATAGCATAATTTTAAAAGCTAGGAAATTAACATTGATTCAATACTATTAACTAATCTACAGACCTAATTTGAACATCACTGTATTTCAACTATTTTTTGTTGTTCTTGTTCCAGAATCCAATCCAGTATTCTGTGTTGCATTTGGTTATCATGTTTCCTTAGCCTCCTGCAATCAGTGACAGCTCCTCTGTCTTCCATTGTCTTTCAGGTCCTTGACACTTTTGAAAAGTATGGGTCAGTTATTTTGTAGACTGTATCTCTGTTTGATTTTGGAGATTTGGGATGTTTTCTCATGATTAGATGGAAGTTATGTGTTTTTGACAAGAACATCACAGAAGTGATCACGTGCCCTTCTCATCATAATCAGGGAGAAAATTATCTTTTGCAGTATCATTTGACAAGGGGCTGTTTGACCAGTTTTCCTCTAATTCAATTTCTGCATCATTATTGAGCAAGCTTTTGGTGACCTGTAATTTTAGCTGCCTACTCTCCATTTTACTCACAAAAGCATAGAATAAGGGGGGAAAGATGGAATTACAATTTTGCATTTTAGTCTGGTATTTTTTCCTATACATGTTGAAATAAGAAATTAAAATTTCATACCCAAATATTGCAAACTGTTCTTATAAGCTAGGGTAAGAGGAGGGGTAAAGACAGTTGCTCGGAAGTGGGCTTGGGGAAGGGGGTGCCTCTCAAGTGCACCTCCCTTTGCAAACAGCCTCCAAGACATTCCTTGTAGTCTTGCTGTAGGTCAGAGCATTTTTTCCTTTTCTCAAGGACTCCTTTATCCATCCTGGATTGCCAACATTGTGGCCCCTGGGAGGAAGCAGTGGTAATGGACAAATGGATAGGCACAGACAGACAGATGCACCAGAACCCACTGTCTGGACAGAACCATGTTAACTTTTCAGTATGTTTTGAGATTTTTTTCTATGTGTTTATGTAATTGTTTATACAATTACATTTGCCAAAAGTGAGATAATTATATATACCCACATTATTTATTTGCTTTTACTAATAGGAATATTTTCCTTGACTATGATTACAGAACAATAGATCATTTTTCAAGGCTCAGTAATGTTCCCTTCTGTATTCTGTATTCCATACTGTCTTGAATTGGTCTCATATTGTTGAAAATTTCACCATTCTCAACATTGTTGCAGTTGGCATCCTTGTATGTTGATTTTGTATTCTGACCATATATTTCCTAGGGTTGGATTATTAATGCAAACATATACATGTTTGAGTCTTTGGTTGCATATATTTAAATTGGCTTCCACAATAAGATTTTCTCAATTTTAACTCCCACCAATAGGAAACTGTCCACTTCTGTGGACATTTGCCGTAATAGGAAAATTTCAACAAAATGAAAATAACTCGTTGCTTCATTTTATTTCTTTGATTACTTTGAAGTTGAACCTCCTTGTTTATATTATACCTATTATCATTTTTCATAAAGTGTTGGTTATAGTTTACTACTTTTTTAACTAGGTTGTATATCTTATTCTTATAAAGTTTATAGATTTATGTTTTCATGATATATCAGTTATATTGCCAAAAATCTTCAATTTTGTAACTTATCTTTTAACTTCATAATTACTTAAATATTACTTACAGAAAAATTAAAAACATAAATGACAGATATCTTTGTACCTATGACTCGTATTTAACATATAATAATGAAGCAATACTTGTACTTACTGTGACAGGTACTTCTCCAAGAATTTATGCATATTAGTTTATTTGATCCTCATAAAACTTTTTTAAGATAGGTCCTGATTTTATATCCACTTTACAAATCAATATACTCAGGTGCAGAGAGACTGAATAAGTTGCCTAAGCTCACATAGCTACTGAATGGAGACATGGAAATTCAAAGTCAGACAATTGCTTTTAAAGATCATGATTTTACCACTGTATTCTATTATGAATTAAAAATATGTTCATTTATGATAGATACTAATTTTTGTTGAATCATTTGCACTGTGAATATCTTATCCCATTTGGAAGTCTCTTTTTAAATTTTGTTTATGTTATTTTTTGACATGAAGAAGTATCTTTTAACCATTATATGATCATAATAATGAGATGAGTTTTATGAATCTTTTCCTTTGTGGATTATGCTTTTTTTTTGTGACATGCTTGAGAAATCCATCCCAGCTCTTGTATCATGAGGATAGGTTCCAATACTTTCTTCAGAAAATCTCTAATATTTATTTTTTAACATTCAGAGCCTTAATCAATAAGGAATTAATTTTTTATTTGGTATGAAACAGGAATTTCATCACTTTACTTATGTTATAGAAAGTATAGTTTCAGCAGTATTTGTTAATCTAATTTCTTTATAAAGGTCTTAGACTTCATATTTTATTTACTTCTAGGTGTTTTTAAAGTCTTCTTGTGACAGAAAATGAACTCGTTTTGTTTTTTACCTTTCCAAATTGGTTATTCTAGTGTGTAGGAAATGCTATAAAGTCTTAGAATATTGCTTTACTAATCATGATCAGTTGTCTTCTACATTCTAATAATTTTTTTCTGAATATTTTCTTGGATTTTCTATGTAGGGAAGTAATAAGTATATAATCTATACATAGCGACATTTTTCTTTCCAAACCTTTTTACCATATTTTTTTCTTGTCTCCTCGACTTGGATCTCTGGCACAATACTGAGTAAAGGCAGAGCTGCCTGGATCTGTGTTTTCCTTCGCCTCAAAGGAACTGCTTCTCATGGTTACTGTTAAGCATGATGTCTTCTTTAGATCTTTAGGAGATACTCCTTAACAAGTTAAAGAAATTCCCTTTTGTGTCTGGTTTGCTAAGGGCTTTAGAACAGTCATAAATATGTGTTTTATTTTTGTCAGAGAGTTCTTAGCATATATTAAAATCAACTTTTATTATATGTTAGGAAAAATTCTGCTCACTGCTAAAATCTGCTTGCTAATACTTTTGGTTCTATATTCACAAATGAGACAGACATAGAATTATTCATTCTTGTACTGTCCTTTTCCAATATCAAGATAATATATTTCATAAAATGTTTGAAATATTTTCTTATTGGTTTTGTTATTTATTGTTTTTTAAATATTTCCAAATCTTCTCAGTTATTTATTTTTTAGCCCCTGGTTTGAGTGTTATTAAGAAAGGCCTCTCTTGCCAACATGATAAAGTGTCACCTCCCTTTTTCTTATATTTTAGATACTGTATTTTACTGTGTTAACCTTTGAAAGAAAGTGAAAGTTGTTCAGTTGTGTCCAACTCTTTGTGGCCCTATACAGTCCATGGAATTCTCCAGGCCAGAATACTGGAGTGGGTAGCCTTTCCCTTCTCCAGGGGATCTTCCCAGCCCAGGGATTGAACCCAGGTCTCCCGCATTGCCAGCAGATTCTTTACACAGCTGAGCCACTAGGGAAGCGTGTTGACCTTTAAATTTTAAGTAATAAGCTTTGCTTCTTATCTGTTATAGAATTTCCTTCTTTATATACATGACCAAGACGAGGTTATGCAATTTTTATTTTAAAACCAGGGAAAAAGTCCAAAGCCATTTTTAGCAGAAGCCTGAAATATATTCTTCATGGTACCAGCTGGGGTGCCCAAAAGAATTGCTATAGTTTCAGGCTCAAAATAAATCTAGGTGTCTACCTAACTCAACAATATGATTCCATACTTAACACAGAAGTAAGCCTTCATCTCAAAATATATTAAAAACAGACAAGAAAATTTGCTTCAGGAATCTTCCTAATGCATACAAACTATTACTCAGGTAGAGCTAAAGATTTACTTTGCAAGCAGTTAGAATTCCCAAGTTTACAGAAGCAAGGTGAATAGCTCAAAAAATATGAAGTTTTGCACATCTACAACAGAATTTACTTTAAGGATCTGCAATAGATGACACCAATGACATTATTTTAGATTAATGTTGAATAAATTGAAAAGTGTAACAACAAAAAAAGAGCAGATGCATGAGGAACCTATATGAGTTTACCTACAGCATGAATAAAAACTCAGTTTTATCTGTACTGGGTTTTATAGGTCCTTTTTTTAAAAAAAATTTTTTTTAATTGAAGGATAATTGCTTTACAGAATTTTGTTGTTTTCTATCAAACCTCAGCATGAATCAGCCACAGGTATACATATATCCCCTCCCTTTTGAACCTCCTTCCCATCTCCCTCCCCATCCCACCCCTCTAGGTTGATTCAGAGCCCCTGTTTGGGTTTCCTGCGACATAGAGCAAATTCCTGTTGGCTATCTATTTTATATATGGTAATGTAAGTTTCCGTGTTTCTCTTTCCATACATCTCACCCTCTCCTCCCCTCTCCCCATGTCCATAAGTCTGTTCTCTATGTCTGTTTCTCCATTGCTGCCCTGTAGATAAATTCTTCAGTACCATTTTTCTAGATTCTGTATATATGAGTTAGAATATGATATTTATCTTTCTCTTTCTGACTTATTTCACTCTGTTTAATAGATTCTAGGTTCATTCACCACATCGGACCTGACTCAAATGTATTATTTTTTATAGCTGAGTAATATTCCGTTGTATATATGTACCACAACTTCTTTATTCATTCATCTGTTGATGGACATCTAGGTCGCTTTCATGTTCTAGCTATTGTTAAGTAGTGCTGCAATAAACAATAGAATGCATGTGTCTTTTTCAGTTTTGGTTTCCTCGGGGTATATGCCTAGGAGTGGGATTGCTGGGTCATATGGTGGTTTTATTCCTAGTTTTTTAAAGAATCTCCATACCGTCTTCCATAGTAGCTGTATCAATATACATTCCTGTCAACAGTGCAAGAGCATTCCCTTTTCTCCACACCCTCTCCAGCATTTATTGTTTGTAGACTTTTTGATGATGGCCATTCTGACTAGTGTGAGGTGATATCTCATTGTAGTTTTTATTTGCATTTCTCTAATAATGAGCAATGCTTTTGATCTGTGGTGTTGAAGAAGACTCTTGAGAGTCCCATGGAGTGCAAGAAGCTCCAACTAGTCAATCCTAAAGAATATTCATTGGAAGGACTGATGCTGAAGCTGAAACTCCAATATTTTGGCCACCTGATGTGAAGAAGACCCTGGAAAAGACCCTGATGCTGGAAAAAATTGAAGGCAGGAGGAGAAGGGGATGACAGAGGATGAGATGGTTGGGTGGTATCACTGACTCATGGACATGAGTTTGAGTAGGCTCCAGGAGTTGGTGATGGACAGGGAAGCCTGGCGTGCTGCAGTCCATGGGGTCACAAAGAGTCAGACATGACTGAGTGACTGAAATGAACTGAATAATGAGCAATGTTGAGCATCTTTTCATATGTTTGTTAGCCATCTGTATGTCTTCTTGATCATTTTTTCTATTATTTCCTACAGAAAGAGACAGACTTGTTTATTGAGCATACCCCAGGATACTCTATTCACCCTTTGTGTATGATTATTATTCATTCAACAAATACTATTTATAAAACACACACTATGTAACACGCTGTGATTTTCTGGCTTAAGAGACAGGTTCCCTTTCCATCTTTTTTCTTTTCCTTACCATTTATCCGATAGCACTGGTTGCTTCTACTTTTCTGACACTGAACTCAGTTCAACTTTCTCTACTTTTACCACCTATGATAATAAAGTATTATCTTGGAAATATTTTTTGCACTTAAATTGAATATCCCTCTTGGAATTTCCTGTAAATTCTTTGTATTAAAATACATTGATCATAATAATCAGGAAGGACAAAACTAAAAAATTAAATTATTTAAAATAATTGATTTACGAGTGTTGCTGTGAAATATAGCAGGACCTTCAGTTCAGTTCAGTCACTCAGTCGTGTCCAACTCTTTGCGACCCCATGAACTGCAGCACGCCAGGCCTCCCTGTCCATCACCATCTCCCTGAGTTCACTCATACTCAACGTCCATCGAGTCCGTGATGCCATCCAGCCATCTCATCCTCAGTCGTCCCCTTCTCCTCCTGCCCCCAATCCCTCCCAGCATCAGAGTCTTTTCCAATGAGTCAACTCTTCACATGAGGTGGCCAAAGTACTGGAGCTTCAGCTTTAGCATCATTCCTTCCAAAGAAATCGAAGGCATTAATATTCTAAAATTTGCCAAAATAAAGAAAAATAATTTTTTTTCTTGTCTAATTCTCTTATCTGGTTCTTCTCTGACGTCTAACATTATTAGCATATACATATTACCTTTATATAATTAAAAGACTTGTTGATACACTACCTTTGAAGTAGTCTTGCCAAAAAAAAGAAAAAATCACACCTGACATAACACCTCTAGGTCCAACTATTGATTTTTTGGAAATACTAAGAGGAGAAGCATGTGACTAGTCCATGGGGGATATAAAGGCACCATACATACTACAGAAAATAGGAAACTCTTCAGGACAATCAGCCTGGCTTAGTGAACAAATAAATTGCAAGAAGAAAGATGACAGAAAGAGAAATTATAGGTTAAAGTACTTAAAGGAAAGTAAAGGAAAGTGAAGTTGCTCAGTAGTGTCCAACTCTTTGTGAGCCCGTGGACTGTAGCCTACTAGGCTACTCTGTATGCATAGCCTTTATTTAGATTGTATTTTAAAAAGAAAATTATGACATTTATGAGATAATTTGAACATTGAGTACTTGATGGTATATAGCAATTATTGCTAATTTGATGGTGTTTTATTATGTTAAAAGATAGACTCTATTGCAAACGTTATCCTCAGTGGTGAAAAACTGAAAGCATTTCCTCTAAAATCAGGAACAAGACAAGAGTGGCCACTCTCACCACTACTATTCAAAATTGGTTTGAGTCCTAGCCATAGCAATCAGAGAGGAAAAAGAAATAGAAGGAATCCAGATTGGAAAATAAGAAGTAAAACACTCACTATTTGCAGATGACATGATCCTCTACATAGAAAACCCTAAAGATTCCACCAGAAAATCACTAGAGCTAATCAATGAATATAGTAAAGTTGCAGGATATAAAATTAATACACAGAAATCCCTTGCATTCCTATACACGAACAACGAAAAAATAGAGAAATTAAGGAAACAATCCCATTCACCATTACAATGAAAAGAATAAAATACTTAGGAATAAATTTACCTAAAGAAACAAAGAACCTATACATAGAAAACTATAAAACACCTATGAAAGAAATCAAAAATGAAACAAATAGGTGGAGAAATATACCATGTTCATGAACTGGAAGAATCAATAAGTGAAAATGAGTATATTACCCAAAGCAATCTAGAGGGTTGAATGATTTGAGAGAATAGCATTGAAACACATAAATTAACATATGTAAAATAGATGACCAGTGCAAGTTCAATGCATGAAACAGGGCATTCAGACTGGTGCACTGGGACAACTCTGAGGGATGTGATGGGGAGGGAGGTGGGAGGGGGGTTCAGGATGGGGGACACTTGTACACCCATGGCTGATTCATGTCAATGTATGGCAAAACCCAGTATAATATTATATAGTAATTAGCCTCCAATTAAAATAAATAAATACATATTTTTTTGTTTATTTTTTTTAGTTTTTTATTTTTTAAATTTTAAAATCTTTAATTCTTACATGCTTTCCCAAACATGAACCCCCCTCCCACCTCCCTCCCCATAACAGCTTTCTGGGTCATCCCCATGCACCAGCCCCAAGCAAGCTGGATCCTGCGTCAGACATAGACTGGCGATTCATTTCACATGATAGTATACATGTTAGAATGTCATTCTCCCAAATCATCCCACCCTCTCCCTCTCCCTCTGAGTCCAAAAGTCCGTTATACACATCTGTGTCTCTTTCCCTGTCTTGCATACAGGGTCGTCATTGCCATCTTCCTAAATTCCATATATATGTGTTAGTATAGGAATACTGGAGAGGGTGTGGAGAAAAGGGAACCCTCTTACACTGTTGGTGGGAATGCAAACTGGTACAGCCACTATGGAGAACAGTGTGGAGATTCCTTATAAAACTGGAAATAGAACTGCCATACTACCCAGAAAGATGATAATGACAATCCTATGTGCAAGACAGCAAAAGAGACACTGATGTAAAGAACAGACTTTTGGACTATTTGGGAGAAGGTGAGGGTGGGATGATTTGAGAGGATAGCATTGAAACATGTATATTACCATATGTAAAACAGATGACCAGTGTAAGTTCAATGCATGAATCAGTACACACAAAGCCGGTGCTCTGGGACAACCCAGAGGGATGGGGTGGGGAGGGAGTTGGGGGTGTTCAGGATGGGGGGACACATGTACACCTGTGGCTGATTCATGCTGATATATGGGAAAAGCCATAATATTGTAAAGTATCCTCCAATTAAAATACATGAATTAATTTTAAGAAAACTAAAAAGAAAAAAAGAAGCTGGAAATAAAAGTATTATTGTGAAAAAAAAGAGTCCACACCTTTAGAGATGCATCTTAAATTATTTACAGATAAAATTACATGATATTTGGGATATAATTAAAATAGAATAGAGCAGTGGGGGAAGAGGATGATCTGTATATATGGTACAGATGGGCCATGGTTGGTAATTTGAGGATGGTTTATGGCTATGAGTGTTCCTTATACTCTTCTGTGTACTTTTGTGTATGTTGAAAATTATAAGATGAAAATTAAATTAATTTTATAAAAATAAATCACCTTTGATGTTATATCTCTATGAAAAATGTCTTATCATATAATACCATGGATTTTTAAATTTTCTGTTTGATAGAAATAATTTTTAGTAGTTCAAGAATCAATTACAATCATACTATGATGTTTCATTGCAAATCCAGCTTTGACCTCTGTTCATAGAAGAAAAGAATATGAAAAGAACACCTTGGTACATGTTCTTTCCCCTACTCATGGCTTGTATAGATATTAGCGATTTTTTTTTTTTTTTGCCCAAAGGTATTTCATCCCTCTCACATCTTCCTGTTATCTTTCTTTATATTTTAATCATTACTATATATTGCCAGTATTTTGAATTAAGATGTTTAAATCTTATATATTGCCTCTCCATTAAATTTGCTTAGTTTTAGAATTGCCAAGTTCAATAAAATGAGGTAGAAATGTTGGATGTTGGGTAGTTTAATAATAGAATGTAGAAATCTTTGTTACATTTGTAAAGGAAAGGTCCATATCTTGAGTTGGAAATTGTTACATTCGCTTGTGTAATAGAGCAATTTGGCAAAATTAATATAATTTGTTTTTGGAGCTGCATCTAGATTTTTGCTTCTACCTAAAATATGAGATACGAAATAAATAATGCCTTGTACTATGTCTTCACTAACACACTGTTTTAAATTATTTTTAGTCCTAAGTATGGTAAGTATGCAAAATTATCAGAATTGCTATGCTGAATCATATAAATGTATCCCGAGAAAATATTTCAAAAAAGAAAAAAATGTAAACACACATGAAGATAGTCACTACAGCGTTTTCAAGACCAAAATAATTAGATATGAGTTGAATAGTAAAAAGTTGCAAAAAGCAAATGTAATTCATGGTATTTCAGCAAAATTAGTGAACTACTGTGAGAAATATATTTTAAAAATGAGGCAATATGGAAATATTTAGATATGAAATGAGCGGGAAAGACAAACAGAAGAAATATTGTGCTTTCACCCTGATAATAAATATATGAAATATGTTAATTTATAGATAAAGACTGGGAGGGTATATTTACTAATGAAGCCAGCTTTTGCATTAGAGTTGTGGTATTAAGAATGATTTATTTTTTTCTTTAAAATTCCCTTCTGTTGTTATAATGAAAAAAAGTTGAAGTGAAAAAAATGTGTATAAAACAACAAATTCTGCCATGAAAATCTCTAAGTTTTGCAAATAAAGTTCTAAAGGGAAGAAAATGGAAGATTAATCTTAACACTAAGAAATACAATACATAAATTGCAATGGACTGGCTGGGTTTTAAATCTAGCTTGTATTATAAGAGACAGTGCAGGACTTGTAATACATGGCTCTGGCCTGAAATAGAAAGGGAAATGCTCTGCAAATTTTGTACTCTGAATGAATCACTGAATCACTGTAAAGATAAACTCCATCCATTTCCCCTTCTGCAGTGACCCAGTACCTCTGGCCCCAGGTGGGCACTTGAACACTAGTGGGGAGGCTGAAAGCTTGGTTTTGAGGCTTTGCATCTCAGAGTCAGTGCTTCCCAGAACCAGTATTTTCTTCAACAATGTCACATTTTATTTCTCTTTAAAATTGCATTCCTTTTTCAATAATTGCCTTCTTTCTCCATCTACGTTACAACTTTGGAATTGTAGATAATGTTTTCAAGTGCTAGCCTTAGAGTCCTACTCTCCCCATAGTTTTGAGGGGTATTTGCAATGCTGATGGATGGAAGAGGTTGGGGACCAATTTGGCTCTTTGTTGGGGGTTATTGTATTCCTCCAGTGTTCTTGCCTGGAGAATCCCAGGGTCGGCGGAGCCTGGTGCGCTGTCGTCTGTGGGGTCGCACAGAGTCGGACATGACTGAAGTGACTTGGCGGCAGCAGCAACAGCATTGTTGTACTCCTGGCATTTACAAAACATTTGGTGGTTTGTTTCTCATTGTCAGGATCCCAAAGAATAGGCAGACATTGGAACCAAACTGTAGAAAACTATTTTTCTTTTTGTCTTTCTTTCTTTTTCCATCTGAGACACTGTAGGTGGTGTTCTAGGATCCAGTGGCTTGTTCCATTGACTTAAAGAAATTCTTGGAGTATAGGATCATAAGGCAAGATCATGTTTTGGAGTGTTTCTTTGGCTAATACCTTTTTAAAAAATTTAATTTATTTTTTAATTGAAGGATAATTGCTTTACACAATTTTGTTGTTTTCTATCAAACCTCAACATGAATCAACCATAGGTATACATATATCCCCTCCCTTTTCAACTTCCCTCCCATCTCCCTTCCCTTCCCACCCCTCTAGATTGATACAGAGCCCCTGTTTGAGTTACTGAGACATACAGGAAATTCCTATTGGCTATCTATTTTATATGCAAGTTTCCATGTTACTCTCTCCATACATCTTAGCCTCTCCCCCCGATCCCCATGTCCATTTAGCTAATTCATTTTTCCTGTACAATTAATTTAAAATTATTTATATTTGATATCTATACAACAACCATATCAAAAAACATGTATGAAGTCCTTGGGACAGAGACCATATTTTTATACCCGAAGAAGAGTACACCCTAAAATGGATATAATGATATTAAGTCTATATTTTATTAAGACTTCTGTGTGTGTAAGTGGGCTCACTCAGTTGTGTCTGATTCTTTGAGAACCTGTGATAAGGGTTGGCAATGGAAGGGGAAGGGAGTAGGTGTCATTTTCCCATATATTAGCAAACACAGACATGCTTGGTTCATTCTACCGCTCACATATTGCTGCTAGGAAGCAAATAGTTCCCTGTCTCTTGTTTATGTAGTGTATTTTAAAAAGCTAATGAAAGGATTCAACAGGCATTATTTTACTAATATACAGGAAGGGCTTCCCAGGTGGCCCAGTGGTAAAGAATCCATCTCCCAATGTAGGAGACACAAGAAACTCTGGTTTAATGCCTGGGTCAAAAAGATCCCCTGGAGAAGGAAATGGCAACCTACTCCAGTATTGTTGCCTGAACAAATCCATGAACAGAGGAACTTGGTGGGCTACAGTCCACAGGTTCTCAAAGAATCAGACACAACTGACACACACAGAAGTCTTAATAAAATATAGACTTAATATCATTATATCCATTTTAGGGTGTACTCTTCTTCGGGTATAAAAATATGGTCTCTGTCCCAAGGACTTCATACACGTTTTTTGATAAGGTTGTTGTATAGATATCAAATATAAAAAATTTGCAAATCAAATTAGCAGTGAGGACTAATGCAGTGTTTTTCATTTATTTCATGAAATTGTTGAAAATAAGGAAAAACGAAAATACTGTTTAAGATAAGTTAGTATTCAAAATAAACATTTTTATCCATGAACTTAATTTATTTAATCAAATCCACAGATCAATTAAGTAAAATATACAAGAGATTTTGGTCCTGCTTGATATGAACATTTTCCTCAGCTTTTCTTGGCTTTTTCAGTGAAGATTATGATCAGGTAGTCAAGATTGAATTTATGTGTTTGTTTCTAAAAGTGCTTTTCTGGTGGTTATATTTGGAGAGGATGATTAATACCGGCAGAGATAATATTAAAGAAAAACTGGTTCTATGGACTGTACAGATGGTCTTCGAGGGGCAGCCGCCTTGACCATAGGAACTTTGATTGCTATTTTAATTAAACTTGGAGGGCCGAAGAAAAGAACCTTTAAAAAAAATAGTATTGAGGTTACACAATGTGTTTAACCTTGAGGTTTGTCAACAGTTGTAGAATAAAATGAACAGTTCACAGGAACCAGCATGCAGTTTTTCAGTTCAGTAACCAAATGACTTTTCCATTGTAAATAAAAGTAGAAAGAACTTTCCTTGGCAAATGTAGCATTTGCTCTCAGAGGAGTTAGTTATTGTCTTAAAACAATGAGTGTATGGAAAATGTAATTTTGGAAAATAAAAAGGATGTGTCATTTTATGGTAATTTACTGTGATGTGTTGTATTATTTTACTTCTATAAGCATAAAAATGCTTTTGTCATTTTTTAAAAATTACAAATGTAGTACTTGCTTAATGAAAGTAGTTGATGATAGCCAAACTCCAAAGTCAAAATCTCTACTGGAAAATAAAAATCAAATGTATCTATATGTGATATAAAAGTATAGTTTGTCTTTATTTCCTGACCTTCCCAGAAGTCATGTTTGGAGTCAGTTTGGTGTGTTGCTATACAGAATATTTTATTTTAAGTAAGAGGAAAACTTAGAAATACATATAATCATTGTATTTAACATTGATGTGTGTTTACCCTAGCCCTGCCTCCACTTGAATGCTTTTGTAAACATTTATCATTTAAATTTTACAACCTTTTATGATATAGGTGCTATTATAAACCTCCATAATATACAGGGGAAAACAAGACAGGGAGAAATTAAAAGTAATTTGTGCAAATTCATATGGTGAAAGCCTGAATTGGAATCCAAACCTGGGAGTATGTATGCCAAGTCAAAATGCTTAACTATGACACAGAACCCTAAAAAAATAAACTGAATAGCTGTGTATGTCCAGATGTATAATATTTGTTTTTGTAAAAAGAAAAAAATGGTCATTAAGTGCATCAGCTGCATCTTCCTTTTTTTATTTTACAATGTCAAGCCCAACTTTCCAATGTTTGTATATATAGCTCTATTTGTATTGTTCCTAAAAGTTTTGTGACTTTTTAATAGTTCCATAGTTGGTATACACTAGAATTTGTTTTAGGGATCTGCTCTTTCTTTAAGACACCTACGTTGTTTCTCTTTGAGTTCTATTTAAAAAGTGATGGGCTCTTTTTTTTAATATACATCCTGGTGCTCAAGTTGGACCGTAAAGAATCTGAGCGTTGAAAAATTTATGAATTTGAATTGTAGTGTTGGAGAAGACTCTTGAGAGTCCCTTGGACTGCAAGGAGGTCAAACCAGTCAATCCTAAAGGAAATCAATCCTAAATATTCGTTGGAAAGACTGCTGCTGAAGCTGAAACTCCAATCAATACTTTGGCCACCTGATACGAAGAACTGACTCCTTGGAAAAGACCCTGATGCTGGGAAAGATTGAAGGAGGGAGGAGAAGGGGATGACAGAGGAAGAGATGTTTGGATGGATTTGAGTTTGAGTAAGCTCCGAGAGTTGGAGATGGACAGGGAAGCCCAGCGTGCTGCAGTCTATGGGGTAGCAAAGAGTTGGACACGACTGAGGGATTGAAGTGACTGAACTGGTTCTCAAGTGGAGATATTGCTATAGTACTGACTCTTAGAAGTAATGTTGTTGAGTCAAAAACTGTGTTGAGGGATTTCATGGTTAAGAATCTGCCTTGCAGTATAGGAACATGGGTTGGATTCCTAGTTGGGGAACAAGATTCCATATGCCACACAACAAATAGGCCTATGCACCAGAACTAGAGAGTCTGTGTTCCACAATGAGAGATCCTGCATGCTGCAGCTAAGACTCAACTCAGCCAAATAAATCAATTATATAAAACTGTGGTGACTTGAAATTTGTGAAAGATACTCTAAATACTTTACCAGCTTACACTGTCACCAAAGGGTAATTTGTAATAAAGTAGGAAGGACCATCCAAGAGAAATTTAATCATTTATTCAATAAGTTAATTGCCTCATATGCCATGCATTCAAGAGTACTGTCAAAGAAAGAACAAACCATGATTCTTTCTGCCTGGAAGCTTCTGATTTACACAGGGCAGAAATGTAGTCAAACTGACACAGGCAATTTTTTCAGGAACGCCAGTCCATAGTTAATGATGTTTCACAGTCTCTTAACTTTGACCTACTTTAGAGACAACCATCATTGGTAGCGGAGACTTGAGCTCCACTTTGCCTGATCTTTTAGATCCAAGGTGACCAAGTGTTTTAGCTAACATACCCTTGAAAGAGCCTTCTTGTGCAGACACTCAGTCATGTCTGACTCTTTGCAACCCCATGGACTGCAGAATGCCAGCCTTCCCTGTCCTTCATTGTCTGTTGGAGTGTGCATTGAATCAATGATGCCATCCAGCCGTTTCATCCTCTGTTGCCCCTTCTCCTCCTGCTCTCAGTCTTTCCCAGCATCAGGGTCTTTTTCAGTCAACTCTTCCCAGTAGGTGGCCAAAGTATTAGAGTTTAGCTTCCAAAGAATCAGTCCTTCCAATGAATATTCAGGGTTGATTTCTTCTAGGATTCACTGGTTTGATGTTCTGGCTTTCCAAGGGACTCTCAAGAACCTTCTCTAATTTCATGCCTGACCAGGGATGGATCTTAGTTCCCATACCAGGAATTGAACCTGTGCCCCCTGCATTGCAACGCAGATTCCTAACCACTGGATCACCAGGAAATACCTCAAAAGAGCCTACTCATTGGAAAATATCCTGATGATGTGAAAAATTGAAGGCAAAATGAGAAAGAGCCAGCAGAGGATAAGATGATTTGCTAGCATCACAGACTCAATGGACATGAATTTGAGCATACTCCAGGAGATTGTGGAGGACAAAGGAGCCTGGCGTGCTGCAGTCCATGGGATTGTAAAGAGCTGGACGTGAAATACCCACTGAACAACTACACCACTCTTGAAAATAACTTTGATAATCTGTTTGTCTCTTTACAAGTGTTTAAGGTAATGTCTACATTTTAAAATCTGAGCTTAAGTAGCTGCAAAAGATGTAAATTCCACCTTTGTTATAAATACTAAAAAAATTGATCTCCCCAAAATTGACCCTCCTGCTGTCTCCCATGGAATCAAAAAACTTTTTTTTTTTTTAAAATGCCAACATTTTCCAATTAGAAAACACTTAAGCTGGGACTTCGCTGGTGGTCCAATGGCTAAAACTCTATGCTCCCAGTGCAGAGGGCCCAGGTTCAAACCTTGGTCAGGGAACTACATCCCACATGCCACAACTAAATATCCCACCTGCCTACAGTGACGATCAAAGATCCCATGTGCTGTAACTAAGACCTGGTGCAGCCAAATAGATAGATAAATAATAATACTAAAAAATGGAAAACATTGAAGTCCCCTTCTAATAAGAGATCTATGATTGGTTTTTGCTTTAACTTGAACTTTTATACCACTCCTATAGAATTTTAATTAAAATGTTATACTTGAAATGCTTATATTGATTATTTTATTGTTTTTTCTGCAGCAAAGGTATATATATATGTGGGTATTTATATGTGAATTAAAAAAATTCTGTGAACATAGTCTCCAAGTATTGAAAACTTGGATGGAATAGTTTAATTATTATTAGTTATAATTGACAAACACAGCTATTTCTTGATAAATGATGATTAAATGCCTATAATTATATATTATAATAATTCTAAAATAGAAAGTAAAACTTTATTGGAATTATACCTATTAGTGAGACAAACAATGCTATTTTTAAAAAATTCATGTTTCTACAGTGAAAATTATGATTGCTAAAATGAAATAAGTTTCAGTATCAAGAGTATTCCTTTTATTAACATACATACTGATAAGTATGCTCATAGATGGATGCTAATAGAAATACTTTTCTTATAGCAATGCCCCTCAATTCTTTGGACTCCTATGCTATATATAAAAAAAATGTTACTGATATATCACTAAAAGTTGTTTTATTATTCTCTTGACTGACAGACTCTTAATAAGACTCTCTCTAAATTTTGTTAAATTATTGGAAACAATTTTACTTGTAAAATGATTTATTTGCCAATTTTAAGGTTTTTACTTTCTGAATTTAAGGGAAAGACATCAAGAGATAATTCTCTCTACCAGTTAGACTTTCACCTAGAGGCAGCAATTGTAACCTTTGCAGGTTTTGGAAAATCAGCTTGTTGGTAATCTCAATACACTTTGAATATATAATATTTTCTGAGAAAAGCTTTTATCATAATTTTATTTCTACCTAAAGCTTGGTACTATAGTCTTAACTCATTCAATTTATGGAAAATGTTCATCACGTAATCTAATTCAGAAACCTGGACATCACTGTCAGAAAAAGCCTGATTTAATTTTACGATTCAAATAAACAAACTGCCATGTTAATACAAACTGCCATGATATGCATCTAATTTTTGAATTCTGAGTGGGAGACAGAAGAGGCGTAAAGCTTTGCTGTGCATTTTTGTCTTGGTGAAGGGGCCCTATGCTGCTGTTTAGATGTATTTCCACTTTGTTTCCATTTGTTCTCGTGGGACGCCCCCTCAGGATGGGTGCATTGATTCTCTCGGGTAGGGATGGGAGAGACACATGTGTTAAATGAATATTGTAGCCCTCAAATTGCCTTACTTGATTGACAACATATCTGAACTTAGAGTGTACTCATGATGGACTGTCCAAAGCACCGTTACAAGCCTATGAATGATGTCTTGGATGCAGGAGCCTGTTATCATCCCTTTATTTGGGTGCCTATGTGATAATAACTTTTTAGTAAGATTCTGACTGGATGAGGGTAGGCTTTGCTTGGTAAACAGTACGTTTCTCTTGGAAAATGTTGATCTGTTCACACATCTCCATTTGAGCAACAACATGCTAGATCACATATCAGACGAGTTGGTTATTAAGAGGAAAATGCCAGGGATGAGCCTTAATATATTTTCTTGAAGTTGAACTTTCAGATTCCCTATGCATAATTATATTCAAATGAAATAGTCAAGGGTGTGGACTGGTCTATAAAAGTCTTCAAAAAAGGAAAAGATGCAAAACTGTGAATATTAATGATGAAATGAATTTGGAAAATATTGACCAAGTTGTCTTTGCTTGCTGAAATTTTTTAAGTTTTTAAGTTTGTATTTTATAGTGGTACATATGTTTATTCCAATTCTTACTGAAATCTATTGCAGTTCTTCCATGAATTATTATTGGGAAACATTGAAGAATCTCTTATATCAATTTTCCTAAAATAAATTATTCAAAGCAGTTCATTATCTATAGTTCTATCCTGAGTTAAAATAACAATCTGCTTTCTAGGTCAATCTTCATTAAGCTATTAATATCCTTTTCATATTATAAGACTTTTATTTCCTTTATTAGCAACTAAAAGCTGCTGAAATAAGAATGTTGTTGCTTTGGGCATTAACTGAGACTTGAATCCTCTTCAGCAGTTTTGCTCTGATGTTAGTAGCCTTCAGTCTGGTATGCACGGGTACAAGATTTTTGTTTATTGAACCATTTTTTAATTTATTGGACCATGCTTTTATTTAACTTCTGATGATGAATGTGCCTCTCTTGTATAATTTGCATGACAGCAAGATTTAGAATTGTTACAGAGACACTTAATTATGGGTACATTAGAAAAAGCTGCAATTTTATTACCCTACTTTATGTTCAAGAACATCAAAACCCTGAGCATAAATAAATGAGAAGCAACTTACAAAGTTTAGAATGGGATCTGATTTTTTAGCTCTATTAATTGATACATAGTTTCTTCAAAAAGAATATCTATACACTTTAAATATATTTTATTCTAACAAAATTTATATCAAGGAGATATGATTGGTGTAAAGAGCACTGGAGTGAGAGTCCAGCTTTTCTTTCAGTTTTGTGGCCTTTGCCCAACAAATCCATCTTTATGTCTGTTTGCTGAGTCTCTCTGTCTCAGTTTATAAAATGAAATGATTGAATGATGCTGATTATTCTTATAGCAAGTTCTTATTTTAGGACCTCATGGAGTAGCGATTTTAATTATTACTGTGTCAGACTTATACATTCAATTCAGTCTCTCAGCCATGTCCGACTCTTTGTGACCCCATGGACTGCAGCATACCAGGCCTCCCTGTCCATCACCAACTCCCAGAGCTTGCTCAAATTCATGTCCATTGAGTCAGTGATGCCATCCAACTATCAAATTCTCTGTCATCCCTGTCTCCTCCTGCCTTCAGTCTATCCCAGCATCAGGGTATTTTGCAATGAGTCAGTTATTCACATTAGGTGGCCAAAATATTGGAGTTTCAGCTTCAGCATCAGTCCTTCCAATGAACATTCAGGACTGATTTCCTTTAGAATGGACTGGTTGGATCTCCTTGAACAGTCCAAGGAACTCTCAAGAGTCTTCTCCAATACCACAGTTCAAAAGTATCAATTTTTCAGACTCAGCTTTGTTTGTAGTCCAACTCTCACATCTATACATAGGATTATATTTAGGATTATAAAACTGATATCAAGTAGAAAACACAAACCATATAGACAAGATAACACAAAAGCCAAAATATCTCTACAGTTTCTAACCTTGGAAAAAAGGTTGTTCACTGTTTGCTTATGACAGATAGATGTGTCCTTGCATGAACACACCATTGCTTATTTACCTAAGAAAAGACATTTAGAGCACTTTTTAAAGTTTCAGTTACACCCCACATACAGAGATTCCTAAAGAACGTTCTTTTATATTGTTTGGAGTTCTTATGTGAATTTTTTTCTTCAGAATATGTGAGAATTTAATTTTTTACATGTGCTGCAACAAAAGCCATTCTAAAAATCAATATTATGAACTTTTTATTGTTTGCAAATTTGAAAATTGTAAAGCAAGTCATTTCTTGTGTTCCTTTCTCCACTCTCTAAAGGCTCTTCAGCGGCCCTTCAGATACCATGTTTGCGCATAAAACCTCTATATTATCTCAAAACTGGGTAGTGATCAAAACTATATTCAGTAATTCACCCAAGAATTTATTGGGTCCAGAATTGCCCTGGAGGCTGAAGCCACAACTGTGAACAAAAGCAGTATCTTCCCTAGCTTCCTTTATGAAACTTACAGTCCAGGTGGTCAGGGAAACAGATGGTATGGAGATAATTGTAGGAAGGCATGTGTGTTTCTTACCGGTGGGAAAAGGCCTGGGAGTACAGAAGGAGCTGGCTCAGTCTGATGCTGGTGGCTGGCGGGGAAGGGCTCACTGGGGACAGATCCTACCTCTGAAGATGCCTTAACAGAGAATTGCCCATCATGGCGGGGGGTGTGGGAAGAGCTCTGTAATCAAAGAAGACTAAAGGTGCAAAGGGCAGGAGGCAGCCAAGTGAGTTTGGGACTGAGCTGAAAGTGAGCTGAAAGCATGTTTAGGACTGAGCTCAGAACACCAGGTGAAGGTTGGTGCAAGGTCAAGCCAGAACAGGGACTAGAATAAAGACTGCCTGGTTGGCCATGTTTATTTCTTCAGTGCATAGGAAGCCAGAGAAGAATGTAAGCGAAGGTGGAAGTCAAGGTGGAGTTGATGCTTATCTGCGTGTGTTTTCATAAGCAAGTAACATGATTCAGTTCAGTTCAGTTCAGTTCAGTTCAGTTCACTTCAGTTCAGTCGCTCAGTCGTGTCTGACTCTTTGCGACCCCATGAATCACAGCACACCAGGCCTCCTTGGTCCATCACCAACTCCTGGAGTTCACTCAAACTCATGCCCGTCGAGTCGGTGGTGCCATCCAGCCATCTCATCCTCGGTCATCCCTTTCTCCTCCTGCCCCCAATCCCTCCCAGCATCAGAGTCTTTTCTGATGAGTCAACTCTTCTCATGAGGTGCCCACAATATTGGAGTTTCAGCTTTAGCATCATTCCTTCCAATGAACACCCAGGACTGATCTCCTTTAGAATGGACTGGTTGGATCTCCTTGTAGTCCAAGGGACTCTCAAGAGTCTTCTTCAACACCACAGTTCAAAGCATCAATTATTCGGCACTCAGCTTTCTTCACAGTCCAACTCTCACATCCATAAATGACCACTGGAAAAACCATAGCCTTGACTAGATGGAGCTTTGTTGGCTTAGTAATGTCTCTGCTTTTGAATATGCTATCTAGGTTGGTCATAACTTTCTTTCTAAGGAGTAAGCGTCTTTTAATTTCATGGCTGCAATCACCATCTGTAGAGATTTTGGAGCCCCAAAGAATAAAATCTGACACTGTTTCCATTGTTTCCCCATCTATTTCCCATGAAGTGATGGGATTAGATGCCATGATCTTAGTTTTCCGAATGTTGAGCTTTTTCACTCTCCTCTTTCACTTTCATCAAGAGGCTTTTTAGTTCCTCTTCACTTTTTGCCCTAAGGGTGGTGTCATCTACATATCTCAGGTTATTGATATTGCTCCTGGCAATCTTGATTCCAGCTTGTGTTTCTTCCAGTCCAGCGTTTCTCATGATGTACTCTGCATAGAAGTTAAATAAGCATGGTGACAATATACAGCCTTGACGTACTCCTTTTCCTATTTGGAACCAGTCTGTTGTTCCATATCCAGTTCTAACTGTTGCTTCCTGACCTGCATACAGATTTCTCAAGAGGCAGGTCAGGTGATCTTGTATACCCATCTCTTGCAGAATTTTCCACAGTTTATTGTGATCCACACAGTCAAAGGCTGTGGCATAGTCAATAAAGCAGAAATAGAGGTTTTCCTGGAATTCTCTTGCTTTTTCCATGATCTAGCAGATGTTGGCAATTTGATTTCTCGTTGCTCTGCCTTTTCTAAAACCAACTTGAATATCAGGAAGTTCACGGTTCACGTATTGCTGAAGCCTGGCTTGGAGACTTTTGAGCATTACTTTACTACTGTGTGAGATGAGTGCAATTGTGCGGTAGTTTGAGCATTCTTTGGCATTGCCTTTCTTTGGGATCGGAATGAAAACTGACCTTTTCCAGTCCTGTGGCCACTGCTGAATTTTCCAAATTTGCTGGCATATTAAGAGCAGCGCTTTCACAGCATCATCTTTCAGGATTTGAAATAGCTCAACTGGAATGCCATCACCTCCACTAGCTTTGTTCGTAGTGATGCTTCCTAAGGCCCACTTGACTTCACATTCCAGAATGTCTGGCTCTAGGTCAGTGATCACACCATCGTGATTATCTGGGTCATGAACATCTTTTTTGTACAGTTCTTCTGTGTATTCTTGCCACCTCTTCTTAATATCTTTTGCTTCTGTTAGGTCCATACCATTTCTGTCCTTTATCGAGCCCATCTTTGCATGAAATATTCCCTTGGTATCTCTATTTTTTTTTGAAGAGATCTCTAGTCTTTCCCATTCTTTGTTTTCCTCTGTTTCTTTGCATTGATTACTGAGGAAGGCTTTCTTATCTCTCCTTGCTATTGTTTGGAACTCTGCATTCAAATGGGAATATCTTTCCTTCTCTCCTTTGCTTTTTGCTTCTCTTCTTTTCACCACTATTTGTAAGGCTTCCTCAGACAGCCATTTTGCTTTTTTGCATTTCTTTTCCACGGGGATGGTCTTGATCCTCTCTCCTGTACAATGTCATGAATCTCCATCCATAGTTCATCAGGCACTCTGTCTGTCAGATCTAGTCCCTTAATCTGTTTCTCACTTCCACTGTATAATCACAAGGAATTTGATTTAGGTCATACCTGAGTCTAGTGGTTAGATATATATTAACATATAAATTATAATAAAATAGGAAAATAATGCCTAAAGTTTAAAAAGTTACTGTCTTGCTCACCTTGTCCCAGTTACCTATGTTAGCTGATAGTTCATGATTCTTTTGGAAGTAGTTCTTTTCAACAATGCAGTAATTTTCCAGAGGTTAGCAAAGAGATAATGCTAACATCAATTTCCTCCTGGGCAGAGAGTCCCAGTCCAATTTAGTGTCCACAACTAACAGTGTCAATATAATTTAATCCTTAAGTACTTGACCAAAGCCAGGACATTGGTAACCATGTTTTTAAAATCCCTCCTCCTTAAGGCTGTTAGAAAGCAAAAGTTAAGCAAAGGTGGTGGGAGGAAAGTACCATTTTGGATGGAATGTTTCAACTTTGTGAACAATTGCAAATAATATTGGTAGAAATAGGTCCAATATCTGCTGATGAAAGTAGCTGTGTCTTTATTCATTAAAGGGCTCCTGAAATGTACCTTGTACTTCATTTTGCAGTATTGCTTTCCTCCAATTTAGGGCTAATGTTTTTTGGTTTAAGGACTAAAGTAGCCTCATTCCTATTTATGTGATAATATTCTCTGATGTTGCCTTTGTGTTGACAATTAAGTGATTATGGGGTTTGGATGGTGGTTTGGGGATAATGTGCTATTTAACTTGTCTTTTATTTTCTCAGATACAAAGGGCCCAGCACTGCTTCTGAATTATTTCAGAGACTCTGCACTTTCTTGCTTAAGGATTGTGTCTGTGGGATTGCTAAGCCTCTTCAAAAAAAAAAAAAAGCCAATTTGAAAATGGTGCAGTTATGGATGAAATATGTCTCTCACCATCTAATTTATTTGTTTGCTACTAACTAATAAAGTCTTTTGTGAATCCAACTGCACTTCAACTTCTTCAGGACTGATTTACATCTAATCTACTAGGCCTAATGCAGCAGCTAGGGTTTCCCTGGTGGCTCAGTGATAAAGAATCCGCCTGTGATGCAGATGATGAAGGAGATGTGGGTTCAATCCCTGGGTCAGGAACATCCTCTGGAGGAGGGCATGGCAACCCACTCCAGTATTCTTGCCTGGAGAATCCCATGGACAGAGAAGCCTGGGAGGCTACAGTCCATAAGTTCGCAATGAGTTGGATATGATTGAAGTGACAGAGCACACACTCAATGCAGAAACTGTGTGCTTGCCATGTGCGTTTAAGGCCACTTAAATGGCTGTTTTGTTTTTGTGATCTCTTGACTCCCAGAAAGCTCCCATCCCCGTTTTTTCCTCCTACCTACTGCCACCAGATTATGAGTAGAAGCCAGCCCATAGGCTTTTTACATTGATGAATCTTGTGAATCTCAAAAGGCTGTAAAAATCTGAAAACTTCAACGGCGACCAGAAAAATGAAAGCTAAATTCCTGGATGACTTTGAAGCTAGGATGTTTGGGGAGCACCTTTGTTGTTTGTTGAGGGCCTAAAGGTGACAGGCTCCTGTCACTGAGTAGGACATATGGTCCCTTTGAATTATAGCCACACTCTGTTTTGTAAGGTGGTGAAGTCCAGTTTTTTCCCCTTTCAAAGAGCTGACATTTCACTGCCTCTGTTCCCCTTGGAGTACTAGATTGTGCAATCTGTTTGGAATTCTCCTTCAGCAGTCCTAGTTTGAGGCTCAGGCAGGCCTGTGAACACTGAGAGATCTGGGCCTGTCTTGACAAACTTGAATTTGCTGGATGCTTTGTGACTGTCAGCCTTGTTTTGATTATATAGACCAAGTGCTCTGGGCACAGATCCAAAGCTTGCACAAAATGATCAACCCTGGAAACAAGTTTGAATATCTTAGAGAAGGACTTAAATGGGGCAAAATATTGAATAGTCTGCTGTATTTTAAATTTTATATGTAGTATATGCTTACATAGATATACTTATATGAGGGAGTAATACACACACCATGAATATAAGAGAAATATCTACTTTATGTATGGTTGATGTGATAATACTCTAAGCACTCAAAAATTCAGTGTTGAACTTTCTTTTATTCTTATCATTTAAACAGCTATTTACATGATTTTGAAGAGTTTGTTCAAATTAGCTGATATTTTAAGATCCTTTGACATTTTGCATAATTCTAGGACATGGGGACATAAGTTCAGAGAAGCTGGAAGGCTCCCACAGTCACAGAGCTGCCATATTTGGGAGTTCTTGCAAAGTGTTATGTAAACTGTATGTTTTTGACCCAGGGAGTCTCTATAATGGAGCTAAGTCCGTATTTTGTACATAGACTTCTAGCCAGAGGATGAGTATAGAAAATTTACTGGGGAAGATAGAATTTGAGGTTAGAGAATGAGAACACTGCACAGACCTAAGGGTGTTGTGTGTCTCGAGCTCAGCATCAAGCTGTAGGACTTTTTCTTGACACTTGAAACAGATAGGAGCCTGGGGCTACCCTGGAATGGTGAAACTGTCTTCCAAAGAGCCAACGCAGAGTTTATTGTGTTCTGTTTTGGTCTCCACAGTTTGAGAGGTATTTCTAAAACTGGGTTAGGGTTCAGAGATGCATCTGAGTTTCAAAAGAAAATTTGGAGAAAAGATATGAAGCGGGTATATTTAAGTAGGAATAGAAATCTGATCAAGATTTATGGTGTCCACTCTGCTCAAGATAGATTTCTGGGAAGTAGAAGATCCTTGCTATCAAAGAGGTCAATGTATACTATAGAACCATGCATACGAAAGATACCATAAAAGAGAAATTGAGATGATCCCCCTCGTTATACATGGACACAAAAATATCTGTGATGAGTATGCACGTACTTGGAGTTCTATCTGCTAGTGGAACATTCAGAAGCCAGAACAAAATGAAATGGTGTTAAAGTCAACCAGTTTCTCTGACCTGGCATGATTAGGAGTGGAACCTCCGCATCCTCCTCCCTCCCCAGAGACATTCTTCATGACATGTCACTGGTACACAACTTGCCTCCAGTGTGGTTTGCCTCACTCTCTTTCTCTACATAACCTCTCTAATCATGTCGACATGATGGTGAGCGACTGCTGTGCAGCCTTGGTCTACCTCTCCTAAACCTTGTTTTAAATACACTGTGCTTTACTAAAGGTGACATTATTCCCAGTCATTCCCAGACCACATCCCTTATCCACATCTCCTTTCTAAAGTAGTTGGGACCTTGACCCAGAAGCTAAAGTATGTTCTGTAATTCTGAGTAAAGACCCCTTCTGATGCAAGGGGGCTAGGATTAGTTATTAGCAGAGGGTCTCCACCACAAGTGAGGGTGAAGAGACTGGGTCATGGTGTTCAGAGATGGAAAGAGTTGACAAACAGTAAGCTGACTGATCAGTTCACAGGGAAGAAAGCTAGAGGAGACTGAAGGGATATGGTTCCAGAAGGAAATAGGTGGACAGAGACTAGGTGGATAGAGAGCAGCACAGTGGGACCTGCAGGTGGGGGAGTGGGTGGAGCTATGTGGTAACCTGGAGGTGATGGGAAGGACTTATGGGCTTTTGATGTCCATGACCCCAAGCTTCTTACCAAAGTAAGAGATAAAGACATCTGACCAGAGCATGAGTCATAAAATTGAGGATTCTGAGGAAGGTTGGAAAGAGTTGGATTAATTGTTGAAAGAGATGAGCTTCTTCCCATTTACTCGCCCATCCATTCAGCAGTATTTAGATTGCTCATCGTATGGCCAAGGTTCAGAGGGGCTCACGTGGTGAACAAGGCAGGTGTGTGTAGTCTTTGCTGACGTCAGTGGGGAGTGCGGTGTGGTACCTTGCTATTCCAAGTCTAATGAACAGATGAGCAGCACCTGCTTCCCTGGGAGGATGTACAAGATGGGCAATTTAATGAATGTTAAATGTGGGCAACGCTGGTACAGAGTATTGATTCTAGGTTCAAATCTCAGCTTCTGCTTCTTACTAGTTGTGTGGTCTTTGTCAGGTTTCTAAATCTTTTTTTTCCCTCACCTAAACTGGCAAGAACAATAATACTTATTCCATAGAGTTTTGAAGATTAAATGAATTAGTGTTGATATTTATAAAAATGTCTTGGCACATAGCAAGCACAATGTAAGTATTGGTAAATAATAACAGGTAGTTAGCTAAACAAAATCTGGAAAATAACAGAGAACACAGAGTGTGAATTAGTGGGTCTGAGATAGTACCATAGTCTAGAATGTGTTTCAGGATTTTGTGGAGGGTGGTTGTTCTATTGCTTGGGGAATATGATGGGAAAGGGCTAGCATATCCTGTACAGTTTTCAAGTTTCCTAGCAGACACGCAAGTAGGTAAAAAAAAAAAAAAAAAAAAAAAGCTTAGAATGGTCTGAAGTTACATATAACTTCATCTTACATATAATTGCAAGAGTAAGGTGTTACAGAGTTTTATTATACACTGAGCTTTCCAGGACTGCAACTACCTTGTGGATTGAGGGATGATCATACTTTATTTGGTTCAGAGCATTACCAAGAATTATTCACCATTTCAGAATGTCACTAATGCAACATCAATCCCAGCATATGAATCCTGATGCAAGGCAGCTCCATCAGCCTGAAGCACTCAGTGTGAATCTCCTTATTTGTACAAAAATCCAAAGACTTCCCGTGTCGTCTAGTGAAGCTGTGCCAAGCACTGAGATATTGAAATGCATGTGCTTTCAGAGTAACTCACTTTCTTTTTATTTATTTGTTCTTAAGCCATTTGTAAGTGGATGGCTAGATAATGGTTACATTCTAAGCAAATTTTATTTTATTGCCAACATTTGTTAGATGGTGGCAGAACTGGGACTTATATGGGTGGGATCCACTAGTGCAAGCAAGTGCCCTGGGGAAGCGTCTGTGAGAGGTGTGGGGCCTGGGCAAGTGTTGGAGGCTGGACGGTGGCCTCTGTCCATGAGGAAGGTATCTGTTAAATGGGCACAAATTGTCCCATGAGGGATTTAATGTAGTCTTAGCTTGCCAAGCTCTATTTATTTGAGGATGATGTTGATAATTCTCTCTGAACTTTCATAAAAAAAGGTAGAGGTTAGTGTCTGGTGGAGAATAGGCACTTCACCTAAAGTAGGCTTGAATTTATGTCTAAACCCATTCACATACTTATGCACTTCTGTACTTAAGCTCAGTTGCTAAAACAAGATTGTTTCCCTAGATACTTTCCTTCAGGCTAAGAGTGTGACATTAGACAGATAGATAAGAATTTGAATCGTTATATGTTAGAAACTTCCTCTTTCACAAATGTAATACATTGTTACTTCTAATAGGTATGTATAGTCAGCTTAAACAATCTGGATTTCACAAGTGATTTTTTTTGTTTTTGTTTTGTCTAGATTGCAAACTGTTTGCAGACAAGTAGTCAGTTTTGAATATCATTGTGCATCTTGTGATTAAAACAGTGCCTGGGGTAGAATAAGAATGTAGTTTATCTTTGGGGAGCGGATGAATGCTTGCATGGGGCACTGGTGGGCTTGGGGAGGTAAAATGAGTTGGAGCTATATATTATAGGTAATACTTCCAGATCTGACACTGAACTGAGTGTTGGACTTCGAGTGACTTAAAATTTTGTTTTCATCATCTAAAAGCTGAGGTATATATATTTAAATATATTTCTTGCCCAGTTTATGTATAAGATTTTTAAAATCAAAAGAAATCAGATAAACCATAAAGTCCTAACCTAACTTGAAAACCATAAAGTCCTAACCATTCAGTTCAGTTCAGTCGCTGAGTCATGTCTGACTCTTTGTGACCCCATGGACTGCAGCATACCAGGCCTCCCTGTCCATCACCAACTCCTGGAGTTTACTCAAACTCATGTCCATCGAGTCGGTGATGCCGTCCAACCATCTCATCCTCTGTTGTCCCCTTCTCCTGCCTTCAATCTTTCTCAGCATCAGGGTCTTTTCCAATGAGTCAGTTCTTAGCATCAGATGGTCAAAGTATTAGAGCTTTAGCTTCACCATTAGTCCTTCCAATGAAAATTCAGTACTGATTTCCTTTAGAATGGACTGGTTGGATCTCCTTGCAGTCTGAGGAACTCTCGAGTCTTCTTCAACACCACAGGTCAAAGTCATCAATTCTTCGGTGTTCAGCCTTCTTTATAGTCCAACTCTCATATCCATACATGACTACTGGAAGAACCATAGCCTTGACTAGATGGACCTTTGTCGGCAAAGTGATGTCTCTGGTTTTTAATATGCTGTCTAGGTTGGTCATAGCTTGTCTTCCAAAGAGGAAGAGTCTTTTAATTTCATGGCTGTAGTCACCATCTGCAGTGATTTTGGAGCCCCCCCCCCAAAAAAAAATAATCTCTCACTGTTTTTATTGTTTCCCCATCTATTTGCCATGAAATAGATGAGACAGGATGCCATGATCTTAGTTTTTTGAATGTTGAGTTTTAAGCCAGCTTTTTCACTCTCTTCTTTCACTTTCATCAAGAAGCTCTTTCGTTCCTCTTTGCTTTCTGCCATAAAGGTTGTGTCTGCTGAGGTTATTGAGGTGTATCTGAGCTTATTGATATTTCTCCTGGCAATCTTGATTCCAGCTTGTGCTTCATCCAGCCCAGCATTTCACATGATTTACTCTGCATATAAGTTAAATAAGCAGCATGACAATATATAGGCTTGATGTACTCCTTTCCCAGTTTGGAACCAATCTGTTGTTCCATGTCCAGTTCTAACTGCTGCTTCTTAACCTGCATGTAGATTTCTCATGAGACAGGTAAGGTGATCTAACTAAGCATAAGGTTTAATAATTCCCACGGAAAACATGGAATAGAATTTGGGTTTATTCACAGAGAAATGTTGCATTCATAAGGGGTGTAGTGGGCTTAATAGTTACAAAATTCACACATGCCTGTAACCTCAGACTCTAACCTTATATAGAAACCTTATATATTATTGTTTTTTGCAGGTTAATTAGTTAAGATGAGGTTATCCTGGATTAAGATGGGCTCTAAATCCAATGACTGGTGTCCTTATAAAGAGGAGAGAGAGCAAACAGGGAAGGGTCCCATATAAAGATGTTATAGAGATTGGCATGATTCAGCTACAAGCCAGGGAATGCCAAGGTTGTCACTGACCTCCAGAAGCTAGGAGGACTTCCTCTCTAGAGCCTTCAGAGGAGCATGGCCCTACTGACACCTTGACTTCGGGCCACTAGCGTCCAGAACTGTGTGAAGTCACCCAGTGTGGAGTACTTTGTGAAGGCAGCTCTAGGAAACTGAAACAAGGTGTGGTTGTTTTTTCCTCCTGTGAAGAACAGGGCGGGACCAGAGGTGACTTCATGCTTCTGGAAGTTTACCTAGCATCTTCGGCACCATTATCATTAACCAGACATTCGTGGAAAGAGAAGCAGTAAGCATAAGATTTAAAAGCACGAGCATTTGAGACTGACATAGATGGGATCTCGGTTCTACCATTGGCAATGCTGTGGGAGCTTGGGTATACTCCACCTCTCAGCTGTAAAATCCAAGTGGTAATAGCTGTATCCTATTAAATGATCTAAGATTAAATGAGGCTTGGAGGGTATGTGTACATGTCATTTGGAATATTTTTTGAAGATTGCTGGTTATTTACTATACTAGGTAACTTGAGACAAAACTGAAAGCGAAAGTCAATCAGTCGTGGCCGACTCTTTGCAGTCCCATGGACTAAGATTCTCCAGGCTAGAATACTGGAGCGGGTAGCCTTTCCCTTCTCCAGGGAATCTTCCAAACCCAGGGATCGAACCCAGGTCTCTTGCATTGCAGGCAGATTCTTTACCAGCTGAGCTACCAGGGAAGTCCTATAGTCCAATTCCATATATTTCTTCTCTACCAAGGTATCAAAAAAGAACTTAAACAAATGACATTTTCCATTTTGATTTCAGCGTTCTTAAACACCTTGCCTTCAAAGCATCAGAATATGCCTTTGTTGTGAGGATGATAACCCAAACTGGTCAATTAAACTCATTTGATTGACTTTCATTTAATTCTGGATGTGTTTTTCATTACATTTTTAAAGTAATTGCAATAGCTTTTTGCCATTATTGAGTAGGAACCCAGGAATAGAAAGTTAGGAGGAATTTTAAAAAGTCCTTGACCTTGCAGTTGCTTTGAAGTCTTGGTTTATGTTTCAAAATAAAAGCAAGACTTTAAATGTCAGCTCCCAGAATGGCTTTTTCTAGCATTTTTAATTGAGAGAGGAGCAAGCCAGACCCTCCTCATGCACTCTCACTACCTTCTGTGAGTCAGGCCAGGTTCTCCCATCTCTCTGTCAATGAATTGTTCTCAAACAGCAGTAAAGTGTCAAATAGCAACCTGAATGCATTTACAACATAAATATTATGAGAAACTTGCAGAGGAGATTAAAGTCAAAGTTCAGATTCACAAAAACTTTCAATATTTAAAGAGACCTGAAAATTCCATATTCCACAGGCTTGTATATTTAGCAATACCTCTCAGACATCTGTTTGCTTGGTTTGGTAGGCTGAAGTGAAAAGATCAAATGTCTGGAAATTTAGGCTTAGCTTAAATTTTTTTCATTATTTTAATATTGTGCCATGTTGTATGGATTACCTTGCAACCCTATAGGCCCATTCATGTGGTTCTTTGTTCCCTAGTATCAATAGTTGTGTGCTAATTACATCTACATACATTCTGATCCCAACAGGATAATGTTATAATTTTTCTTGAGAAGTATTTTTACCCCCATATTTACTGCTTCCAATGCTCATTATTCATTTCTGAAGATTCAGGGTTTACATTTTGTGTCACATCCCTTGACTCTGAAGAGCTTCCTTTAGGATCCATCCTCAAAACACCAGAATTAGCCTTTGTCATATGAACAGTTATGGGAACTGGTCACTTAGCCTCATTTGACGACTAACTTTCCATTTCAATTCTTGATGTCTTTTCATTACATTTTTGAAGTAAGATCTGAAGAAAAAAATCTTAGTGTTTTTGCTTTGGAGTGTCTCTATTTTCCTTTCATTCTTGAATAATACTCTTCTTGGATTTAGAATTCTAGGGTGACATTTTTTTTTTCCTTTCAACACTTTAAAGATGTTTGTCCAACTCTTGTCCACATGATAGTAATTCAAATCATTGTTCATCTGTAGGTAGTATCTTGTTTTACTCTTTTAGCTTCAAGATTTTTTTTCCCCCTCTATCTGCTTTTCAGCTTTTTAAAAATGAAGAGTCTAGGTGTATTTTTCTTTGTATTAATTCTGCTGAGGTTTCGTTCAGTGTCTAACTGCAAATTCATAACTTCACCAAATTTGGCAAATTTTAGCCTTTTTTTTTTAATGTTTTGATATTGATTCTTTCTTCTCTCTCCCTCCTTTCCTTCTGGGGCTGCAATTGAATGTATGTTAGACTTTTTTTTTATATTGTCCCACCTTACATTATTTTAAGTATTTTTTAAACTTATATCTTCAATATTGTAATCAGATACAAAAAAATGGTCTTTCTCAACCTTGGTTACTCTGGCCTTCTTGGTGAAATAAGTTCAATGCTTTCACTATATTCTTTTCATGTTGGGTTAATATTTGTTTGTTTTAAAAAATACTGTTCAACTGTCCAACAAGTATGTGTGACCAGTCATTTATATAAACCAGCTAAACTACCACTTTACTCATGAGCAATATATATAACTCAATATTTATTGACTTTCTCAAGCAGATTCACTCAATTACATGATCAAGCTTCCACTAATAGGTAAATGTTCCAATCTCACTGAAGCACTGAGCAGTGCTTCTTTTAAGTGGCATTCTCTTCGACTCCATCTTCATTAACCTTTCTTGTTTTTGTTCCATATACAGACTTAGTTGCATTTCTACCATAGAAAACAGGACAGTTCTCAGGAGACTTACCCTTTTAGGATACTTGTCAGTCAAGTAAAATGTCTTCTTTGAACATTTGTATTGTCTCACAGCTCTATTTAGAAGGAGGCTATAAGACTGTCCTGAACAAGACTTAAAGATTCATTCTTACCATCACATTGGCAAATACCCTGGAGGCCAGCCATTTGGAGGAACCCGAGTTGAGCTTTCAAGCCTGAAGGCTTGGTAAAGTCCCAACACTGACCTTTCAGTCTTTCTTTCTTTTCTTAAGCAAATAGACGAATGACTGCTTACGATTGATTATAATGTGTATCAACTTTTAAAATTCAGCAGTTGAGCATTAAACTTGTTTTACTGTGCACATTTGCTTTTGTTGAATTAAGTCCAGGTCTCTTCATTTCCCAGGGTATAAAATCTTGGTTAAATTCCATGGGAAAGGATTAAGTTCTGGATATATAAATATCCAGTCAGATACTTGTAAAATTTGAAAAGAGCATACATTCTTAACAGTGACTCAATTCAAACACATGCATGTAGATTAAACTTCCTTTTCAAGGAGGCATATTGTGTTAATAGTTTTGAAAGTGACTTTTCCAAGTCTGATTCAACGAACTCCCATTCTTCAAAATAAAATGCATGTTCAGTTAAGGTGAGGGAATTAGCATCAACCCTAAAGTACTTGCTTGGGGAGAGACAATTAAATTTTAGAAATTACAAGAAGCATAGAGTCAGTACATGAATTCGGGAGACTCAGAATTCATGATTTGCATGTGTGAGGTTGATGGAATTTTTTAAACCAAACTATTGCTTACAGTTTCAAATTGTTTTCATTTTGAGTTATTTTGCTTAAAAACAGAAACCCAAATTTAAACAAACATTCTGCTTAATGTAAAATAAACATGTAACTTAATTTTCACATTTGATGGATGCTTGTTTTGGAAATCATTGTGGTGAAATGGAAATAGTCACATAGTTTTCTGAGCCAGGTAAGTGTGGGTTTGAATTCTGGATGACTAGCTCTGCGGCTTTGATCAAGTAACTTAACTCCTTTGAGTCACAGATTCCTTTTCTATACATGAAAAATAATGCTCACATCTTAGGGTGGATTGAAGGGTTAGAAATTCAGCCAGCACCTAATGGGTCTCCAATAAATGCTATCATTATTGGGAATAGACAAGACCAGAACATGAAAGCATTTTGTTTATGACTAATACTTTTTAAGTTATTTTGTTTTCATAGTTATGATGTTAGGTTGAAACAACTGAGACTATATATTAAAATTTCTTAGTGAACCTTGTGCATGCTAAGTTGCTTCAGTGGTGTTTGACTGTGACCCTAGGGACTGTAGCCCTCCAGGCTCCTCTGTCCATGGAACTCTCAAGGCAAGTGTACTGGAGTGGATTGCCATTTCCTCCAGAGAATCTTCCCAACCCAGGATCGAACCTGCGTCTCTTATGTCTCTTGCATTGGCCAGTGGGCTCTTTACATCTAGTGCTACTGGGCAAGCCCACCTAAACCATAAATGTATGTTTATGGATTGAATGGTAGCCAATACTCAATGTTTCAATTTTTTGAGGAAATTTTAAAACATTTTAATGGAGTTATACATACAGAAGAGTATGTGGGTGATGAGTGCTCAATTCAAGATAATTTTTACGAAATGAACAAATCTTGTCCAGATCAAGAAATCGACATTCTCAGCACCAACCAGAGTCCCTGACTGCTCCCTCCATTCCATCTTCTCCTCACCAAGAGTATTGTGACTTCTCTTACATAAGATTGGTTTTTCCTGTTTTTCAACTTTCTATGTGTGGAATCATATCGTGTGTACTCTCTGATGTCTGGCTTCTTTAGCTCGGTATCATTTGTTTCTGATGTTTATTTATTAAATTTTTTTTTACTGAAGTATAGTTCATTTACAATGTTGTATTAACCTCTGCTGTATAGCAAAGTGATTCAGTTATATATTTTTTTTCATATTTTTTCATTATAGTTTATTGCAGAATATTGAATATAGTTCCCCATGCTGTACCATAGGATCTTGTTGTTTATCCATTCTCTGATATTCATTTTTAAAGACTTACTTATTATGAAAAGTTTCAAATGTACTCAAAGAGAAGCACAACAAACTCTAACATGTTCAGTTCAGTTCAGTTCAGTTCAGTTCAGTCACTCAGTTGTGTTCGACTCTTTGCGACCCATGAATCGCAGCACGCCAGGCCTCTCTGTCCATCACCATCTCCTGGAGTTCACTCAAACTCAAACATCCATCAAGTTGGTGATGCCATCCAGCCATCTCATCCTCTGCCGTCCCCTTCTCCTCCTGCCCCCAGTCCCTCCCAGCATCAGAGTCTTTTCCAATGAGTCAACTCTTCACATGAGGTGGCCAAAGTACTGGAGTTTCAGCTTTAGCATCAGTCCTTCCAAAGAACACCCAGGGCTGATCTCCTTAAGAATGGACTGGTTGGATCTCCTTGCAGTCCAAGGGACTCTCAAGAGTCTTCTCCAACACCACAGTTCAAAAGCATCAATTCTTTGGCACTCAGCTTTCTTCACAGTCCAACTCTCACCTCCATACACGACCACTGGAAAAACCATAGCCTTGACTAGACGGACCTTTGTTGGCAAAGTAATGTCTCTGCTTTTCAATATTCTATCTATGTTTGTTATAACTTTCCTTCCAAGGAGTAAGCGTCTTTTAATTCCATGGCTGCAGTCACCATCTGCAGTGATTTTGAAGCCTCCAAAAGTAAAGTCTGACACTGTCTCCACTGTTTCCCCATCTATTTGTTCACTACCTTTTAAAACCCAAATTTAAGTCATAAATACTTTGTTTCATCAGAACAGCCACCTAATTTCTGCTGCCCCAAAGCACTAGATGACTTTATTGAACTACCCTTTCATTTCATCCATAAATATTTCAATTTGAGTCATAAGAAGAGGATTCTTTTTGTCACACCTAAAAGTGTTACAGTAATTACATTAGATCAGTATCCTATTAGGAATCAAATATTTCCCCATTGTTTCAGAAGTGATTTTTTTTTCCCAGTTGGATTTTTTAACAACAGGGTCTGAATAAAGTGTGCATAAATTGTTTTTTAAAATGCCCAGTGTAAGGCTGGGAATTGTGTTTAATTTATTTACACTGAATATTTGAGTGGTTGTATGGTTCTTTTTTTTTTTTTTTGCCACCTCTTCTTAATGTCTTCTGCTTCTGTTAGGTCTGTACCATTTCTGTCCTTTATTGAGCACATCTTTCTATAAAATATTTCCCTGGTGTCTCTAATTTTCATGAAGAGATACCTAGTCTTTCCCATTCTATTGTTTTCCTCTATTTCTTTGCACTGATCACTGAGGAAGGCTTTCTTATCTCTCCTAGCTATTCTTTGGAACTCTGCATTCTGATGCTTATATCTTTCCTTTTCTCCTTTGCTTTTCGCTTCTCTTCTTTTCATAGCTATTTGTAAGGCCTCCCCAGACAGCCATTTTGTTTTTTTACATTTCTTTTCCACGGGGATGGTCTTGATCCCTGTCTCCTGTACAATGTCATGAACCTCCATCCATAGTTCATCAGGCACTCTATCTATTAGATATAGGCTTTTAAATCTATTTTTCATTTCCACTGTATAATCATAAGGGATTTGATTTAGGTTATACCTGAATGGTCTAGTGGTTTTCCCTACTTTCTTCAATTTAAGTGTGAATTTGGCAATAAGGAGTTCATGATCTGAGCCACAGTCAGCTCCCAGTCTTGTTTTTGTTGACTGTATAGAGCTTCTTCATCTTTGGCTACAAAGAATATAACCAGTCTGATTTCAATGTTGACCATATGGTGATGTCCATGTGTAGAGTCTTCTCTTGTGTTATTGGAAGAGGGTGTTTGCTATGACAAGTGCGTTCTCTTGGCAAAACTCTATTAGCCTTTGCCCTGCTTCATTCCGTATTTGAAGGCCAAATTTGCCTGCTACTCCAGGTGTTTCTTGACTTCCTACTTTTGCATTCCAGTCCCCTATAATGAAAAGGACATCTTTTTTAGGTGTTAGTTCTAAAAGGTCTTGTAGGTCTTCATAGAACCATTTGGAGAGTGAAAAAGTTGGCTTAAAGCTCAACATTCAGAAAACTAAGATCATGTCATCTGGTCCCATTACTTCACGGGAAATAGATGGGGAAACAGTGGAAACAGTGTCAGACTTTATTTTGGGGGGCTCCAAAATCAATGCAGATGGTGAATGCAGCCATGAAATAAAAGACACTTACTCCTTGGAAGAAAAGTTATGACCAACCTAGAAAGCATATTCAAAAGCAGAGACATCACTTTGCCGACAAAGGTCCATCTAGTCAAGGCTATGGTTTTTCCAGTGGTCATGTATGGATGTGAGAGTTGGACTGTGAAGAAAGCTGAGTGCCGAAGAATTGATGCTTTTGAACTGTGGTGTTGGAGAAGACTCTTGAGAGTCCCTTGGACTGCAAGGAGATCCAACCAGTCCATTCTTAAGGAGATCAGCCCTGGGTGTTCTTTGGAAGGACTGATGCTAAAGCTGAAACTCCAGTACTTTGGCCACCTCATGTGAAGAGTTGACTCATTGGAAAGGACTCTGATGCTGGGATGGATTAGGGGCAGGAGGAGAAGGGGACGGCTAGGATGAGATGGCTGGATGGCATCACTGACTCGATGGGCATGAGTGTGAGTGAACTCTGGAAGTTGGTGATGGACAGGGAGGCCTGGCCTGCTGCACTCATGGGGTTGCAAAGAGTCGGAGACGACTGAGAGACTGAACTGTACTGAACTGATGGTTCTTTTTGACACATATGAAGAGAGAAAAATTCTTAATCTAATCAGATTAGATCAGTTACTGGGCTTTACAATAGCTTGGAGTCCTAAAAATTGAGTAAGTCCTTAATTTCCTGACATCTTATGTCTTTGCATAAGATACCTCTTTAGATACCCCTTCAGCTTTGGAGGTGAGCTTTCAGGCAGATCTGTGGTTTGTTTTTTGTTTTTTTTTTTGCCTTTGGTATTATAGAGTCATTTTTTTTTCCCCCTCCTGTTTTACTGCTTTGATTTACCTACAAAGTGATAAGTACAACGGACTATTTTAGCTCCGCTTGTCTGAAGAGATTCTTCACTGATCCCTGAGAAGGTTCCTTGAAAGGAACTCTGTAGAGATAGCCAATGTGTTCTCACCTCAAGTTCTCACTTCTCCAAGTGGGGCTGGAATTTAAAAGTAAACCTGATTAAATTTTATCTTATTTTCAAGCTGTTAATATCCCTGAACACAGAAAACATTTGAAGTTTCCAGGTAAATATCTCTCAGTTTTTTTTCCAGTTGAAGCTTCAGCTCACTCATTGGTCTTTTAAAGTTTCTACTTCATCACCTGTCACTTGTGTGAGAATTTGGCTTTTTGTCCCTCCCGTCACAAGATGGCACTTGGGTGCACAGGGAGGGGCATCTTGCCCTTAACAATACTCACAGGTTGGTGGAGGGACCTTCACATCATCTTGTTTGATGTGAAGCCAAGTCTCTGTGGTCACTGAGAACTCAGTATCTTTTGGAGGTCACCCTGGCCCCCGTTGTTAATGACCTTCTCAATTGCCTCTAGTCACAAGCTCCCCTCCGGATCTGGTCTTCCCCGACCCCAGTCCTTCATCTGTGCACTGACCCTTGGAACTTGTTTGCTCTTGGCTGCTGTCTCCTCTCCCTGTGTGGTATGCTGGGCTCTGTGAGGTCACCCTTTGCCCCAGTCATCTCTCTCACCTTTGCTTTACATTGTGCCTGGGTCATGCTGAGAACACTGTCATGGGAATGGCTTGTTGCTGCTGTTCAGTTACTCAGTTGTGTCCAACTCTTTGCAATGCCGTGGACTGTAGCACACCAGGCTTCCTTGTCCATCAACAACTCCCCAAGCTTGCCCAAACTCATGTCCATCGAGTTGGTGATGCCATCCAACCACTCATCCTCTGTCATCCCCTTCTCCTCCTGCCCTCAATCTTTCCCAGCATCAAGGTCTTTTCCAATGAGTCAGTTCTTTACATCAGGTGGCCAAAGTATTGGAGTTTCAGCTTTAGCATCAGTTCTTTCAATGAATATTTAGGATTGTTTCCTTTAGAATTGACTGGTTGGATCTCCTTGCAGTCCAGGGGACTCTCAAGAGTCTTCTCCAACATCACAGTTTAAAAGCATCAATTCTTCGATGCTCACCCTTCTTTATGGTTCCACTCTCGCATCCATACGTGACTACTGGATAAATCATAGCTTTGACTAAATGGACCTTTATTGGCAAAGTAATGGCTCTGCTTTTTAATGTGTTGTCAAGATTTGTCATAGCTTTTCTTCCAAGAAGCAAGTGTCTTTTAATTTGATGGCTGCAGTCACCATCTGCCAACTTTTTTTTTCCGTCTCCTCTTTCACTTTCATTAAGAGACTCTTGTTCCTCTTTGCTTTCTGCCATAAAGGTGGTGTCATCTGCATATCTGAGGTTATTGATATTTCTCCTTGCAATCTTGATTCTGGCTTGTGCTTCATCTAGCCTGGTATTTCACATGATGCATATAAGTTAAATAAACAAGGTGACAATGTACAGCCTTGATGTACTCCTTTCACAATTTTGAACCAGTCTGTGCTTCCATGCCCAGTTCTAACTGTTTCTTCTTAACCTGCATACAGGTTTTTCAAGAGGCACATAAGGTGGCCTGGTATTCCCATCTCTTGAAGAATTTTCCAGTTTGTTGTGATCCACAGTGTCAAATGCTTCAGCATAGTCAATAAAGCAAAAGTAGATAGAGATGACTAAGCTTAGATTATACACTGTGGATTATACACATTATTACTTAGATTATATACTTATACTATATTATTATTATTATATACACTATTACTTAGATTATATATTTATATTATACTATATTATTATTATTATTGTACACATTATTATTTAGATTATACACTTAGTTTCTACACTGTGGAGAAGCAGTGTGTGTATATACATATAATGTATATATAGATATAGTGTATATATATATAGCAATAAACTGTAATTGAGTGCTTCTCTCACATCTTCTAGGTTATACTTGGAGAAGTTCCCAGGACTCTTTGAGCTTTTTCCTCTTTATCTTCTTTACATTATAGCCTCCTACTTCTTTCTTCAGGGCTTACTGTTAAACACTGTGCATTTAAGTCTTTCAGGATTGATTTGGTGCTTTCCTTAAAGTTACATGTGCTTGCTAAGTCGCTCCACTTGTGTCTGACTCTGCTTCCCTATGGACTGTGGCCCGCCAAGCTCCTCTGTTCATGTGACTCTCCACGCCAGAATACTGGAGTGGGTTTCCATGCCCTTCTCCAGGGAATCTTCCTGACCCAAGGACTGAACCCACATCTCCTGTGTCTCGCGCATTGGCAGGTGGGTTCTTCACCACCAGGTAACATAAGTAATATTAAATATTCTTGTTGCCACATTACCAAAAAATAAAAGGAAATAAGTGAAACTAATGTAAAAATATTTTTGATTCAACTCCATACCTAAAGTATTTATAATTTCAGCATGTAAATAATATAAAATATGATTGAAGTATGCTACATTTCTTTGAACAGAGTCTTTGAATTCCAGTGCGTATGTTTTACACAGATGGCGAATGTCGATTTGAACCAGCAGCATTCAGGACTAATGGCCAGCATATTAGACAGCCACGGGTTAGGTGACCCAAGGTCCCCTAGAAAACCTCCAGATAATTTAAAAGAAAAACAAACAATACATAAACTAAACAATTAGAATAGTGCTGTTTTCACTGCCTAACTTGGCTTCTGAATGAGTACACTTTAGTTATTTAACCCTAGATTCCCAATTCTGTACCTTCCCTTTTTTTGGTTTAAGGTTCATACAGCCACACTTGGAGAAGATTTCACTATGCAGAGTTTGGGAGTTAATGCAGAGAACTTGAAGTTGTGCAATAAAGGTGGACATTTTAGGGCTTGAATGAAGAGTGCCTCAAGGATTTAGAAGTCAGAAGCGGTCCCTTAACTATGTATAAAATAGATAACTAATTAAAACCTACTGTGCAGCACAGGAAACTCTACCCAATGCACCGTGGTGACCTGAATGGGCAGCAAGACCAAAAGGGAGGGATTGTATGCATATGTGTGGCAGCTTCATTTTGCTGTATAACTGCTGCTGCTGCTGCTAAGTCACTTCAGTCATGTCCGACTCTGTACGACCCCAGAGACGGCAGCCTACCAGGCTCCTCTGTCCCTGAGATTCTCCAGGCAGGAACGTTGGAGTGGGTTGTCATTTCCTTCTCCAATGCATGAGAGTGAAAAGTGAAAGTGAAGTCACTCAGTCGTGTCCAACTCTTTGCGACCCCATGGACTGCAGCTCACCAGGCTCCTTCATCCGTCGGATTTTTCAGGCAAGAGTACTGGAGTGGGATGCCATTGCCTTTGCTGTACAATAGAAACTAACACAACATTGTAAAGCAACAAAGCTCTACTAAAACTTAATAAAAACAATAGCCACTGACTTTTACCATTCACAGAAATTCAAGTAAAATAAATGGTATCAGCAAACAACTCACTCAAAACAATGACTTATCAATAGAAGGATGAGACTGGATTAAACCTTATCTAAAAATAAGATATGATGATATATGAAAGTGATAATTCTAATTAAGTACATTTCAATATGACTGAGTTACTTTCACTCCAGTAAGTCAGCTACATCTGGTGGTTTAGTGACTAAGGCATGTCCGATTCTTTGTGACCCCATGGACTATAGCCTTTCAGGATCCTTTGTCCATGGGATTTTCCAGACAAGAATACTGGAGTTGGTTGCCATTTCCCTCTCTTCCACACTCGGGGATTGAATCTGGGCCTCCTGCATTGCAGGTGGATTCTTTACTGGCTGAGCTAGCAGGGAAACCCCACATCTCTTATGAGGTATTACTCTTATTACAAAACAGATTCTGCCCCTGTAGAGGATGCTGGGTTCAGCGACCATACAAGCACATGCCCTCCACCCACATTCATGTATTCAGTCACCAAATCTTGGGGATTATGCCCTTTCCATTCCTCTTGGAACTGCACTTGCTTCTCTATCCTCACTGTCCACCTGGATTTCTGGAATGGCTTCTAAAAATCCCTGTGACTTCTGTTTGTATCCCTTCCTCCATGTTTGGCCTCAGGGCTAGTGATTTGCAAATGCTCACTGGAGAAGACCACTCTGTGGAGGAAACTTTGATTGGACAGTGCTAGTATAGTCTCTAGTTCAGCATCCAGAGGTCAGCATCATCTATCCCCTGCCTACCTCTCAAGCTCCAAATGCTGCAGTGCCCCAGGTTGACCTTCCCTCTGACATGAATGATTGTGTATTAATAGTTGAGTTCTCATGTGTCTTTGTACCTGCTGATCCTTTGTCTTGAGCACGATTGTTTCCTTTGCTTCTCTCTACTGAAGTCCCCATATTCTTCAATTAACCTGTATGTTCATCTCATGGGTAAACTGCTCCAAAAAGCTTTTCTAGAAGACATCCATATATCCCCACCCCCACACACATGCACAGTTTTAGATTGCCCCCTTTCATTTCTTAGATATACAGGCTATGTATGCATATGTTGCATTCTTTATTGTGGTTGATTTGTTCTCTCCCTGTAGATCAGCATTTCTCAGTGTTGATACTTTTAACATTTTGAGCCAAAAGGAGGGAGGTGCTCTGTGTATTGCGCACTGTTCAGCAATGTCTTTGACCTCTGCCCACCATGTGCCAGGTAATACCCCCAGGTGCAGCCACCAAAAATGTCTCCAAGCATTGTTGTCTGTTTCCTGAGTGACGAAATTACCAGTGATTGAGAAGCACTACTTAGATTTATAAACTCTATAAAGGGAGTCTCTCAAGGTGTATGGGATACTTTGAATCCATAACTCTTCAGTTTCTGCACGTGACTGGTGCTGTGTTGGTACAAATATTGAATGAATGATTGTCTGTAAAATCTACCATCAGGTCTTTCTTTACTTTCTTCCTCTGTCCCCTTCTTCCTTTTTCTTTTATTCCATTATTTGCACAGTAAGCAATGTATTCTCATGTCTATAATTTGATATCCTGAGTGAACTCACCAACCCAGAGGGAGGGTCCCACAGAAAGGATCGTCTCTGGTCAGATGTATCTCCCAAAGTCAGTTAGTTTGGTTGGCTGATCCACAGTAGAAGGATGGACAGTCATCAGTCTCCTAAACTGAAGACAGCCTGAGAGTGAATCAGAGGTGACAGTCCCCCTGTGATGCTCAGTTTTATTGTTTTGACTATGATCCAGTGTTGGCATATCTGTTAGCTTTTTAAGCAGCTATTAGCTAAAGAATGTAGAATTTGGAGGAACCTCAAAAATCATGCATTCCAGTCGCCTCATTTTATCTGTGGATGTATGGATGTTTTGTTAGGTCCTACTCTGGTCACCAATAGCATCCTAGATGAACATAGAGTTTTGTGGCTCCATCATTATAGGTAACTAATACAAAGTTACAGGACAGTGAAATTCATGATCCGAAAGTCCCAAACATTGTATTCTGCTGCTGGTCTGCTCTCCAGGAAGGGCCCTGGCACTGGAGAAGGGTTATGGGATGGTGACCCAGCTTAGCTCTCTGATACTGCTCCAGCCAAGCAGAAGGGACCCAGGAATTATATCCCAAGTCTCCACCATCGCCGGGGTCTGCTTTTCTGCTTTGCTCTTCTTTCTAGAATCCTCTGAGAAGACTCAATCAGCCCTTCTCAACATTCTGAAAACCTGGGCTTCATAATGTCTGCCCTTCAGGCTGGGCACTGTTTCTCCCCAGAGGTTTCCCATGTCTTTATGCCAGGCTCTGATGGGCACGACATTGCTGTTCTCTTGTTCTGGACTGGGAAGATGATGAAGTCCTCTTCCCATCTTAGATCCTCACTCTGCCACTGCCTGTCTATCATATTTGATCCTAGCAGACTACCTGTTGGTCGTATTTGATCCTAGCAGACTCTGGGATCACCTTGCAGCAGCTTGTGTTGGCCTCTCGCTCTGACATTGCCTTGATGCTATGGTCAGAGCTCTACATGGAAATGTATCAACATTTCTTTTTCATGTGTGGTGGGTAAAATACACATAATGTATAACTTACTATCTTTATCCTCAGTTCAGTGGTATTGTTGTTCAGTCACTGCCTTGTTTGACTCTTTGCAACCCTATGGACTGCAGCATGCCAAGCTTCCCTGTCCTTCCCTAATTCCCAGAGTTTGCTCAAACTCATGTCCATTGAGTCAATGATGCGATCCAGCCATTTCATCCTCTGGTGCCCCCTTCTCCTCCTGCCCTCAACTTTTCCCAGCATCAGGGTCTTCTCCAAAGAGTCAGCTCTCTGCATCACTTAGCCAAAGTATGGAGCTTCAGCTTCATATCAGTTCTTCCAATGAATCTTGAGGGTTGATTTCCTTTAGGATTGACTGGTTTGATCTCTTTGATGCCCAAGAGGCTCTCAAGAGTCTTCTCCAGCACCACAGTTGAAAGCATCAATTTTGGGGCTCTCAGCCTTCTTTATGGACCAACTCTCAACTGAACCAACTCCCAGCATCTGAACATGACTACTGGGAAAACCATAACTTTGACTATAACGATTTTTGTCACCAAAGTGAAGTCTCTGCTTTTTAATATGCTGTCTAGGATTGTCATAGCATTTCTTCCAAGGAGCAAGTGTCTTAATTTCATGGCTGCAGTCCCCATCTGCATGATTTTGGAGCCCAGGAAAATAAAATTTGCCACTATTTCCAGTTTTTCCCATCTGTTTGTATGAAGTGATGGGACCAGATGCTGTGATCTTATCTTCTTTTTTTTGGAATGTTGAGTTTCAAGCTAGCTTTTTCACTCTCTTCTCTCACCTTCATCAAGAGACGCTTTAGTTCCTCTTCACTTTCTGCCATTAAATTGATGTCATCTGCATATCTGAGGTTGTTGATATTAGTCCTGGAGGTCTTAATTCCAACTTGCAATTCATCCAGCCCAACATTTTGCATGAAGTTAAATAAGCAGAGTGACAATATACAGCTTTGATGTATTCATTTCCCAATTTTGAACCAGTCTCTTGTTCCATGTCCAGTTCTAACTGTTGCTTCTTGACCTGCATACAGGTTTCTCAGGAGACAGATTAGGCGGTCTCATATTCCCATATTTTAAGAATTTTCCACAGTTTGTTTTGATCCACACAGTGAAAAGCTCTAGCATAGTTAATGAAGCTTCTGATAAATCACCATTCTACTTTCCATTTCTTTGTATTTAACTCTTTATTTTTTTATATGATTTCACATGTAAGTGAGATCAGGCAGTATTTGTCTCTCTATATCTGGCTTATTTCACTTAGTAGAATATCCTCCCGGTCCATCCACATTGTTTTAAAGGGCAGAATTTCCTTCTTTTTTTTTTTAAGACTGAATAATATTCTACTGTGTGTGTGTGTGTGTCTGTGTGTGTGTGTGTTGTGTGTGTGTGTGTGTGTGTGTGTGTATTCTTTATCCATTCATCTGTCCATGGACATTTGGGTTCTTTCTGTATCTTGGTCATTGTGAAGATGGCGATGCATATGACAGTGCACATACTGCTTTGAGATCCAAAGGAAATAAAATCACTATCTTGAGGAAATGTGTATACATTTCCTCATAGCAAAGTGAACTTCCTCTCCAACCCAGGATGTACCTTTCTCAGCCTGAGCACAGTCTCATTTCTGGATGGCAATTTTTGCTTCCTTTGTAACTCAACTACATGGTCAGTTAAGTGGACTGAGAAAAAAAAATAACTCACATGTCACCTGGGACCTGCTAAGCAGTCCTGGAGCTTTGTTATAGACTTTCATTCTATCCCCTCAAATATTTATCAGATACCCACTCTGTTCTAGCCCCTGTGGGTATGCTTAAGATGTTGTCCTGTGCTTCAAGCTGCTGATCATCTAGTGGGAATGGAAATGAAGTAAAAACATGATTACAGCACAGTAGTAGTATCACATACAAAGTGATATGTAACACGGATAAGGTGGGAGTTAGAGAATGATAAGAATAAATACACTTTGGAGGGGCAGTCTTTATGCCAGGGTCTGTACTAGTTATTTTATACAATATTTACACTTCTGTTTAAAGTCTCACAACCTTTTGGTAGGTGGACAGGTGTCTGAGATAAGGGAAACCCCCTTGAGAAATTGATATCTGTCTGACCGTTCATCTTTCTTTCTTGTATATATTTTATTAAGATACAAATTACAGTTAGAAAAATACACAGTTCTTGAACTTTAACAACCTGAGTATGTCCATGTAATCTCATTCCCAGCATCCCAGAAGTCCTCACTTCCTCCCAACCTAACCCTCAGTACCCCTGCCCTCCTTGCCCTGATCCCTTCCAGATGCTCCAGCCCCTCTGCCCAAGGGTCACCTCCTGCCTTGAACAGCATAGACTAACTGTGTCTGCATCATACTTTATATCAATGGAAACATAATGCAGGACCTCTTTTGCTCTGGGTTCTTTCACTCAACATACTATCTGTAAGACTAATCCATATTATCATACACAATTGTAATTCTCATTGCTGAAAAGTATTCCATGGTGTGATTGATCCAATATTCATCCGTCCATTGTAAAGTTACGAGCATTTGGCTAGATCTAGTTTGGAGCTGTTGTTAATAATATTACAGTGGATTTCCTAGTGCATATCTATGTTGCACATGTGGAGAAAGCATGTCTTCTGGGCATGTCTGTAACTCAGAGTGAAATTACTGAGTTATAAGCAGCCATGTACTCAAACATAGAATGGAGAGGCATGTGTACAGTGTGCTCATGAGCTGGTGGATGCCAGCCTGCACACCACTAATAAATAGACACTGCATACATACAGTTTCAGTACATATTAACAGTTTTCCAAAGTGGTTTTACCTAGTGCTCAGTTTCAAGAAGCAAGTAAGAGCCATAGGGTTAAAAAAGAAACAGGAAAGAGTTTTCCAGCAATGCACAGTGTATGATTGTCAAAATTGGTTGATACTGGTTTAGCCATGTGCATGAATTTGAAATCCTGCCATGAGTTTGCCTTGCTTATTCTGGCCTGAAATTTCCAGCCATAATGGAATGTAACACTTTACCCTTTTTGAACTTCTTCCTTCTCAACATAGTACTACATTAAAGGTCAACTGTAAAATTTCCACATCCTACTAAATCTTGTTCCTGGAGCCTGATATAATGTTTCACAATGCTACTCCATTCAAAGACATACACATACTCATTGTCATGGAAGGATCTAGTGAATGTGAAGTTTTTTGTTTGAAAATCCAGGGTTTTTTTGGCCTCTGTTGTTATTCCTTTGACTTTGTGGATCTGGCAACAACTGGTAAAGTTTTATGGAGTAGTGGTTTATTAGGTTGAAAGCAGTATTTTACTAAAAATAGACCTCTTGGCTGATCCTCAGTGTCTCAAGAGACAGTGTGAGTGAGTATCTGTCTCTGTATACCACGATATTAAGAATCACCAGGAACATAATCCTGACAGCTTAACCTGTTTTTGTCTACGATATCATGGTTAGAACTTATTTTTCTCTTTGTTAGAATCTATCTTTGGGAGGTTCAAAACTACCTAGTGAAAGTGTCAGATGAATAATGATTTCTGAAGTAGTCATTTATAACAGAAGTAATTTCCCCTAAAAGGGAGCACGCCTTTAGTGCTATTTCACCAAGTCCAGTTTGTGTAACTTCTTTTGGGGCTAAGAGACTAGTTATTGGACATTTCTGAATATGTACTTTATTTATGATTTTCTTGGAAATCATTACCTATGATAATTTTAAAGCCTCTGTTCCAACAATGTTGAAATATATGGGGAGCATTGAGGAAATGAAAATATTACCTGCGTCACTTCCTGTTCATTCATATAATGTATTTCATTTGTAAACCATGATGTAGAATTAGTCTATTAGGTGAATAAGATTGACTGTGTCTATACATACAATCTAGCAGGATAAGAAAAATACGATATAATAAAGTAGAGATTGATCCTGAAGTGTAAGAATATTCTAATACTGGGAAAAGTATCCATATTAGCACTACCTCAACAGACAAAAGGAGGAAAATGATGAGATCATACTGTACTGTGCTTAGTCACTCAGTCGTGTCTGACTCTCTGTGACCCCATGGACTGTAGCCTGCCAGGCTCCTCTGTCCATGGGGATTCTCCAGGCAAGAATACTGGAGTGGGTTGCCTTGCCCTCATTGAGGAGATCTTCCCAACCTAGGGACTAAACCCAGGTCATACTGATAAAGTGACAAAAAGATGGAATAAAAGTCAACATCTACTCCTGATAATCTTTAAGAGATCTTACAAATTAAGAATGGTAAGATTCTGTGTCAAACAAGCAACCAACATCATATGTGATAGTAACATTCTGGAGATATATTCCCATTAAATTGATAAGGAGCCAAGTTTTTAACTGTCATTCATATTGTGAACATTGGCTAATAAAATGAAATTGAAAACTATAAATATTAGAAAAAAATCCATTTTATAATTTGCATATAGTATGGTTATCTACTCTAAGAATACAGGAACAAGTAAAAAGATTAATGCTAATGAAGAATTCAATAAAGAGAATATTTCCAAAATAAATTTATGAAATGAGAAGCTTCCTTATGTTTGGTAATGAAAGTTTTTTGAAGATGATAGTCAAAACAGCAACCCAACCCCCAAAATGAAAAACCTACATTGAAAAAAAAAATCTTATGGAATGGATGGAATCTATACATTTAAAAAAAAAGAGATTCCTTAAACAATTGCAAATAGAACTGCCTTATGACCCAGCAATCCCACTGCTGGGCATACACACCGAGGAAACCTGAATTGAAAGAGATACATGTACCCCAATGTTCATTGCAGCACTGTTTATAATAGCCAGGACATGGAAACAACCTAGATGTCCATCAGCAGATGAATGGATAAGAAAGCTGGGGTACATATACACAATGGAGTATTACTCAGCCATTAAAAAGAATAAATTTGAATCAGTTCTAATGAGATGGATGAAGCTGGAGGCGATTATACAGAGTGAAGCAAGCCAGAAAGAAAAACACTAATACAGTATACTGACACATATATATGGAATTTAGTAAGATGGTAATGATGACCCTGTGTGCGAGACAGCAAAAGAGACACAGATGTGTAGAACAGACTTTTGGACTGTGAGGGAGAGGGAGAGGGGGGGATGATTTGGGAGAATGGCATTGAAACGTATACTATCATGTAAGAAACGAAGCGCCAGTCTATGTTCAATACAAGATACAGGATGCTTGGGGCTGGTTCACAGGGATGATCCAGAGAGATGATATGGGGTTGGAGGTGGGAGGGGGATTCAGGATTGGGAGCTTGTATACACCTGTGGCGGATTCATGTCAATGTATGGCAAAACCAATATAGTATTGAAAGTAAAATAAAGTAAAAATAAAATTTTTTAAAAATAAATTAATTAATTTAAAAAAAGAAACAAAAATGAAAACATTTTCAAAGGAATAAAAAACAGTTTTAAATAGAGATACCACATTTATAGATATAGTAAAATGTTAAAGATACACACCATTCCCAAATTAAATGAATGCAAATTCAAAGTTAAAAAGTTATTTTATAAATTTGGAAAACAACTCAAGTGAACATGACATTTTCTGGAGAAGTTACTTGAGAAACACTAAGAGGGAATGTTGGTGATTAAATTTTCAAACACAGTGTAAGACAGCTAATGCAGCATTTTGTCGACAATGGAAATCAGCACACCAGTAAAAGAAAATGGAAAGTTCATAAACACACCTAACAACTATAAAACAAATAGACAAAACTAACATGTAATAAAGATACTAAATCAGTTGGTTAGTAGTAGATTATTCAATAAAAGGTAGACTCTACAAAAAGAAAGTTAAATCTGACAGCACTGTAGATTTGAATTCAGAATTTACTCCTTCTCTGAGGACATAAAATCTTTCTCAAAAAGAAAGTGAATGGTCCAAAGACTTGACAAAATACTTTCTGAGTTATGCCTTCATGATGGCCCTGGTAGGACTGAGTTGAATGAAGTGAATAAGTGATGATTTGTGCCCTTGAGAAATTTATTGGAAAGAAAGGTGACTTGCAGTGTGTAGGTGGGACTAAGTGCTGTAAGACTGGGATTTCAGTTAAGTTGATTTGAGGAGCTGGCAGACTACCCAGGTGATATCCAGCAGGCATTTGGGATTATGGAATTGGCTCTTGAATCAGAAGTAACAGGGCGTGATCCTGATGTGGGAACCAGTTGCCAAAAGCGACAGTGGACGCACTGGGGAAGCAGGGGATCCACGTGGGTTCAGAGACCCCTGATTGCACAAGTCCAAGTCCAAGGACAGCTCTTCTCATTCTGTTCTCTGAAGGTATGCTCGAGGGCAAGCCACTCTGATAAGCTATAGTAAGATCAGTGTCCCTTTCTGCCTTCTTCATGCAAGGTGGCACATACTAGATGAGTTCTCTCAACAGAGCAAGACAGAAGATGTGTAAGGAGTCTCACATTACCTGAAAGATGAGAGAGGAGGAGACAGGAAGCAGTGAGCTCCTGGGAAGAAGGAAACGGGGCAAATTTCAGGGAGTGTTAGGACCATGGTGTCAAATGATTTTAGGCAGTAAGGGATGAGACAGGCCACTGGGCCTGAACGTATAAAGAAATGGACAATTTTGGAGCTAGTGGTGTCTACGGAATAACAGGAAAGAAGTCATCAAGGCACCCAGGAGCAGAAGCCAGTCCCTGAGGAGGGAGAAGGACGCTGTATTCAGAGGGGAGTATCCTTGATTGAAGGGCCTTTATTTCTGTTTAGAGAAGCCTGAGCGTTTCCATGTAGAAGAGAAGGAATCAGGGGAAAGGGGAAATTGGAGGTGCAAGAGAAAGAAAGGAAGTTTCGTAATTAAAGTCCTGAGGAAATCAGGATGGGATTGGATTATTATGTCAAGCTGAGTATTGAACCTAGAAAAAAGGAGAGACTCTTTCTCAGGATGAGACTGAGAGGGACAGAGAAGTAGCTTCTTCCAGAAGAGAAATCAGTTAGGTCATGGAATCCAACTTAAAACCTAGTTGGAATGTGAACTAAAGTCACGAACAAGGTCTCTCACAAGTTCTCAGACATGTATATGTCTTGTGATAGATGCAGAAATACTTTTAAGCCGTTGCTTGCAGTACTAATAATACTCTTTCATAGTGTCACCATCATCAGGTGTAAGACATAAGGGACCAATTTAGAGAGTTTCACAAATGGGCCGGTAATGGGCATGGAGACATCGGAGATTGTGCCAAAGGTAATCTGCAAAAGTCTTACATTTTGCCTCCAGTAAATTGTACTTAGTTTTACCAAATAGTGCTTCAGTGCTTTCTATAATTGTGTTTCCTCTCTCTAATACTTGGGGAAGAAAGATAAAGTCAAGTTAGGTATATTCTGAGATAAATCTTGAGAAAAGAATATTGATTGTTTTATTGAGTTGATTGGTTAACACTTTAGAAAGATATGATGCTTTATAGCAGTCCTTTTTCTTAAACACAAAATAGCATTTCATTCTCTGTGTTAGTAATTTGTTATAAAATTAGCAACACCAGTGTACTTTGAGCTGTTTCAATCCAGAAGAGCCCAACACTGTAGCCACTAATATGCTATAAAGTGGGTCCTTTGTTCATGCTAACTTGGAAACTGTGTTAAAAATCCTGTCCAAGGCTCTAAGAATTTGGTTACAAATCTATAAAACCATTTCACATTTATGTCACTTCCTTTTGAAATGATAAGTAACTATCTGCAACTATTTGCTTATAAATCAGATATGGTTTTACAAAATACTAGACTAACAATGTTAAAGACTAGTTAAGTTTGATGTTAGTTTCTTAGTTGTGTCTGACTTTGTGACCTCGTGGCCTGTAGCCCATCAGGCTCCTCCATCCAGGCAAAAATACTGGAGTGGGTAGCTGTTCGCTTCTCCAGGGGATCCTCCCGACCCAGGGACCAAACCCAGGTCCTTGCATAGCAGGCAGAGTCTTTACCATCTGAGCAGCAAGGGGAGTTTGGGTGTGTTAAGATGTGAGATATGTTAAGATTTCCAACTAAGAAATCATCCGTACTTTCTCAACAAACATGGAACTCAGAAAGGGCTTTGAGATTGTCTAGACTAAGACTTTAATTAAAAAAAATTAATTGTAATTATACATAGAATCTATGAATGACTTCTTCATCTAAAAACCGAAAGCAACAAAATGAAGTCAATGTCCACTTTGGCACTTCTCAGCTTCCCAAACCAGCACTGGCTATGTGATCAGTCTACTCTGCAACCTTCTGAACTTGTCTTGAACACTGAGATACGAATAGGTGTATCTACAGAAAATACGTATTACCATTTAGTCTGTGTGTAATAAATAGCACCATGTTTTATGTAACTTGCTTTTTATATTTAATGATATGCCTTAGAGACATTAACTGCGTATTAACAGACAGAGCTGTTTCACATGTTTTATCAGATGTGGTGACAAATGTTACCCCATGTTTTAACACTGTATTTCATCCTGTGGATGCCCCATAGTTTGTTTCATGTCATTCTGTCAGATGGACATTTGGCTTGTTTCAGAATTTCCCCTGTTACAGATAGTGCTGGAATGCACAAGCCTCTTTGCACTGGCTTTTTTTTAGGATACCAAAGAGAAGGGAGATGCTAATATTAAAATGTAAGAAGCTTATATGCACTTTACATTTTAATAGACATTGCCCACTCCATTACTCTTGCCTGGCAAATCCCATGGATGGAGGAGTCTAGTGGGCTGCAGTCCATGGGGTTGCTAGGAGTCAGACACGACTGAGCGACTTCCCTTTCACTTTTCACTTTCATGCATTGGAGAAGGAAATGGCAACCCACTCCAGTGTTCTTGCCTGGAGAATCCCAGGGATGGGGGAGCCTGTTGGGCTGCCATCTCTGGGGTTACACAGAGTTGGACACAACTGAAGCGGCTTAGCAGCAGCAGCAGCAGCAGCAGCAGCAGCAATTATCTTTTAAAGGGCTTCCCTGATCGCTCAGTGGGTAAAGAACCTACCTGCAATGCAGGAGACCTCGGTTTGATTCCTGGGCTGGGAAGATCCGCTGGAGGAGGAATAGGCTACCCACTCCAGTATTCTTGGGCTTCCCTCGTGGCTCAGCTGGTAAAGAATCTGCCTGCTAATTTTCTCTCCCACCAGCAATCTTTTTATTTCAGGAATGAGGAAAATGAGGCACAAAATTATATAACTTGGCAAATATAAAAGTCTAAGGAATAGGAATCAGGTGACCTATCTCCCTGATAGATTTTTAATGCCTGCACTAGAGAAAGAAAGTGAAAGTCACTCAGTTGTGCCTGCTCTTTGTGACCCCATGGACTGTCGACTGTCAGGATCCTCTGTCCATGGAACTATCCAGGCAAGAATACTGGAATGGGTTGCCATTCCCTTCTCCAGGGATCCAGGGGATCTTCCTGACCCAGGGGTCAAACCTGGGTCTCCCACATTGTAGGCAGATCCTTTACGATCTGAACTACTAAGTAAGTGCACCAACCTGCCTCCAAATTTATAAAAGAGGAAATGTATGTATGAAATTATTACAGGAATGTATGTAGGAAATTATTAATGTAAATGTATGTTCAGTTCAGTTCAGTTCAGTTGCTCAGTCGTGTCCTATTCTTTGTGACCCCATGGACTGTAGCACACCAACCCTCCCTGTCCATCACCAACTCCCAGAGCTTACTGAAACTCATGTCCATTGAATCAGTGATGCCACCCAACCATCTCATCCTCTGTTGTCCCTTCTCTTCCTGCCTTCAATCTTTCCCAGCATCAGAGTCTTTTCCAATGACTCAGTTCTTCACATCAGATGGCCAGAGTACTGGAGTTTCAGCTTCAGCATCAGTCCTTCCATTGCATAGTCAGGACTGATTTCCTTTAGGATAGACTGGTTGGATCTTCTTGCAGTCCAAGGGACTCTCAAAAGTCTTCTCTAACACCACAGTTCAAAAGCATTAGTTCATCTATAAAAGAAGGAATGTATGTATGAAATTATTATAGGAATGCATGTAGGAAATTATTAATGCCTGTAGGAAATGTGTATATGAAATTATTAATATGTATTAAGCTGCTGCTGCTGCTAAGTCACTTCAGTTGTGCCCGACTCTGTGCGACCCTATGGACAGCAGCCCGCCAGGCCCCTCTGTCCATGTGATTCTCTAGGCAAGAATACTGGAGTGGGTTGCCATTTCCTTCTCCAATGTATTAAGCTAGCCTCCTTGAAACTTTGCTCTATATTTGTCTTATTGTTTGCTAACTTGCAAAACCATTTCTGATTGGTCATTTAAATCAACAAGTTGAAGAATAATATAATTCATTTTCAATTTAGGAGTTATGGGAAACTATTCAAAATAAGATTCTTATTGGTTTTATGTTTTCCAGGTTGTGTGATCCTGTAATCTTGTGTCTACTAAAATTTTCATGGTTGGAGTATTTCCTAATGTAATTGAAATTCTTCTGGTTTAGAAATTTTATTTTCATATACTTATCAACCAAGTCATCTTCATTTTTTCACTTGATGTGTTTCCAAGTGTAAGAAAATCTGAAGAATGAGTTGATGGGAAAAATACAAACAAGTAATATACTTGAAAAATGAAATCTTTAGCTTCTAGAAAAAAAACCATTTTAATGGAGTGAGGATTTACTCTCCAGAAGTCCTTTCATATCCTGGGGTCAGGATGGGTCATAGACACCTAATGGTCCAGGGTAGGCATTCAGTCAACCTCACTTGGGTTCTCTCCACTTCTTGATGTGGAAGAACATATCACTTGAACTTTCCAATACTGGAAGAAAATTGGGCCTGCATCATACATATTTCTGAAGGACTGATATGTCTTTGTTGCTGCCTAGTGGCAGCTTGATGTTGAAGCAAAAGTTCAACCAAAAAATGCAAGGCCAAAAAATGCAAGAAATACAATGAACTTTTCAGTAGACCCTGAATAGAACCAGGAACTGACTAGGCATTTTCATGTATGTTGTCTAATGTAGGCTCACAAGAGACTCATGTAGGGAATTTTATTTTATTCAAGTTCTGTATTAGGAAATAGAGTCTGAGAGAAGAAAGGAATATATAACAAGTAAATGTAAAAGTTCTTAAGCCTTTTCTCCTTCTTTCTACCACCTTGCCTCCCATCTCAACAGAAATCAGTGAAAGCTGGAACAAAGAGTGCCTCTAGGAAGAAGTGGAGTGGCGCTTGAGTTAAATCTGAAAAGGCGCTGTTAAGAGTCTGATGAAGAGGGGTGGGTAGCAGTTAAGTCAGAGGAGGAGTCTTTACAGAGACACACAGCTGCAAGCAGGTATGGTGTCAAATTTGGCTTACTCAGCTTTAACAATGAGGATCAGAACCCTGTGCACCTGGCTTTGGGCAGCATGATTTTGGAGGACAAAGGACTTTGGCGAGAAACCCAGTGGGAACTGATGAGAAATAGCAGCTAGAAATGCGGAATGCAGAACTCAGATAACTACCTGTGTCTCTCGAGGGAAGTTAGTGTCTCTTCCCTCCTTCTTCTGACCTTGCTGCTGCTTTCTACTTTGTCTCTCTAGGAGAGCTCATTTGCTTTGCCCTGAGTATGGCTGCCCCACTGCAGCAGAGGTGCACTAGCATCGGTGGGCCTCGGTGCCGGATTCCAAGGGCCAGAGGTCCACCTCGAGTGCAGTCAGTTTCCAGGGCTCACTTCCCTTTCCTGGGAGCAGGATCTTGTATATCATGGCACAGGCAGCTTCTCTAAGAAGGCCTTTGAACTACAGGAGTGAGAGATGGGAGGTCAGTGTGGTCAGACTTAAGGAGGATCTTGAAAGCCAGTGAAAACGCATGCACTTGGCTCTCTAACTGAGAGAAGAAGTGTGCAAGGTGAAGGAGCTTGGTGAAGGGTAAGTTGCAAGGGTGAGAGACTGGCACAGAGCTGAGCTAAGAGGTAACAGAATAGGGAGTGGCGACTAGCTTCGGAGATGGGAGTGGAGCGGGGACGGCAAAGCAGACAGAAGCTACTTTGAAAGGACAAGCAGGATTATTATAAAGAAAAGGCAGCTTTCAGGTCCAAGTATTAGACAAAGTTGTGAGCCTTTGGGAGATAAAGGAGGAGAAGGAGTGCAATTTTGAGGAGAGGGAGAGCACATCTGTCAGGGGAATGTGGTCTCAGATCTGTCTGTGGTGGGTGAGCACTGGCCGTAGGCTACAAGTGCAGTGGGCAAAGGGAATTTGATAGGGTGGGAAGCCATGGTAGTTTGAAGTGAAAGAGATGAGATGGGGGATGGGTTTTGGCGGACAATGAGGAACTGAATTGGAGGCCAATTGCCTTCCATCCAAATCTGCATCATTTTGTGCTGTCTCTGCATTTGTTGACTGAGCTTCCAGGTGGACAGGTCAGTCTTGAAACACCTGAAAAATATCATGACCTAATATTGTACTGAAACAGTGGTGATAAATGAGGTCCCTCCAGTAGGGAAAAATCTGGAAGCAAGTCCAATGTTACTGTGAATAAGACCAGGGGGTGAGATGGTGGGGATGTGAGGCAGGCTCAAGAGGGAGGAGGTATATGTATCCTTAAAACTGATTCATATTGTTGTACGACAGACACCAACACAGTTTGTAACAGGGTAAAGCAGTTACCCTCCAATTACAATAAAATGGCCAATGGCCAATGGTTCCCAAACTGTGTCTTAGACTACAAAGGCAAACAGGAGATGGTTAACTTTCAAATACAGGGGTAAACATTTCTTCCACTTCTACTAGTGGGACTTAGCCTAATGCAGATAACATTGGTCTCAAAAAATGATTGTGTTTTGGCCAAGACACGAATTCCTTTTTGAGATTCTGCCAGTTCCTGGTGCAAGCCAGGAAATATATTTTTAGATCTCTATAACTCGAGCTAAGAGGACTATGTACTGCTTAATGGTTGTCATCCAATGTGTATAAATAGAACCTTTACGGAGACAAGCCATATGCTTTGTAGTGGTTACCTTATTTAACTACAGATCTGACTTACAATCACTTTAATTCCTAAAACCACTCAATTTTATTCATTAAGAATATGATTGCACAGAGGAATGCTTTGTAATTTGGCTGTGGAATCAAAAACCAAGAATATTTTCCTCCCCAAAACTTGTAATAAGGTCAAACACTAAAGGCTTATAATAATTGTTTTTAGCTGTTCTCTTAGAATTGAAAATAAATGTCATCTAGTTTCCAAAGAGCAGTGTATTGCTAATCATTTATTTGTATAATAAAATTTCAATTTCTTTGACCTTTTTATGCATTACCTCAAAATTAAATGTGATAAATGCTTTAGTTCTCTAATTTTTGAAGAATTAAAACAGTAGTCTTTTACACATTAAGATCAGATTTATCCTTTGTATCTGAGATTTGTATGGATTTTGTATGGTAAAAATTAATATAGCAAACTAATAATGATATACACTTCTAATCAGTATAAAGATATGCTGCATGACCACCAAAATGACAAAAAAATTGAAAAGACCAACAGTACCAAGTTTTGCAAAGATGTGGATAATTGGAACTCTCATGCATTGCTAGTGGGAGTGTAAATTGCTTAGGACCACACTGGAAAACTTTTTATTAGTATTTGTTAAAGGAAAGCATATGTCTATCATATGAATTTAAGATAAATGAACATGTGTTCTTAAGGAGACAGTTATTAGAATGCTCATAGGATTTTTTATTTGTAATAATCCCAAACTGCAAATACCTAATCATCTATCAACAAGAGAAAGAATAAACACATTGTTAGAATGAACTATTAATACATGCTATATTATGAAGGAAATCTCATAAATGTCATATTGAATGAAAGAAGCCAGATGCAAAAGATACAGAAAATTCCTTTTGTATGAAGCTCAAGAAGAGGCAAAACTAATCTCTGGAGATAGAGATCAGAATAGTGATTTACTTTCCTTCTGGGGAAGATAACATTGGAAAGTGGCACCTGAGCAACTGGGAGTGATATAGAGATGCTGTGCATCTCAGTTCAGATGGTGTCTCCATGAGTGTAAACATATGTAAACATTCACCCAGCTGTGCCTTAGAGAATTTCACCACATGCATATTATACCTCAGTAAATGTATGGAATTCATGATGCATTTTCCTCTTTCCAGTTCTGGTCAGCATGGACAAGCTAATTCTAATGCAGAAGGTTGCTACTTGGCTAAATTGAGGAGATGGGTGCAAATGAAGTACTGAGACAAATACAGGAGGCTTTAATTTCCTTGTATTTATTGCAAAGAAGTACATTGGTTCTATTGGGAAAGTAGCAAAATGATGTGGCTTTGGAGATATTATAATTTTTTTTGGCCTGTAGAATAAGTAATAATATTTTTATATTTTATACCATATTACATACATTCAATAAAAGAGTATTTTCAATTTTCAGTATATTTTTATTTAAAAATTTTATATCTATGTATACATACATACATACATACATACATATCTATATACCATGTCATGTAAATAGGATCATATGCTTACTTGTAGGATTTTTTTTTTAGTGCAGTTTATTTGAAGTGGTTCTTCTCTCCATGTCACTTCCTCATTTGGTGTCACAATCTACTGTGTATCTTACCTAATTTTCTTATGCTTATATGGCAAGGCACATTTATTATATATATATATACTTAGATGTGTATATGTATATGTATGCATATGCCCATAGGTACAAATTTCTTTGTCCTTGTGCTGCAAAAATAGTATAATATCATATACATATTCTTACATCTTGCTTTAATTCTCCCAATAAAACTCCATGAAAATGCCAGCAAATCAAGTGATATATCATGGTGCCTAATTGTCCATAGGGTGGATATGCCATAATTTACTCAAACAATCCGTGTGCCTGGGCTTTGGTTGGGCAAGGTCTTTTGTGCACTGTGGTGAGAAAGTCTTGAATTCAAAAGCAGTGAGTAGGATTATGTCACTTACATTGTCTGAGCCTGTCTCTTCATCCATCAAAGGGGGAAACATTTATGTCTGCCCCCCCCCCCCCAACAATACAGGGAAGATAAAAGAATAAAAACCATGGTATATAGGAGTTTACATGTTTGATGTGAGCACCAAGTGAGGTGCTCTATGTTATTATTTTCCCATTTTCTAGACGAAAAAAGTTGGGGTAACTTATACAAGGTCAACAGGAGATGTCAGATTAGAATTGTATATGTCCCATTTTGAGAGCCTATAATTTTAGCTGCCATGCAACACTGCCTCTCAAATGTAATGCTCACTAGACATTTTATTTTATACATAAATATCTACAGAAAACATAAAATAGAATGGTTCTCAAAAAAATGTTGGAATTACACTGTCAGTTGTCAATGTTCATAACAAAAGTAGAGGTTTGTATCAGATAACTATTTATGTGTAGGAAATCATCCAAAATTCAGTGGCTTAATACAACAGCCATTTATATTGGTCATGATTCTGTGAGTCAGCAATCTGGGCTGGGCTTAGCTGGATGGTTCTTCTGGCTTAATCTGGGCTCACTCAAGAATCTGTGTTAGCTGCTGGGTCCGCTGAGCAGTGCAGCCTAGAGATTTCCTGACTCTAACTGGGACTGTGGGGACAACTGGACCATGGGGTGTCAGAGTTTGTCAGGCGTATGCAAACAGTTACAGTGTAATTTCAAGAGGGAGAATGGAAACACAAAAAAACTCTTGAGGCCTACACTTAGAACTGTATCACCATGGTTTCTTCCAAATTCTCTAAATCAGAGCAAATCACAAGCCTATCCCAGATTCAGCCACTTGATGGGAATTGCCACCAACTCACAGGGCAGGAAGACTAAGATCTAGGGTGATGAAAAATTTCTCTCATCCAAAATGGGGAAAAAAAGGAAAAAATAAGTTTTACTCCATTTATCCCATAGAACTTGGCACTGATTTCTTATCAGTGCTGTGTTTGTGTTTCTGCTGAAAATGAGATGTGTATTCTTTGGCTTGCAAACAGCTGGTTTTCTTTTGGCTCAGTCTGTATGTCTAAGCTTAATCAAATCTCTCAGGCTTTAGAGCCATCCTCATGTTCTTGATTGAAGTCCGTCTATATTGAATGATTTTAATTTCTATTTCTCAGGAAGCCAGAGGACATGCCATTATTTATGTCTTTTCAAAAGAATGTAACTATTTGACTACATAATTGTTATATCACAACCAAATTCTCTAATTCATGCGGCTTATAATGTATATAAGTTGTGCATTTCCCAAAGAGCACTGTCATGCTTTCTTTGCAAGACAGGTACCCTTCCTACATCTTCAGCATGCTCTCGTAATACTGTCAGTTCCCAGCATCCTTGCCCCACTGTTCCAAAAAAGGACATGCATTTAACAGTTAAATAACCTGAAGTATAGGAAAATATGTCAGTTTCATACAGCATTCATTGATTGAGATGCAAGATTTCCTCACTTCTTGGTTGTTGGCCATATACACTGTCTAATTTGATTTTCACGTTGTTTGAGGGTTTTCTAGGAACCATCTCTCTTTTTCTTTTGGAAGCTTAAAATGAGATATTTGTTAACTCATCCTTTCAACATGATATTTCCACTAGCTGAAGTGAAGTGATGGAGGCATAGAAAACCATGTAAAATTTGTTGTTTTAGTAAATGTTCCTTTTTTGTTTTAGTCACATGGTATAGTAGATGAAGGTATGGATTCAGGAATTGACCAGACTGAGATTCATATTACAGATTTTCCGCTTATAAGATGTGTGACATTAGGCAACACACACACGTATTAGTCTGCCACATTGTGGTAAAAAAAAAATTAGTAAATGTTTATCATTATTATTATTACTCTTTCTTATTGAGAAGTAGTTAATGTTATTCCCTGGTGGCTCAGAGGTTAAAGTATCTGCCTGCAATGCAGGAGACCTGGGTTCGATCCCTAGATCGGGAAGATCCCCTGGAGAAGGAAATGGCAACCCACTCCAGTATTCTTGCCTGGAGAATCCCATGGATGGAGGAGCCTGGTGGGCTACAGTCCACAGGGTGGCAAAGAGTCGGACACGACTGAGTGACTTCACTTTCACTTTTCATAATATATAACACTGTTAGTTTTATATATATATATATATGTATAGCATTATATCAGTTTCAGTATACGATATAATGATTAAATATTTGTGTATACTAAGAAATGATCACCATAGTAAGTCCATCCATCACCATATATAGTTAATATTTTTTTCTTGTGGTAAAAACTTTTACAGTTTACTCTGAGCAACTTTCAAATGTGCAGTGCAGGTTTTACTGTATTAACCATGATGCACATTGCATCCTATGACTTTTGTAACCGGAAGTTTGGACCTTTGGGCTCCCTTCACCCATTTTCCCACTCCCTGCCCACTGCATCTGGCAAAGAACAATCTGTTCCCTGTGTTTATGAGGTATTTTTGTTTTTCAGAGCAAAAATATGTTAGAGTGTATTGTCTGACTTATTTCACTTAGGTCCATCCATGTTTTCACAAAGGGCACAATTTCCTTTTTATGGCTGAATAATATTCCATTGTATATCAGTGCCATATTTCCACATCTATTCGTCCGTCAGTCCACACTTAGGCTGTTTCCCATACCTTGTCTATTGTAGATAATGCTGCGGTAAACCTTGGGTGTGTATAGCTATTTGAGCTAGTAGTGTTTCTTGGCTTCAGATAAATATTTAGAAGTGACATTACTAGATCAGACGGTGGTTCCATTTTTAATTTTTTGTGAAAGTTCCATACTGTTTTCCATGGTAGCTAAACCAATTTATATTCTTCCCAATAGGGCAGGAGGGTTTTCTTCTCTTCACACTCTCACCAACATTTGTTGTCTGTTTGATGATAGCCATTCTAACAGGTATGAAGTGATCTCATTGTGGTTTTGATTTGCATTTCCTTGATGATTAGTGACTTTGAGCATCTCTTCATGTACCTATTTCCATCTGTGTATCTTTATTAGTCTTACTCTTGGAAACCAGGAGCAGAATAGATGTATGCCCTTCTCATGTCAGGTATGGAGGCCACAGGACAGTGGATCACTTGTGCAGACTTTCTTGTGCTTCTCTATCTTAGGTTTAGAGTTTTCTTTTACGTGTCCAGACACTCCATGTATCATATTTTGGTAAGATCCAATGAAATAATGCATATAAAGCACCTAGTGCAGGGTCTATAAATACTGACTTCCTTTCTCTTTTACTCCCTCTCCTCCTGGCAGCTGAACAGCCCTTACATCAGCCTTTTGTATTAGTTTGGGTTCCCCAGATTCAGACTCCGAGATGTGGGTTTTGTGCAGGGGAATATCAGGGAAGGATCCCAGGAAACAATGCAGAAGTGTGGTGGCCACAGGCCAGGGGTGGGGAAGAAGCCAAATAACGGCTTCATTTCAGGGGTAGTTTGAGCCTTACCATGGTCTGTGGGGTGCTCTAGAGTGTACATGTATCTTGGAATGTGTCCTGCCTTGAGGTGAGAGAGCTTCTTTTCATTCTCCTGCACCAGTCTCTGCTGGTCATGGGTCATCCTGGTGTAACTTTCAGGCCCTTCCAGTTCTCCATACTGCATGGGCAGCCCTAGTGACCCTGGGGAAACCCCCAAGGAAGGCTATGGGCGCAAGCATTTAGAAACTGAGCAGATAGAAGCTGGAGGCAAGTGCGTGGAAGGTACAGAAAGGATGGAGATGGCAGATCTTGGTGGGCAACAGCAGTGTTCACCCTCTCTAGGGAACAGGAAGACAAATCTCTGGTTAGATGGTGGCCCTCCAGTGGCAAAGGCAAGGTTATTGCTTAGGTCAAAGTCACACAATATTCTGGGGAGCAGCAACTAAAGCAATATCAATCAGTAGGAACAAGTCCATCTCTGAATATCAAGCACCCAGGAAGTCAGTGTCAAGCTTCAGTCTCCCCTGTTAATCTTCTGGCAGGTGTGATCTGAGTGTGGCTAGTGATATTTGATGAGGGGGTTAGAGATGAAGGAAGATTGTGTTCAAGAATCAGCTTTCTTACTATTCTTTTTAAGGAAATAACTGGTGATTAGTTTTCAGGTCATATTGGGCTCTTCCTCCTAAAAGAATGGCTAACCTGAGAGATTTACTTCTAAAAGAGTGAACTTTTAACTAGAGCTTTTAGGAATGGGCAGCTTAGAAAGCAAAGAAAGTTTTAGGATTGAGAAGGAATTCTAAAATTCTTCTTTTAGGAAATGAAATACTAAGTTTCATGAATATTTGTTAAAATGAAATATTCTAGTTACAGAAATTTTCCATTATAGTCTTTTAGTTGAGAAAATTAAATAATAAAAAAATCTGAGGGCTGATTTAAATAAGAGAATTATTAGAAATAGGAAATTGCCAAAAAGCTGCTCATGGTGTTTGACATATTTAAAAAGGCACTTATATTTGTGGGAAAAAAAAGAGCTATTTAAGATATAATTATTTCTAATGATCCTTATCTTTGGCTCATGATAAAAATTGCCAATAACCAATTTTGAGAATTTTGGAGATAAGTTAGTAAAACACTTTATCTGTGACTCATGGCTTTTGGCCCATAAAGAAGGTTGAGCACCAAAGAATTGATGCTTGCCAATTGTGGTGGTGGAGAAGACTCTTGAGAGTCTTGGACAACAAGGAAATCAAACAAGTCTATCCTAAAGGAAATCAACCCTGAATATTCATTAGAAAGACTGTTAATGAAGTTGAAGCTCTAATACTTTGGCCACCTGATGTGAAGAGCTGACTCACTGGAAAAGCCCTTGTGATGCTGGGAAAGATGGAAGACAAATGCAGAAGTGGGCAGCAGAGGCTGAGATGGTTATATAGCATCACCGATTCGATGAGTTTGAGCAAACTCCGGGAGAGGACAGGGAAGACTGGCATGTTGCAGTCCATTGCAGTTGCAGAGTCAAACATGACTTAGCAATTAAACAACAACAACATGGTTTTTATTCCTTGTACATTATTCTTGTCTGAATTAAGAACTTGTCTATCACTGGAAGCACCTGGAAAAAAATACTTTGGCTAAAGCTGCTTGAGAACTGGAATCAGAATCTTAAATAGTGAATGGTGGCAAGATTCCAAAATTGATTATGAAGGCTATTGAAATGATGTGGCATTTTCAACCTATTTTGATTGACAAAAGGTATCGCAAATGGAGAGCTCATTTTCCACTTCCCCTTGTTTCCTGTGATTTTGGGTCTCACCCACTCTGAAATCTGAGCCTCCATGGAAGCTACATCTTCATGTATGTCAGTCTGAAACAACAATGATGAGATGGCTTGTCTAAGTATCTGACTCCATCAGTTCTCATACTCAGAAGGCCGTAAGCTTCAATTTATTTCTTTTGATTATTGGCAGATTGCTGTCTGTGCCATCTCTCTGATGTGACTGCTTGAGTGTATTAGCTATGCCCTCCCTAATTATTCATGCTTCCAGTGTTACCCATTCAAAATTTATGACAATGAGGACAGTGGATTAGGAGCCTGAGGAACCGAGGCTTAAGTCTGCTGCCAGAGAGTTACCGTCATTGTTTTCGGTGCAGAGTACCAACAGACAGGAAAAATCACTCCAATTTCTGGCTTGATAGGTTTAGTGTAGAATTATCTAAAAAAGAGTGCATTTTCTCTGATACACCAGAAAATCAAACAAATCAGGAATTGTTGAAAACTAGGATTTAGGTCTAAGCCTATTATTCTGTATCTGATGGGCATCGCCCTGTATATGTAAGAATCTGAAGCCAGGGATTTGACATGCAAGCTTAGACAGATGTTTCAAGGTATGTCTCAAAGGCTGTCTTAATCCTTTGTGTTCCCCATTTAACACTTGGCAATTATTCATTATTTGATTAAAAAGAAAATTATTGACTAATCATATAGCATCAGTTCTGTTCAGTCACTCAATCGTGTCCAACTCTTTGTGACCCCATGGACTGCAGCACACCAGGCTTCCCTTTCCATCACCAACTCCTGGAGCTTACTCAAAATCATGTCCATTGAGCCAGGGATGTCATTCAACCACCTTATCCTCTATTGTCCCTTTTTCCTCCTGTTTTCAATCTTCCACAGCATCAAGGTCTTTTCTAAGAGTTGGCTCTTTGCATCAGGTGGCCAAAGTATTAGAGCTCCAGCTTCAGAACAACTCCTCCCAATGAATATTCAGGATTGATTTCCTTTAGGATTGACTGGTTGGATCTCCTTGCAGTCCAAGGGACTCTTAAGAGTCTTCTCCAACACCACAGTTCAAAAGCATCAATTCTCTGATGCTCAGCTTTATGGTCCAACTCTCACATCCATACATGACTACTGGAAAAAGCATAGCTTTGACTAGGTGGAACTTTGTCAGCAAACTAACGTCTCTGCTTTTTAGTATGCTGTCTAGCATATAGCATAAATCACCACTATAAATACTTCACCTTCTGTGATACAGTCTGATTTATTTTACTTTATTATTGTATTTATCAGAATTGCCAGGAGAAATATCAATAACCTGACATATGCAGATGACACCACCCTTATGGCAGGAAGTGAAGAAGAACTAAAGAGCCTCTTGATGAAAGTGAAAGAGGAGAGTGAAAAAGAGAGTTGGCTTAAAACTCAGCATTCAGAAAACTAAGATCATGGCATCCAGTACCATCACTTCATGGCAAATAAATGGGGAAACAACGGAAACAGTGAGAGACTTTAATTTTGGGGCTCCAAAATTACTGCAGATGGAGACTGCAGCCATGAAATTAAAGACTTTTGCTCCTTGAAAGAAAAGTTATGACTAACCTACACAGCATATTAGAAAGCAGAAACATTACCAAGAAAGGTCTGTCTAGTCAAAGCTGTGGTTTTTCCAGTAGTCATATATGGATGTGAGAGTTGGACTATAAAGAAAGCTGAGTGCCAAAGAATTGATGCCTTTGGACTGTGGTGTTGAGGGAAACTCTTGAGAGTCCCTTGGACTGCAAGGAGATCCAACCAGTCTATCCTAAAGGTGATCAATCCTGAATATTCATTGGAAGGATTGATGCTGAAGCTGAAACACCAATACTTTGACCACCTGATACAAATAACCGAATCATTGGAAAAGACCCTGATGCTGGGAAACATAGAAGGCAGGAGGAGAAGAGAACGACAGAGGATGAGATGGTTGAATGGCATCACCTACATGATGGACATGAGTTTGGGTAGACTCCAGGAGTTGGTGATGGACAGGGAAGCCTGGTGTGCTGCAGTCCATGGGGTTTAAAGAGTTGAACACAACTGAGCAACTGAACTGAACTGATTGTGGTCTGTTGGCTTTTGTGACCTAGTGCTCCAACTGCCTTTGCATCTGTAGCATACTTAGTAATTAGATACTCTTCATTATAGCTTTTGGAGAAGGCAATGGCACCCCACTCCAGTACTCTTGCCTGGAAAATCCCATGGGCAGAGAAGCCTGGTAGGCTGCAGTCCATGGGGTCGCTAAGAGTCAGACATGACTGAGTGACTTCACTTTCTCTTTCTACTTTCGTGCATTGGAGAAGGAAATGGCAACCCACTCCAGTTTCTTGCCTGGAGAATCCCAGGGATGGGGGAGCCTGGTGGGCTGCTGTCTATGGGGTCGCACAGAGTTGGACACGACTGAAGCGACTTAGCAGCAGCAGCAGCATTATAGCTTTTGTCATCTTCAAATGGCTTTTTAATCCTTAAAAAAAAAACCCTTAATCTATAGTCTTTGCAAACTAGGAAAAACTACCAATAAAATACAGTTGCAGAAGTTCCATTCAAATTTTTTCAGTGAACTGACAATTTAATCTTCCTTTCTCTGTGTCAGTCAACAAATATTCATTGAACCCAACAATATACTGGAGGCATTGCTAGACGCTGATACATTTCATCTTACTTTGAGGTTGTCAGTCTTCAAATATTTATTGAGCCCTAACATATGCCAGGGACTTTGTTAGGTGCTGGGGATTCAGAACTTGAAAGACACAGTTCCCTTTAGTCACTTACAGCAGAGACAAAAATAAAACAATGTAGACTTAAGGTATATACTCTGATGAAGGGCTAGGCCAAGTACAGGGAAATTCTCATGAGGGAAGGTTTATATCTGTCAGGGAGAGTAGAAACATAGGCTTGGAGCTGAGACTTGGTAGATGTAGAAGAGTTCACCAGGTGGATAAGAGCATGGGGGTCATTTCAGGTATGGAAGCAACACCTTCCCTACCAGGTCAAAAGAACAAAACCCTCCAGAGCCGCCATAGCTACCAGTGACTCTGCTTTATTGGAGAATGAAGTGTATGTCAAGGAGCAGCTCCCCCCCCCCAAAAAAAAAAAAGTTAAGCAAATCTAAAAAAAAATAAATAAAGAGTAGATGCAGTAGAGAATAGGTGGAGCTCAGATCACAAAGAGCTATAAATGCTGTTCCAAGTGGCTCCTATCTTCATTGCCTGGCAGATTTTGGAAGGATGTGTCTCCTTCTGGAAGGCATCTGTTATGGTTCAGACAGGAAAGAGAATGTGCCAGTAGCAGAACTTACATACTTATACTCAAACCCAAACCTGTAGAGGTCGAACAGATTTTGTGATGATGAAGTTTGAGCTCATTTGTTTGTTTCAGTAGCAATTATTGGAGTTGAGAATGGCCATAAATGAATGGTAGAGAGGAAGGTAGTCCGCAAAATATTGATGATGAGAGAACAAGGCTAGAGTGATACATCCACCATAGACTGGAAAGGGAAAAAAGAAACCTAAGGTGAACTTGGGGCCTCCATATACAGCTGCTCAAATAAACAAGGAGATACTATCTTTGACTATGCTTAACTCCCAAGGGGCAATACTTGGAGTCAGGCATCTGGTGGTCCTATGTCCAATGGGAACACAGTACTTTCAATTTGTAAGGAGTGATATCCAGGTCTTGCAGATGGCATGAAATGGCTGGCTTCATTTGGGAAAACTATGTCTAATTCAACACAAGTTTTAGTGTTACTAACACCAAGAACACCTTATATGGTGCACACATGCTGTGCTTAGTCGTTCAGTTGTGTCTGACTCTTTGTGACCCCACGGACTGTAGCCCGCCAGGCTGCTCTGTCCATGGGATTCTCCAGGCAAGAATACTGGAGTGGGTTACCATTTCCTCCTCCATCTTATATGGTACCTCCTTTCTATTATGCCTGAAGAGTGTTGAGGAAAATAGGATGAGAAGTGGGTCTTACAGATCTGTAATGGCTAATTCTGATCTAGTGATCGCATGTATCGGTAGAGAAAATAGGAGCTTCATTTTGAAGACATTTCAGATTTATTCAATAGCTGTTTTCATGTGTAAGCAATGCAGCTGGACCACACTATTCCTGAGATCGCTTTAATCATACCTCATTGACACACCAAGGCAGATAAAATTCTCACTTGATTAACCCTCCCACCACCCTTCATTTAACTCTGCAGCACAAAGCTCTGAGTATTGAATTCCACGAGCCAGTACACTGTGTATTTGATGGAAAAGCGCATGAAGGGAATGCCCTTTGTCTACATCCTGTCTTCCTCTCAAGGCTAAAATTAGTATCAATTCAATAGGTATGAGATAAAACCATATCTATGGTGCCATTGTAGTTTTTGTTTGACTTGTTTGTATTTAGGTGACCACATATTTAAATTTATTGGGGACAGTCCCATTTAAGTGACTTTATATGTGTGAGTTTATGCACTCCCTTCTATTATATTGAGCGGTGTCTTTTACATTGATACAAGATGACTGTATTTATCCCCACATGACTATAATAAGCCATCAAAGTTAGACAAGTCATGACTGATTGCCTATGGCAGAATGCATTGCTGATCTAACTGAAATTGGGATTTTATTCATCAAGTAGGGATATCGAGTTGACAGATAACAGAGACTGCTGCATATATATTCAAATCAAAGTTTGTATTTAAGAAAAAAAATTATATGTATAATGCTTTTATTCATTTCATAGAACCTCCCCCATCCCCCAAATTGTCACATGACTTTTTGGAACATAGCCTTTTTTTTTTTAAGCCACTGGAGCATCTTTTGGAGTCCTCTACTTGAGTTTTGAGCTTCCCAGGTGGTTCAGTGGTAAGAATCTACCTGTCAATGCAGGAGCTGCTGGAGATGTAGGTTCTATCCCTGGGTCGGGGAGATCCATTGGAGGAGGAAATGGCCTCCTGCTGCAGTATTCCTGCGAGGGTGACTCTGTGGGGAGAGGAGCCGGGAGGACTGAGGTCGCGGTGCTGCAGAGAGTCACACACTGAGCAGCTGAGCGCACACGCATGCAATCAAGTTTTCCAGGGTGAATCTATCCAGTTCTTTTTATATTATTTGAAATGCAGCAATTTTTGAAACCTCAAATGATACAGCCACTGGAAATTTTAGCCCAAGCCATAAATATCATTTGCAAAAATTAGGATAGATGTTTTTGGCCATTAATCCTGCATATATTAGAGGAGGTCTGCAAAACTACTTTATGTGTTTATTTTTAAAATGATCCTGAAAAGGTCCCTTTAAATTATATACAATATTTGCAATTGTCACATCATGCCCGCCTGGAAACAGTCTCCTTACTTTCTGTTATACTAGTTCTATTTACAGAAACCTCTAAAGGTGTCAAAACTAGGATTAATAAGAGGAAATTACAGGCTAAGTCATCATTCCCATATATTGTACTATTATTCAAGTTAAAGTAATTAAGAACCCATGGTACATTAATGCCTTTATTCAGTTCTGTTTAGTTCAGTCACTCAGTCGTGTCCGACACTTTGTGATCCCATGGACTGCAGCACAACAGGCCTCCCTGTCATCACCACCTCCTCGAGTCCACCCAAACTCATATCCGTTGAGTCAGTGATGCCATCCAACCATCTCATCCTCTGTTGTCCCCTTCTCCTCCTGTCCTTAATCTTTCAGAGCATCAGGATCTTTTCAAATGAGTCAGCTCTTTGCATCAGGTGGCCAAATCACTGGAGCTTCAGTTTCAACATCAGTCCTTCCAATGAACACCCAGGATTGATCTCCTTTAGTATGGACTGGTTGGACCTCCTTGCACTCCAAGGGCCTCTCAAGAGTCTTCTCCAACAACACAGTTCAAAAGCAACAATTCTTCAGTGCTCAGCTTGCTTTATAGTCCAACTCTCACATCCATACATGATTGCTGGAAAAACAACTATCTTTGACTAGACAGACCTTTGTTGGCAAAGTAATGTCTGCTTTTTTATATGCTGTCTAGGTTGGTCATAAATTTCTTTCCAAGGAGTAAGTGTCTTTTAATTTCATGGCTGCAGTCACCATCTGCAGTGATTTTGGAGCCCCTCAAAATAAAGTCAGCCACTGTTTCCACTGTTTCCCCATCTATTTGCCATGAAGTGACAGGACTGGAGGCCATGATCTCAGTTTTCTGAATGTTGAGCTTTAAGCCAACTTTTTCATTCTCCTCTTTCACTTTCATCAAGAGGCTCTTTAGTTCTTCTTTGCTTTCTGCCATAAGGGTGGTGTCATCTGCATATCTGAGGTTATTGATATTTCCCCCAGGAATCTTGATTCCAGTTTGTGCCTCACCCAGCTCAGTGTTTCTCATGATGTACTCTGCATAGAAGTTAAATAAGCAGGGTGACAATATACAGCCTTGGCATACTCCTTTTCCTATTTGGAACCAGTCTGTTGTTTTGTGTCCAGTTCTAACTGTTGCTTCCTGACTTGCATACGGGTTTCTCAAGCGGCAGATCAGGTGGTCTGGTTTTCCATCTCTTTCAGAGTTTTCCACAGCTTATTAGGACTTGACTATAAAGCAGGTCCTTTGTTTCTGAGGGACACTTGTCAAGAACAAATTTGCCGTTTATATCTAGGCTTATTGTTTTCTAACTACAGACTTATTTTTTAATTGGAAGATAATTGTTTCACAATGTTGTATTGGTTTCTGCTGTACAACAATGCGAATTAGTCATAATTATATATGTCCCATCCTTCATGAGCCTCCCCCTCCTCCCAATGTTCATTACAGATCTTTTTAAAAATCTTTATTGAAATATAGTTGATTTACAGTGTTGTGTTAATTTCTGCTTTATAGCAAAGTGATTCAGTTATGTTCACTGAAAAATAATTTTCTCATTTTTTTCTATTATGGTTTATCACAGATTGTTGAATATAGTCCCTGTGCTATACAGTAGGATCTTGTTGTTTATATATCCTTTATGTAGTAGTTTGCATCTGCTAATTTCAAACCCAATCCTTCCCTCCCTTATCCCCTTCCACTTTGGTAAACATGGCTTGTGACTATAGGTCTTTGACTTTGAGAATTCTTTTGACCATGGCTCAAAGTAGTTACTACTAAACAATTTGAAAAGTGCAGTCCAACATGGTTGACTTATTTTATATGGCTATGAGAAACAGAAAGTGAAGAAGAAGTAAAGAGCCCCTTGATGAAAGTGAAAAAGGAAAGTGAAAAAGTTGGCTTCAAACTCAACATTCAGAAAACAAAGATCATGGCATCTGGTCCCATTACTTCATGGCAAATAGATGAGGAAAGAGTGGAAACAGTGACAAACTTTATTTTTTGGGGGCTCCAAAATCACTGCAGATGGTGATTGCCATGAAATTAAAACATGCTTACTCCTTGAAAAAAAAGCTCTGACCAACCTAGACAGCATATCAAAAACAGATACATTACTTTGCCAACAACGGTCTGTCTAGTCAAGGCTATGGTTGTTCCAGTAGTCATGTATGGATGTTAGAGTTGGACTATAAAGAAAGCTGACAGCCAAAGAATTGATGCTTTTGAACTGTGTTGTTGGAGAAGACTCTTGAGAGGCCCTTGGACTACAAGGAGATCCAACCAGTCCATCCTAAAGAAGATCCATCCTGGGTGTTCAGTGGAAGGTCTGGTATTGAAGCTGAAACTCCAGTGATTTGGCCACCTGATGCGAAGAGCTGACTCATTGGAACAGACCCTGATGCTGGGAAAGATTGAGGGCAGGAGAAGAAGGGGACGACAGTGGATGAAATGATTGGATGGCATCACTGACTCAACGGATATGAGTTTGGGTTGACTCCAGTAGTTGGTGATGACAGGGAGGCCTGGCGTGCTGTGGTTCATGGGGTCACAAAGAGTCAGACACGCCTGAGCAACTCAGCTGAACTGAAGAGTGGTGTTTTGGCTCAAAGACCTTGTATTTCTTCTAGAAAATCCCTGTGCATCAAACATTCAAATCTAAATTACTATGACATGTGAAAATGGTATGAGGTATCTTACTTGCTGAAGCTTCACTTTATCTTGAATAATAAAATTAATGGCAGAATATTGTGTTTCATTTGCCAATTAACCCAATTGTGTTTCATTTGCCAATTAACCCAATTGAGGTTTGAAGTAATGTATATGAAAATGATTTCTAATCACAAAACCACTAGACAGTTGTTTTTTTTTAATTAAATTTATTTATTTTACTTGGAGGTTAATTACTTTACAATATTGTATTGGTTGTACCATACATCAACATGAATCTCCCACAGGTATACACGTGTTCCCCATCCTGAACCCCCTCGCTCCCCATACCATCCCTCTGGGTTGTCTCAGTGCACCAGCCCCAAGCATCCAGTATCATGCATCAAACCTGGACTGGTGATTCATTTCACATATGATATTATACATGTTTCAATGCCATTCTCCCAAACCATCCCACCTTCTCTCTCTCCCTCTCCCACAGAATCCAAAAGACTGTTCTATACATCTGTGTCTCTTTTGCTGTCTTGCATACAGGGTTATTGTTATCATCTTTCTAAATTCCATATATATGTGTTAGTATACTGTATTGGTGTTTTAATCGTTGTCATTACTGTGTTGAAAAAACTGCCCATGGCCACTCAGAATAGAGAAAAAGTCTTAATTGTGAGCAAAGAACAGCTTAACCCTTAGGCAAGTACTTTATAATGAAAATGTTTTCCAGTGACTATGATTCATAGCAGATGGAAACTAACTCCTGAGACAGTGTTTTTCAAACCAGAGGTCTTGAGTAGGTTGTAAAATCAGTTTATTGGTTAGAGATCAGCATTAAGAGAAAAAAAAAAAGAACAGTAGAATAGAATACATGTATAACAGATTTTAAGTATAGATATTGTTTTGAGAAATATATACATATTTATATACATATATTTATTTATATCTCACTGAAGAAACTAAATTATCATTTTACATATAGTATATATAGGGGGGCTTCCCAGGTGGCACTAGTGGTAAAGAACCCGCCTGCCACTGCAGGAGACATAAAAGACATATTTATATAAATATATATAGATTGTGTAAATATATATATGTTTACCCAAGCACTGGATGGAAATTAAAATATCCTTATTGAAAATCATTGCTCAAAAGTAAAGCAAAACAAACCCAATAACAATGAATACAATTGCCATAATCTTTGTTTAAAAATTTTTATTTTTAGATAATTATTTTATTAAATGTAAATTGTGACAAAAAAATCTTAAGGTATTTGTAGGTCATAAGCCTATTATTTCTGAATCCAGAATAAAGGTTATTGTCTTTCTTTTTTACACCTTTTTAAAATTTATTTTTAATTAAAGAGTAATTGCTTTGTAATATCTTGTTGATTTCTGCCATATATCAACATGCTTCCCTGGTGGCTCAGATATTAAAGTGCCTGTCTGCAGTGGAGGAGACCCAGTTTTGATCCCCGGGTTTGGAAGATCCCCTCTAGAAGGCAATGGCAGTCCACTCCAGTAGTCTCACCTGGAAAATCCCATGGACAGAGGAGCCTAGTAGGCTATAGTCCATGGGGTCACAAAGAGTCGGACATGACTGAGTGACTCCACCTTCACTTTCATAAATCATTGAGTGATTGACAACCAGATATCCACTTCAGTTCAACACATTTTTTGAGAATTAAATATATATAAAAGTTACATTAAGCAAATGAAATTGAGATTATATGATTGTTTGCATGCCAAGTCACTTTAGTTGTGTCTGACTCTTTGTGACCCTATGAACTATAGCCTGCCAAGGTCTCTGTCCATGGAATACCCCAGGCACGAATATTGGAGTGGGTTGCCTTGCCCTCCTCCAGGGGATCTTCCCAACCCAGGGATCAACCCTGCGTCTTTTATGTCTCCTTTATTGGCAGGCAGTTTCTTTACCACTAGTGCCAGCTGGGAAGCCCCCCTATATACTATATGTAAAATGATAGTTTAGCTTCTTCCGTGCGATATAAATATATCTTAAATAGGTGATATTTAAAAGGCTGTTATAGATTTTGAAATATCATTTGAATTAGTTTTACATGTATTTTCCCTTGTCAGTTATTGCTGTGTAGCAAACCATCCCAACGCAAGCAACTTAAACAACAGCATTTATTTAGTACCAGCTCAGCGGGGCCGTGCCTTAACCTCGGCTATCCTGGGTTGCTCCGGTCTTGATTGGCTCCCTTGTGTGTGTGGTCAGCCCTGAGCCTGCTAAGCTCTGGTTCTAAGGGTTGGCTGGCTGTTGACTGGGGCACTTCAGCTCCTACCCACCCCAGTTGCCTCTCGTCCTCGAGTAGTCTGTTCAGAAGTTAGAGACAGGGGTGTGAATGAGAGAGAAAGAAAGAGGAAGATAAATAATGGAAAGCATGCTGAGGCTAAGCTGGATCTGGAACAGAATGACCTTGACTGCATCCTGCTGGCTAAAGCAAGTCACAGTTCAGCCAGTTTTAAGGGAAGAGCAAATAGACTACCTCCTCATAAGAGAAATGGCAAAGCAGTCGCAGGGCAAAGGACAGAGATACAGAACGTCATTAACTGGGACCATCAGTGCAACCGACCTAACATTGCTTTTCTCTTGCTATCCTCTTCTTCAGAGTAAGGTAAACGGATTTTCAGATAAATGTCCATAAGGACCAACTTTCCTGCTTCTGTCTGAACTTCTAGTAAAAAGAAGATAAATGTGGAAATTAACGTAATTGATGCACTAATAAGTAGCTTATTTACTTAAACTGGTCAGTTTTTCTCTCAGTTTGATCGCAATAAATACTGTGCTTTAAAAGTTGACTGTTTCTAATGGAAGGACTGTGTTTATTCTCAGAACATTATAAAGCGTGCCTTACTGAATAAATGCTTTCTTAAAAGAGTGTGGGTAAATAGGATGTAAGTCAAACCAGATTTTGATATTGAGGCTAAAATTTAAAGAGGTCCTTTTACATGTGTTCTCTTCCCACAGATGTATCTGGAAGTCCTAGTTTTTGCAATGACACATTCTCCAAAGTGACCTTCACCTGTTGAACATAATTGCTATATATAGCCCAAAACTTGGGCCAGAAAGGCTAATGTGTCATTTAAAACTTGCAGATAAAATGAATATAATCTGCTGAGAATAGTTTCATCAACTAAGTCTAGAAATAACTAGGTACTCGAGTGATTTTTACATAATCATTTGTTTCATTTTGAACAAATTAGAAAGGAAATTAGAGGCAACTAGAAGGGAAATTAGAAAGGGTGGTGCTAAATGCCTATTTATATGGCAATAATTTTATAAGGAAAACTTAAGCAAAATATGGCATTTGTGTATGCTTTTCTTGCCTGTGACTATTGTATGTAGTCTAATATAATTAGCAAATTAGTCTTATGAAGTAGAGGAAGGTGACTGATTCCAAAGACAGACTGCTTGGATTTGAATTTGAATTCTATCACATGTTACCTGTGTGTCCCACGTTATCTTATACACCTCCCAGTAGAATGGGGATTATACTGGTGCCTGATTTATAAGTTTTTGTGAAGATTCGATAAGAACAGTGCAGTGACCATGTGTGGTACACATTCAATAAATGCTAGTTCTCACTATCATTTTATTTCAACCCTCATGCATGTTCACTGATTCATTCCAGACTTGCTTGAACTCATGTGTTCTGCCCTGTATCAGGAGTCTGAGAGACAGAAACATGAAACAAAGGATAGGAGCTGGACGCATTCGACGAGTGCCCCCACCCCCAACACGGGTGCGCTAGTGGTGCTGCCACCCATAAAGGGGGTGCTAGCTTGAAGGTCATTGAGAATGTCCATGAAACTTGTTTCTGTCTTAAAAAAAAGATTTCACACATACAGTTCTCGGAACCAACGTGTGTGCTCTCAGCTGTTAGCTAAAGTATCTTGAATTAGCTGGATTTACTGAAGTTTACACTCAGCCTCTATATTTCTCAGCAATATACATAGAGTATATTATTATATTATCAAATATTATATTGTTAAGTATCTTAAATCATTATACAGAAATGTCCCAATATTATATAAGGCATGCTTTTTACATAGAGTATATTAAGCCTTGGACATGTGACTCATTCTTCACTCTTGCAGTGTTTAAGGACTTTAATCTTCATTTGGTGATTTCTAATTATCCCCTGAAAATGACCCCTCCATACCAAATTTAATATTGACTGAACTCTGCCGCAAAGAAAAGGAAGTGATTATAATTCTCTTCATAGATCCTTCGACCCCATAAAATGCATTGGTTGGTTGTGGAGCTGGCCTGGATAACAGGTTATGCCAATACCATAAAATTTTTACTACTAACTTTGCTACTCTTGATTTGGTTCCACCACCTTCCCTGCTGTGGATTTGTTTTGAGAGTGGTGAGCTATGTGGTAGGAAAAATTGTGGAGCATGACTTTCATTTGCTGTTTGAAGAAATGGGTCTCGAGGTCAGCCTTTTCCTGCCATATATCCAGTCTCTGCATCAGTCCCCAAAACGTAGAGCCGACAAAGACCTCCCGTGCCCCATGCCTGTGGAGAAATCAAAAGATGCGTTGACTTTGGCTTTTATCTGCTCCTGGTCCATGAGAACAGCAAGCAGTGTCTGAACAACTTCCTTGTCAAAGAGATATAGTGAAACAGATATTTAGATGGGATTGATTTTTTGGAGGGCTACTTTAAATGTTTTTTCAATAAATACTCCAACAATCTGATATGCAATGGATTAGGATTAATTAATTATGAAGAAATATTCATTATAAATTAAAAGTAATTTTTGAAGACCCAATGTTTTGGAATGTCTCTTAGAATTCAAGATTTTGATGCTCACAAATTGAAAATGGGCAGAGATTCTTAAGGCTATAAATAAGTGAATGAATTATGTTTTTAATTTAATTATGTTATTTTTTGCTTATATAACAAAGAATTTATTGGTAAACTGTGCATTATTTTTAAAAATGTAGGTATAATTTACATAGAGTTAGATTTGCCTCTGTAAGTCTACATTTCCGTATGTTTTAAAATACTAAATGTTAAGTTCTTGTAACTGTCACCAAAGCCAAGATATTGAACAGTTCTGTCATCCCTCTCCCCAAATTCCCATGGACCCTTTCACAGTTAGCCCTTTCCCCTCAGCCCCAGGCAAAAACCCGTCTGTTTTCCTTCCCCATAATTTTACCTTTGCCAAAATTAGAATAAGTGGAACCATACAGTATGCAGCCTTTTTAATCTGGCTCCTTTCATAAAGCATAGGGCATTTGAGATGCATCCATATCGTTCCTTTTGTCAGCAACTCATTCCTTTTCTTGCTGAGTAGTATTTCATTGTATGGATCCAGCAGGGTTGGTTCATTCATTTTCCCATTTGAGGGACATTTGTTATTTGTTTCTGATGTTTTTACTCATTTTGGAAGCAGTGAAATAAGATGGTAAAAGAAGTACTAATACTTTTTGTGGGGGGAGTGAGGGTTCTGGTGAGGAAGTGTTAGTCCAAAGGTGTTATAAGAACAGTATATGTTGCCAGCTGGTGTAATCAGGCACATCAACAGTTCTCAAACTGTGCCCAACAATCATCACTGCTCCTTTGTTGCTTAAGTTCAAAACTTGCTTCTCTTTTTCTGATTTTCACAATGTAGTTAAAATGTTGCATTTTCAAAATCTTAAGTTTATCTCTAATGAACTATGTGAATACTTTTGTCTTTCACAGAACATAAAATGATACCAGGTTTGACACAAAAGCATTACATTGGTTTTACTGCAATTGCATCAAGGAATTCGGGGGTATAACACACAATCATGTAACTGCCAGGTGCTCTGTCCCTCAACAGGAGGATGTCATATGGAAAATATTCTAGTTCATCAGGATGTTAAAATAGGACTCTTCTTGTGGCCTCTGATGGAGAAGGATAAGAGGCTTATGGAAGCTTCCTGATGGGAGAGTCTGACTGTGGGGAAGACTGGGTCTTGTTTTGATGGGCCGGCTGTGTTCCTGCCCTGTAATTTGACCTGCGGCCAAACTATGGCGGAAGTAATGAAGATAATGGCACCACCTCCTTCAAAAGGTCCCATGCACGCCCTGCCACACTCAGTGCCCCTACCCTGCAGAGGCCACCATTGAGGCACACCTCCCCTGGAGACTCCTCGACACTCACGGGCAAGTCTGGCTCAGTCTCTTGTGAGGTCACTGCTCCTTTCTCTTGGGTCCTAGTGTACACAAGGTTTTGTATGTGCCCTCCAACAGTCTGTTTCCCCAGTCCTATGGAAGTTCTGGCAGCTCTCTGGTGGGGTTAATGGTGACCTCCTCCAAGAGGGCTTGTGCCATACCGAGGTCTGAAACACCAAAGCCTCTCCCTTCATGGCAGGCCACTGTTGACCCATACCTCCACAGGAAACACTCAAAGCCTGGTCTGACTCAGTCTCTGTGGGATCTCCTGGTGTGCACAAGGTTTTGTTTGAGCCTTCTGAGTGTCTCTGGTGGGTATGGGATTTGATTCTAAAAACAATTTCACCCCTCCTGGGCCATAAAAAGCATCACTATAAACAAAGCTAGTGGAGGTGATAGAATTCCAGTTGAGCTATTTCAAATCCTGAAAGATGATGCAGTGAAAGTCCTGCACTCAATATGCCATCAATTTGGAAAACTCAGCAGTGGCCACAGGACTGGAAAGGTCAGTTTTCATTCCAATCCCAAAGAAAGGCAATGCCAAAGAACGCTCAAACTGCCACACAATTGCACTTATCTCACACGCTAGTAAAGTAATGCTCAAAATTCTCCAAGCCAGGCTTCAGCAATACGCGAACCGTGAACTTCCAGATGTTCAAGCTGATTTTAGAAAAGGCAGAGGAACCAGAGATCAAATTGCCAACATCTGCTCGATTGTCAAAAAGGCAAGAGAGTTCCAGAAAAACATCTATTTCTGCTTTATTGACTATGCCAAAGCCTTTGACTGTGTGGATCACAAGAAACTGTGGGAAATTCTGAAAGAGATGGGAATACCAGAGCACTTGACCTGTCTCTTGAGAAACCTATATGCAGGTCAGGAAGCAACAGAACTGGATATGGAAAAACAGACTGGTTCCAAATAGGAAAAGGAGTACGTCAAGGCTATATATTGTCACCCTGCTTGTTTAACTTCTATGCAGAGTACATCATGAGAAACACTGGGCTGGAAGAAGCACAAGCTGGAATCAAGATCGCCAGGAGAAATATCACTAACCTCAGATATGCAGATGACACCATTCTTATGGCAGAAAGTGAAGGGGAACTAAAAAGCCCCTTGATGAAAGTGAAAGAGGAGAGTGAAAAAGTTGGCTTAAAACTCAACATTCAGAAAACGAAGATCATGGCATCTGGTCCCATCACTTCATGGCAAATAGATGAGGAAACAGTGGAAACAGTGTCAGAATTTATTTTTTTTTGGCTCCAAAATCACTGCAGATGGTGACTGCAGCCATGAAATTAAAAGATGCTTACTCCTTGGAAGGAAAGTTGTGACCAACCTACATAGCATATTCAAAAGCAGAGACATTTCTTTGCCAACAAAGGTCCGTCTAGTCAAGGCTAGGCAGTGATCATGTATGGATATGAGAGTGGACTGTGAAGAAAGCTAAGCACCTTAGAATTGATCCTTTTCAACTGTGGTGTTGAAGAAGACTCTTGAGAGTCTCTTGGACTGTAAGGAGATCCAACCAGTCCATCCTAAAGGAGACCAGTCCTGGGTGTTCATTAGAAGGACTGATGCTAAAGCTGAAACTCCAATACTTTGGCCACCTCATGTGAAGAGTTGACTCATTGGAAAAGACCCTAATGCTGGGAGGAATTGAGGGCAGGAGGAGAAGGGAATGATAGAGGATGAGATGGCTGGATGGCATCACCAATTTGATGGACATGAATTTGGGTGAACTTTGGGAGTTGCTGATGGACAAAGAGGCCTGGCGTGCTGCGATTCACGGGGTCACAAAGAGTCGGACACGACTATGCGACTGAACTGAACCATCTCACTGGGGCTTCTGCTTTGCCCTTGGATGTGGGATATCTTTTTTTTTTGCTGAGATCCAACATTCTCCTGTCAGTGGTTGTTCAGCAGCAAGTTGTAATTTTGGAGTTCTAGCAGGAGATGAGCACACATCCTTTACTCTGCCATCTTGTAGTCCAGCCTTGTCTAACTCAATGAAAGTATGAGCCGTGCCCTATGAGCCGTGCCCTATGAGCTGTGCCCTTGGGTGTAGAGCCTCTCAAGACCAGTGGGTCATGGTGGAGAGTTCTAACAAAGCATGGTCCACTGGAGAAGGGAATGGCAAACCACTTCAGTAATCTTGCCTTGAGAACCCCATGAACACTATGAAAAGGCAAAAAGATAAGACACTGAAAGATGAAGTCCCCAGGTCAGTTGGTGTCCAATATGCTACAGGAGATCATTGGAGAAATAACTCTCAAAAGAATGAAGAGATGGAGCCAAACCAAAAACAACACGCAGTGTCTGATGTGTCTGGTCCAATGCTGTAAAGAGCAATGTTTTATAGGAACCTGGAATGTTAGGTCCATGAATCAAGGTAAATTGGAAGGGCTCAAACAGAAAGCAAGAGTGAGCATTGACATTTTAGGAATCAGTGACTAAAGTAGACTGTAATGGGTGAATTTAACTCAGATAACCATTGTATCTACTACTGTGAGCAAGAATCCCTTAGAAGAAATGGAGTAGGCCTCATAGTCAATAAAGGGTCCAAATGCAGGGCTTGGATGCAATCTTAAAAATGACAGAATGATCTCTGTTTGTTTCCAAGGCAAGCCATTCAGTATCACAGTGATCCAAGTCAATGCCCCAACCAATAATGCTGAAGAAACTGAAGTGGAATGGTTCTATGAAGACCTTCAAGAACTCACACCCCAAAAAGATGTCCCTTTCATTACAGGGGACTGGAATGTAAAAATGGGAAGTCAAGCGATACCTGGAATGACAGGCAAATTTGGCCTTGGAGTACAGAATGAAGCAGGGCAAAGGTTAACCAAGTTTTGCCAAGAGAATGCACTGGTCATAGCGAACACCCTCTTCCAGCAACACAATTGAAGACTTAACACATGGACATCAACAGCTGGTCAATACTGAAATCAGATTGATTATATTCTATACAGCCAAAGATGGAGAAGCTCTATACCATCAGCAAAAACAAGATCAGGAGCTGACTATGGCTCAGATGATGAACTCTTTATTGACAAATTCAGACTTAAATTGAAGAAAGTAGGGAAAATCAGTCAACCATTCAGGTATGAACTAAATCAAATCCCTTATGATTATACAGTGGAAGTGACACATAGATTCAAAGGATTAGATCTGATAGAGTTCCAGAAGAACTATGGATGGAGTTTCTTGATATTGTACAGGAGGCAGTGATCAAGACCATGCCTAAGAAAAATGCAAAAAGGCAAAATGGTTGTCTGAGGAGACCTTACAAATAGCTGTGAAAAGAAGAGAATCGAAAAGCAAAAGAGAAAAGGAAAGGTATATCCATTTGAATGCAGAGCTCTAAAGAATAGCAAAGAGAGATAAGAAACACTTCCTCAGTGATCAATACAAAAAAAAAAAATAGAGTAAGATAATAGAATGGGAAGTCTAGAGATCTCTTCAAGAAAATTAGAGATACCAAGGGAACATTTCATGCAAAGATAGGCTCAATAAAGGACAGAAATGGTATGGACCTAACAGAAGCAGAAGATATTAAAAAGAGGTGGCAAGAATACACAGAAGAACTATACAAAAAATCTTAATGATCCAGAAAACCATGATAGTGTGATCACTCACCTAGAGCCAGACATCCTGGAATGTGTAGTTAAGTGGGCCTTAAGAGGCATCACTGTGAACAAAGCTAGTGGAGGTGATGGAATTCCAGTTGAGCTATTTCAAATCCTTAAAAGAGGATGCTGTGAAAGTGCTCTGCTTAATATGCCAGCAAATTCAGAAAACTCAGCAGTGGCCACAGGACTGGAAAAGATCAGTTTTCATTCCAATCCCAAAGTAAGGCAATGCCAAAGAATGTTCAAACTATCACACGACTGCACTCATCTCACTCGCTAGCAAAGTAGTGCTCAAAATTCTCCAAACCAGGCTTCCAGAGTTTGTGAACTATGAAATTCCAGATGTTCAACCTGGATTTAGAAAAGGCAGAGGAACCAGAGATCAAATTGCCAACATCTGCTGGATCATCAAAAACACAAGAGAGTTCCAGGGAAACATGTACTTCTGCTTTACTGACCACACCAAAACCTTTCACTGTGTGTATCACAAAACTGTAGAAAATTCTTAAAGTGATGGGAATACCAAATCACCTGACCTACTCGAGAAGCAACATTTAGAATTGGACATGGAACAGACTGGTTCCAAATTGGGAAAGGGGTACATCAAAGCTGTATATTGTTACCCTGCTTATTTAACTTATATGCAGAGTACATCATGCAAAATGCTGGGCTGGATGAAGCACAAGCTGGAATCAAGATTGCCAAGAGAAGTATCAATAACCTCAGATATACAGATGACACAACCAAAGGCAGAAAGCAAAGAAGAACTAAAGAGCATCTTGATAAAACTGAAAGAGGAGAGTGAACAAGTTGGCTTCAAACTCAACATTCAGAAAACTAAGATCATGGCATCTGGTCCCATCACTTCATGGCAAAGAGATTGGGAAACAATCGAAACAGTAAGGGACTTAATTTGGGGGGGGCTCCAAAATTACTGCAGATAGTGACTTCAGCCATGAAATTAAAAGACACTTATTCATTGGAAGAAAAATATGGTAAAGTGAAGTCACTCAGTCGTGTCGCATTCTTTGCGACCTCATGGTCTGTAGCCTACTAGGCTTCTCCGTCCATGGGATTTTCCAGGCAGCCGTACTTGAGTGAGTTGCCGTTTCCTTCTCCAGGGGATCTTTCCAACCCAGCAATTGAACCCAGGTCTCCTGCATTGTAGGCAGATGCTTTACCCTCTGGGCCACCAGGGAAGTCCCTGGAAGAAAGTTATGACAAACCTTCTGCTGCTGCTGCTGCTAAGTCGCTTCTGACTCTTAGTCAGACTCTCTTAGTCGTGTCCGACTCTGTGCGACCCCAGAGATGGCAGCCCACCAGGCTCCCCCGTCCCTGGCCTTCTCCAGGAAAGAACACTGGAGTGGGTTGCCATTTCCTTCTCCAGTGCATGAAAGTGAAAAGTGAAGTGAAGTCGCTCAGTCCTGTCTGACTCTTAGCGACCCCATGGACTGCAGCCCACCAGGCTCCTCTGTCCATGGGATTTTCCAGGCAAGAGTGCTGGAGTAGGTTGCCATTACCTTCCCAGTATGACAAACCCAACAGTATCCAAAGCCGAGACATTACTTTGCCTACAGAGGTCTGTCTAGTCAAAGCTATGGTTTATCCAGTAGTCATGTATGGATGTGAGAGTTGAACTATAAAGAAAGCTGAGTGCCGAAGAATTGATGGTTTTGAACTGGGATGTTGGAGAAGACTCTTGAGAGTCCCTTGGACTGCAAGGAGATCCAACCAGTCCATCCTAAAGGAAATCAGTCCTGAATATTCATTGGAAGGACTGAGGCTGAAGCTGAAATTCCAAAAATTTGGCTACTTGATTGGAAGAATTGACTCAGTGGAAAAGACCCTGATGCTGGGAAAGATTGAAGGCAGGAGGTGAAGGGAAAGACATTTCATGCAAAGAGGATGAGATGGTTGGATGGCATCATGGACTCAATGGACATGAGTTTGAGCAAGCTCCCAGAGCTGGTGATGGACAGGGAAGCCTGGTGTGCTGCAGTCCATGGGATCTGCAAAGAGTCATACATGATTGAGTGACTGACTTCTTGTAAGCCAGTGTAAAAACAGTGTAAAAAATGTAACAATGTAAAAAAACAAGGTGTAAAAACAATGGCTGCTACATTGCTTCATGTAGATCACCAGGAATAGCCCAGATGCTTGGAAATGGTGAGAAAGTAGAGACTAGAGCTTGGAAGAAAATTTGTGTGAGAGCTCTTAATGTTCTCTGATTCTAATCATACATATCTAGTGTCATGAGACAGGATTCAGTTGGGCTTTTTTTCAGAATAACCTGTGGCTAACATGGGGTCTCTCTCTATCTTTTCCATGGGGGCTGTCAGGAGGGGCAATTGGAACCCAGCAGAAAAGAGCTAGGATTATCTATGCTTAGGGACTTCCCTGGTGGCTCAGACAGTAACGAATCTGCCTGCAATGCAGGAGACTGGGTTTGATTCCTGGGTTGGGAAGATCCCCTGGAGGAGGGCATGGCAAACCACTCCAGTGTTCTTGCTGGAGAATCCCCATGGACAGAGGAGCCTGGCAGGATACAGCCCATATGGTAACAAAAAGTCAGACTCGACTGAAGAGCTAAGTATAGCTCAGCATGTCTATGCTTAATGTCAAGGAGGGAATAGAAAATGAGCTGCTAGATAATACGTCGTGCCCATCTACAGAGTTGCAGGTAGAAGAGTTCTGGGCAGGGAAGAGAGGTTAGCATGTGCTCTGGCCTCATCTTTAGCTGAGGAGTTGCATGCATCGGCAGGCGACTGTGGGTGCCAGCTGCTAGCAATTCAGTTGCTCTTATGCTCTGAAGGACCGCCCTGGCTGACAGGAGCCTCCTTGCCCAGAAGTGCCTTGTGGTTTATGGCTCCCATCAATCTGGAAGCTGTCCATGGCCATTGACTGAAAAATACAACAGTGTGAAAACTCAGCATCTTTGCCTCAAGGCATTAGAGCCGTGCTCCAGAGCCCTCCAGGGACCAGGCTGAAAATAAACTTCAGCTGAAAAAAGCTCTTTACCAACCTCCTTCTTCTGTCTCATCTTACTCTTAGTTGTTTAGAGGTTGCTTTTGAGAGCTCTCCCTCGAAAATCGGTGCACAAGAATCCCTGTCGCAGGCTCTACATCGAGAGCACCTAACCTACAATAGGGATCTCTGAAGAATCCACAAAAGCATGAGAGAGAAAGTGAGAATGAGAGAGACAGACAGAGATGTGGATTGTGTGTTTTGAACATGTGCAGAGTTTATAGAAGTTAATTTCAGCTTACTACTAAAGCAGTTAGGGAAGAGCTCCGGCCTCCCCCAGCTCTTCACCGTTTCTCAGTTGTCAGGAACCATGATGGAAAGGCAAGAAGGCAGTGCCTGACCAAGCTGCTCAGGGAAAGAGAACATCACGAACCTTTCCTTCCTCCAAGATTCCAGTTCTGTCACTGGCCTTGTACCATGGGAGGTGAAGCCTTGACATGAAATCAACATGACATTTTTATGATCCGAGGTACTGATTGGGTGCCCTTGGAAAATGTAACTGAAAGTCCGTGGAGTCTGCCTAAGTTTTCATCTAGCAGTGAGAGAATAACCCACTCACTCTGTTTGCTTAAGGAGGTTGTGGGGAAAAGTGAATCTTGACCATTTGGTTACTTGTTACCCTGGAATAATTGAAAGGACAAAGTGTAGTGAATTGCTGGACCCTGACAGATGAAGGCAGAGAACTCGCTTTCCTTCTTAAGCAGAGGGTATGAGTATTCTAATTAGTACTAACGTTAACTATCAGTGAGATATATTCTATCAAACACACAAGTCTCTATGTCTTGGTCATCCTGGCAGACCCAGAGACCTCTGACAGGGAACTCTGTGGGTGTGGGGAGAATGCCTGGGATCTACCCAGCACCCTCCAAGTGTACAATGATGCATTATTAATTACAGTCACTGACAGGGCACTCTTGGTTGCTCTCTTCTTGATAGCAGCTGGATCTTTTCCTTCCTTTCTTATCAGAAGAAATACCTAGACACCTGGAGGAAAGAAAGAGTGGGGAATGCATAACCATGAGGTCCTTGCTTTATGAAAACCTTAGTGAAGGAAACAGGAAGACAGTTTAGAGCACAGAACTGAGCAGAAGAAAATAAAATTTAGAATTGCCTTCAATCATTGGAAAACCTTTGGTGTGACTGATGCTCTTAGATACCTAGAAGCCCAGTTTCATTTTGTGAATTTCTTATGTTCCCCTGTATTTCTGGTTTTAATGCAGTATAGAAATAATAGAGTCAGCATTCCAATCATATACATTATACAGTCATAAGTTGACTACCTGAGGACCTTGAACAAGTTAATCTCTCTAAGACTTGATTCCATCCTCTGTTAAATGGGGAAGAATTAGTAAATGTCTATAGCAACTAAACGGAGAAGGCAGTGGCACCCCACTCCAGTACTCTTGCCTAGAAAATCCCACGGACAGAGGAGCCTGGCAGGCTGCAGTCCATGGGGTCGCTAAGAGTCAGACATGACTGAACGACTTCACTTTCCCTTTTCACTTTCATGCACTGGAGAAGGAAATGGCAACCCACTCCAGTGTTCTTGCCTGGAGAGTCCCGGGAGTGGGCTGCCGTCTCTGGGGGCGCACAGAGTCGGACACGACTGAAGCGACGCAGCAGCAGCAGCGCAGCAACTAGAATCGTGTGTGACACATGCTGAACATTCAGTGTTATTGTTGTTATTTAGTCACTGAGTTGTGTCTGACTCTTTTGCGACCCTATGGACTGTAGCCTTCCAGGCTCCTTTGTCCATGGGATTTCCAGGCAAGAATACTGGAGTGGGTTGCCATTTCCTTATCCTGGGGATATTTCTGACCCAGGGATTGAACCTGCATCTCAAGTGGCTCCTGCATTGGCAGGGGAATTCTTTACCGCTGAGCCACCGGGGAAGCCCTGTTGTTACCTTAAGATTAAATCCTGGAGTAGTTAACTGAGAGATATTAATAACAATTATTTCATCTTTAAGGAAATGCTGGATATCATATTGTCAACAAAATATTCAGTTGATCCAATATTTCAAATTGTGACATTAAATATCCTGAGATTGTTTCCTTAAATACGACATCAGTTGACTCAATAAATTCAGAAGAAATTTGACTGCCTACACTATGTAACACAAAGTTGATAATTCAATTCTTGCTTTACATTTATAAATATATTATATATATATATATATATATATATATATATATATGTATTTCTTCAGTTCAGTCGCTCAGTCATGTCTGACTCTGTGTGACCACACGGACTGCAGCACGCCAGGCCTCCCTGTCCATTACCAACTCCGGGAGTTTACTCAAACTCATGTCCATCATGTCGGTGATGCCATCCAACCATCTCATCCTCTGATGTCCCCTTCTCCTCTCACCTTCAGTCTTTCCCAGCATCAGGGTCTTTTCCAATGAGTCAGTTCTTCCCATCATGTGGCCAAAATACTGGCGTTTCAGCTTCAGCCTCAGTCCTTCCAATGAATATTCAGGACTGATTTCCTTTAGGATGGACTGGTTGGATCTCCTTGCAGTCCAAGGGACTCTCAAGAGTCTTATCCAACAACACAGTTCAAAAGCATCAATTATTTGGTGCTCATCTTTCTTTATAGTACAACTCTCACATCCATACATGACTACTGGAAAAATCATAGCTTTGACTAGATGGACCTTTGTTGGAAAATTTGTGAATTTGTCTCTGCTTTCTAATATGCTGTCTAGGTCGGTCATAGTTTTTCTTCTAAGGACTAAGCATCTTTTAACTTCATGGCTGCAGTCTCCATCTGCAGTGATTTTGGAGTCCCCCAAAATAAAGTCTCTATCACTATTTCCACTGTTTCCCCATCTATTGGCCATGAAGTGATGAGACTAGGTGCCATGATCTTAGTTTTCTGCATGTTGAGTTTGAAGCCATTTTTTTTTTCACTCTCTTTCACTTTCATCAGGAGGCTCTTTTGTTCTTCTTTGCTTTCTACCATAAGGGTGGTGTCATCTGCATATCTGAGGTTATTGATATTTCTCCTGGCAATCTTGATTCCAGCTTGTGCTTCACTCAGCCCAGTATTTCTCATGATGTTCTCTGCATGTAAGTTAAATAAGCAGGGTGACAATATACAGCCTTGACATACTCCTTTCCTGATTTGGAACCAGTCTGTTGTTCCATGTCCAGTTCTAGTTGTTACTTCCTGACCTGCATACAAATTTCTCAAGAGGCAGGTCAAGTGGTCCGGTATTCCCATCTCTTGAAGAATTTCCCACAGTTTGTTGTGATCTACACAGTGAAAGGCTTTGGCGTGGTCAGTAAAGCAGAAGCACATGTTTCTCTGGAACTCTGGAGCTTTTCCAATGATCCAACGGATGTTGGCAATTTGATATTTGGTTCCTCTGCCTTTTCTAAATCTACCTTGAACATCTGAAAGTTCATGGTTTACTATATAGAAGATTAATATTTATTGGCATTAAAGGATGTTTCATCTTAATAGGAGTCAGATTTGAAGTCTCATGCTAAAGATTTTTGGTATTTTCTTCATATTTTCCCAGGAAAATCTAGCAGTTCTTCATGAGTCACCAACATCTATGATTGTGATGCATTATGAGAAATGATTAATAGGGAAACCTTGAAATGTGGATCCAGATTCTCAACTCCTTGAGCAGAAACTCTTCGTAAGGCCAGGACCTGGCCATGTCAAGAATTACCAAAATTCAAAATATCAAAATCATGTCAAGAACTGTCAAAAACTTATCATTTGTCTAACTTTATATATAATTCTGAATGTTTAAAAGCAAACATACTTGAGTTCAATTCTGCCAGTTATTAGCTGTGTGATTTTGGACAGTGTCAGTTTTCTCATCCATAAAATGGGAATAGCAGTGCCTAGCCTATAGGACAGTTGTGAAAATTAAAAGAGTAATGCATATAGAACAATTGGTCTTGAATCTGGCATATGGTGGGACTAGGGTAGTTATTGTTGGAATTATCTAATTTAAAACATTTTCATTTTAAAAGGGAATGACTAAATATCATTTGAGATTTGCCAAAGGGTGGGAGAGCTATTTAATATCCAATAATGATATCACTGATAATTTCTAAGTTGAGGTCATTCCATAATTTTTAGTACCAGGGATCTTTGCTGGAATGTAGAGCTAGCTCTTTCATAAGTATTTTCATCCTTTCATCTATGCTTTCAAAAATATTTTCAGAGCACCTATTACTGTTGGTAAATCCCAGGTTTACATCTTAATGTTATCTTGTACTTAAACTTCTTTGGTTCTATACTGCCTATACTTTTGTAATTTCTGAAACAGAGAATTGTGGAGCATAAATATGATTTTCAAATATGTTGCTATGTTATCACAATATTATTAACAAAATCATAAACTTTTCACCATAACAATGACTTAACAGGATGAGCATTTGCCAAGACAGAAGTAACAGGTTTTAGTGATTTTTGAACCATTTTAAAATTTTTTTCCACAATCACCATTAGGAAATCATGTGAATGTCATTGTAAAAATAAGTCATTAAGATTAGAGTGGAGAATTCATTTTTTGATTGTAAAAATAGCCATATTGACCTGGATGTTTATGTACAATTTAAATAAGATTGTGTAACTTTTAAAGTTCCTTACTTTATTGAATGCTGTCTTAACATGCTGACAAACTTCTGAATTCTCCTTGGTCAGTGCTAATGCCGAGGCTTTGTGTGTTGGCAGTTGAATTGTGTATCAGTTTGCTATTGCCTCAGTAATGCTGTGTAACAAGCTACCCCAAAACTCAGGGCTTGAAACAACAACTACTTGTTGCTTCTTGCAGTCCAAATGTGGTGGTCCTGCTGATTCGAGCATGTTTCAACAGCATATATGCCGGTGTCTGCAGTTAGCTGTAGGTTAGCTCTTAATATGTGGTGTCATTGAACTTGGCTGGGCATTCACATGGCCTAGCCTGACACTTTTCTTGGTACCACATCAGTGATAAAAGTTATACGTACTTTGAGTCAAAGTAGGGTTAAATTGAAAATAATCTTTAGGGTTGTGGCCAGAATGATTGGTAAACAATTTACCAAAAACAATTGTTTCTCCTTCATGAAAATCAAATGCTAATGAGGACTTTTCAAATCACCGTGCACCAAATTCACATACTCAGAGTGCCAGTGTCTGCAAGCAGATCTCCTCTTAAAATCACTTTTCTAGTTACATTGCATTGACTTATTCATTCTTTCTTTTCCCTCCCTTTTACTTGGTGAAATGCACACTGTATGTCCTTTCTTAAATACCTTTTTTGTTCAAAAATATTTTTTCAGAAATTTGAAAATTTCAAGAGAAGGGAAAAGTGTTAGCAGACTTAGATTCCAAAAAAAGTTGACACTGATTATGACCTAATGGTGGATATGACATAAATGGGCTTGAAAATCTCCAAGATTGTTGATACTGGCTAATATTTGGGGGTCTTTGGACACAGTTGTCCACATGTAGTACTATAGCTTCATTTAAGGAAGGAAAGATATATGTTTAGATCAAGCAATAAATTGATTAATCTGGGGAAAAACAAGAGAATGGAATTTTGCAAAGAAAACCTTGGATTGAGAATTATTAAGGTTAAGATTTTAAAATTCTTTTTCCTTGAATCTGCTCTCTGGTGTGTGCTAATCTTGATGTCTATGATTAAAACCCAATGTTCTTCTTCTTCTTTTTGAAAGCGAACACTGGTGGAAGATTTTTGTTTCTTTGTCAATAATGTCTGGAATAAGTCATCTGTTTTTGGATGAAATGCCTCAGTCATTTAAAATTTATAGAACTGCTGTTATATAACTGACTTCAGTCTCATCTTGTACCACTTCTGCTGATAGAGCAAAACAAACCTACGCAAATATGGAAGAAATTATCCACAGCGGACACCAACCCCTGTGCCACACAATAGAATGCATTGTTGTACCTAAACACTGAACATTCTTCAACCAGGACCATGTGTTACTTGCCATACCATTGTGTTTTGTTTGCTATTTAAATTTTTTTCTTTACAATAAGTTTCACTGAAGGTGATAGGAATCATTCCCTTTGAAGCTTTGGTTTGCCTAGAAGAAGTGTCAGGAAAAAAAAAAGAGAGAGAGAGAGAGATGGAAATAATAACATTCTGGCTAACTCCCATTTACCCCCTGGGATTTAGTCTAATCTCCTCATCATTTTTTTGGTCAATTGTATAACATGAACATTTAAGGCATTCAATAGCAGGTTACATGGTTGAAATTTCTGGCCATCTGTTGTATATATCTTGAGCTTTCATGAAGACTTTGCTGCATCCCTCCCCAGTATAATCACAAAATCACATTGTTTTATTGCCACCCTTGAGAGAATTAACCATATTCTAAAATTAATTAAAACTTAAAAATTAGGGTTAAATTATTTTAAAGAAAACAATGCATGTTGCCTTAAACTATGGTTTGGCCTTGTTTCTTACATTGTTATTACTTTCTGACTCATTTGATCTAAGGTGGAGACATTTCTGCATAAGATTATTTAAGAACTATAGCATATAAAATAGCTGGGGTATAAGAGAGCTTGGCTTATGAATTGTTTGATTGATAGAAAAAAAGGCAGGGCAGAGTGTCTTGTATTCAAAGAAAGTTGTCCTTAAAAGTGTAAAATTAGAGCTTGAAAGCCTTGGAATCAAAAGACAGAAATAAAACTAATATTAATGTAGATGTATGGGCTTAAGTAGATCTTCCCTGGTGGCTCAGATGGTAAAGAATCCACCTGCAGTTCAGGAGACCTGAGTTCGATCCCTGGATTAGGGTGATCCTCTGGAGAAGGGAATGGCAATCCACTGCAATATTCTTGCTTGGAGAATCCCATGGACAGAGGAGCCTGGCGGGCTGCAGTTTGTGGGATCTCACAGAGTCGGACACGACTGAGCAACTTAACACTGCTGCCGCTGCTATGGGCTTACATATCCTACAGCTCGCTTACAAAACAGGGGAGAAATGAGGTGACTCTGGTATAACATCTTGTAAAAGAAGTGTAGTTATATAATTAGTCTACATTTATCAAGCAGCCCATGCCACCTACCTAAGCTCTGAAGATGGAGGAGGTGGATAGGGAAGAATTTTTAAGGAATGATGACTAAGAACAGTTTGTTATGTGCCTTGGTTTCTTTCAAACTTTTTTTTTTTTTTTTGTATCCTGCATAATATCACTCAGTTGCCTGGTGATCTACAGTTTTATTCTTTAAAGTCCTTGATCAGACAGCCTTTGAAACAAACAAACAAACAAAAAAATGAGCTCAGTGATTTGAGAAACACCCAATACTTGCCCTTTAAGATCTGAGTCTATGGAAGAAAAGCAAGACTCTCTACCTAAGAATATATTTTATTTGGATAGATTGATTTTTGTACTGGGAAGGAGAGTACTAGGTATATGGAGAGCACGTTATTGTGCTTTGGCATGTGTGAGCTAGAAAATTGGACTAATATATGATTAGCACAATAAAAAATAATGCAGGTAATGGCATATGTTTTGTTAGTCAGACAGCATCTTGGGAAGATAGAAAATAGAGGGAAAAAGGAAGATGATAATAAGCGGTTTTATTGTAGGAATCAGCAGTCCTCATTCTAAGGGGCAATTGGTACAGCAGAATGATTCCAACGACCATGTTTATAGTTCTCCAATTCAATAGCAGTCTTAATAAGACTTTTCTCTCTCCTGTGCTCTTAAATCGGAAACAACAGTAATTCCTGATGAAAATATGTTTTCCTAATAGTCCTTGAGTACACTCAAATTGGAAAAATCTGAACTACTTTCTAGATTTTTTTTTTCTACTATTTTCTCCAAAGTTAGAGTTTGTTGGCAGCGATGAACGATTTAGAAATATGTCCCCATACCATTTCTGTCAGATACCAGGAGTTTAGTACCTTGTGTTTGCCTCAAATTTGGGGTGACAACTTTTAGTTTAAGAAATAAAAAATTAAAGTGTCTGATGAATTAAATGCTGAAATTGACAGCGTTGTAATTCATACATAGCCATTTTGCTACCTTATACATTTGTGCTCCTCTGAATGCCAAACATCTGGTGATGAAGATACAGTGCATCTGTGACTTCCCTGTTTTCAAGGGAATTTTTCACTCAGTGACAGAATTTTGAAACTCAAAGGAGAACAAATAAGAGTTAAGCAATGACAATAAACACATGAAAACAGTTTCTGAAACCAGCTAAAGAGGTAGTAATAAATAGAAAATAAAGATGATCAAACAGGTAAGAAAAATTGCCTCAATTTCTACCCTTTAGAAATTACCATCATTAGTGTTGGATGAACTAAATTTTAATAAGGGAGGTTGGCAAATAACCAAATTCATATTTAAAGATATTTGGTGGGTAATATAATCATTTCCTAGTATTTATCTCTCATTTTATGACTTGGCTTTTTATTTCATTAATATTAATGAACAGCTACTTACTTTTGGCTCCAATGGACTTCAATCTGAATGTCTCAGAAATTGAAACTGGTGAGAATGAATTGCTTTTTAAACTCATTTCTGATTGTTAATTTGACTCATTTCAAAATGGGGGCTATATTTTCCATATATGCCATTTGGCAACAGTAATTTGCTTATAAACTTTCACAGTAGAAAATAAATTACCAACTTGGTGGTAATGTAGGGAGGCCCTGCATCAGTGAAATGCTCCCACTTTGCTGCTTCAAAGCATCCAGACTGAGAATGTTTGTTGTTGTTGTTGTTGTTGAGTTGCTAAGTCATGTCCGACTCTTTTCTGAGCCCATGGACTGTAGCTTGTCAGGCTCTTCTGTCCATGGGATCTCTTTGGCAAGAATACTGGAGTGGGTTGCCATTTCCTTCTCCAGGGGATCTTCCTGACCCAGGGTTCAAACCCTCATCTCCTGCATTATCTGGTGGATTCTTTACCACTGAACCACCTGGGAAGCCCTAAGACTGTTTATAAGCAGGCAAACTGCCCCGTGGCTGAGCCGAGTCAAAGAATTGCCTCCCATGTGCTCCCTTTTCCACTTATTTCAGGAATTTGATTTTCAGTAGATTTCAAAGGTGTTAGTTTTCTACATGGATTCATTTAAAAAAATAGAGTAAGATAATAAATTATTTCTAAAATAATATGGTAAAAACACTATGGGTTGAGACAGATCTGGGTTCTGACGTCACCTCTTCTGTATAAGATGTACTTGGACAGGCCTGTTTCCTGATCTGTGACATTCAGATAACAACAGTTCAAGGGGTATCAACATAGAAGATGTAAATATATCTCCATATATAAACACTACTGAAAGTGATAGAAAAGGAAATACAAGACAAATAATCCTATATTAATAGACGTGATGAGTGAAGACAGGAGAAACTGATTGAGATTTTTCATATAAAAACTTATTTTAGATGATAAAGAGCCAGCATTAACAACTTTCCACAATAACCTCAGATACGCAGGTGACATCACACTTATGGCAGAAAGTGAAAAACTAAAGAGGCCCTTGATGAAAGTAAAAGAGGAAAAAAAAAAAAAAAAAGTAAAAGAGGAGAGTGAAAAAGTTGGCTTCAAACTCAACATTCAGAAAACAAAGATCATGGCATCTGGTCCCATCTCTTCATGGCAAATAGATGGGGACACAATGGAAACAGTGAGAGACTTTATCTTGGGGGGCTCCAAAATCACTGCAGATGGTGATTGCATCCATGAAGCTAAAAGACACTTGCTCCTTGGAAGAAAAGCTATGACCAACCTAGACAGCATATTATAAAGCAGAGACATTACTTTACCAACAAAGGTCCATCTACTCAAAGCTATGGTTTTTCCGGTAGTCATGTATGGATATGAGAGTTGGACTATAAAGAAAGCTGAGTGCCGAAGAATTGATGTTTTTGAACTGTGTTGTTGGAGAAGACTCTTGAGAGTCCCTTGGACTGCAAGGAGATCCACCCAGTCCATCCTAAAGGAAATCAGTCCTGAATATTCATTTGGAAGGACTGAGGCTGAAGCTGAAACTCCAATACTTTGGCTACCTGATGTGAAGAACTGACTCTTTGAAAAATATCCTGATGCTGGGAAAGATTGAAGGTGGGAGGAGAGGATAACAGAGGATGAGATGGTTGGATGGCATCACCGACATGATGGACATGAGTTTGAGTAAACTCCAGGAGTTGGTTATGGACAGGGAGGCCTGATGTGCTGCAGTCCATGGGGTCGCAAAGGGTTGGACATGACTGAGCAACGGAACTGATATTTACTTTCAGTCCTTTTTTTAAACATGGCATTATATTTGTATTGCACACACATATATTCATGTATGTACATATGTATATGTTTGTCAAATAATAAAATAAGACAAAAATGAAATTTTAAAATATCACCTGAAATCCTAATGCCCAGAAATAGTCATCATTAACATTAGGTTAATGTCATTCCAAATATACATCTAAGCATTTATATATAGATAAAAATATAGTGAGAAGGATTAAAAATAGTTGTATAAAAATAGGATCATTTTGAAGAAACTGTTTTAACATGGAGTCTTAAAATTTCGATCTTGTACTGAATGCCTGTCTATGAAGCATGAAAACATTCACCCCCAGTGTGTCCCTCCCTTTCTACCTGTCCCCATCTCTCCGTATTTGTTACTTGTGTCATGTTTACATTAAAACAATCAGGCTTTTTAAAAATCACATTGTCCTAGAACTATAATTTCCATGTCTGATTAGTTTTAATCCTGTATTTCAGTGAAATCAATATTGTCCATCCACCATTCACCATGGCTTTGCATTTCTAAACTGTTTACTGTCCTCTCTAAACTGGCTCTGTTTCATGGTCAAAGTCTATGTAAAGATATATTTCAGAAGGGTTCAGAAGTGGCTGTGTTTCATGAGGGCTTCCATTTTTGCCAGTGTCACTCTTTTGTGTTAAACTACACCTTGATGTGAAATTCTTGGGTCACATTTGCAGCCATTATTCCAGTATCTTCTAGCACTAGATGTTGCCTGGAAAAATGTCTCAGGAGAACCTGATTTTCCCTGGCAAAAGGATACAGTATTTGTTTTTGATGCCTAGATGTTTTAAACATTCTTTTCTTTATTTACCTGTATCCTGGGATATTTTGCATAGTTGCTTTGCTCTTTTCTTGATTGAATGGTCCTTTTGAGACTTTCTGGTTTCTTCCTAATAAAGTATTGGTGATGTCTGGACTTCCTTCCTTTATCTGAGACCAGAGTGTTTTCCCTTCACAGGCTATGGTTTGAGAGGTGAGAGTTCTGAGTTCTTTCTGTTTTTCTTCAAAAAGAAGGCTGGACGAAGTACTGATGGGCCTGTACATTCTTTCTTTGTATTCTCGGGTTTATTTTCCCTTCTGACACTTTGGTAAATGTCCTGTATCAAGGACAAGGGGTGCCTCCCTTTCCTATAGGCAGGCATCCTCAGTCCTGAGATAGCTTTCTCAATTCATCCTACAACACTTGATGGATTACTCCCTTATTTCAGGGAGAATCATTCTCTATCATGTTCCTCACCCAGAGGCATGTCTGTATTTCTCAGACAAGAGAAACTATAAGGAAAACTTATTCAGCCTCTTTCTTTCTTGATTTGTGGGTATGGACACGAATTCCCAGTAAGTTTGGACTCCCCCATCGGCTTGTGGGAAGGATTGGTGTTTGAAGCTTAACAGTGACTCACAGCAACGCTCTGCACCAGAAGTTTCTCTTATTTTCTTAGCTGTATGAGCTGTTGCACTGGGTCAAGTTTCATTTCTTGTTTATTTGCTTTGGTTGTATCTTGTGTTTATCTGTTTTTGTTCTTTTAAAATAATTTGTTCTCCAAAGCAGCTTTCATCCTTCATCTTAACCTGAAAATCAGTACAGGATTTTGACCTAAGCCCAGAAAGCTGCTACTCTGGCCTTTGAAGGTGGTGTGTTGTCTCTGCGGGGAGGCAGTCTGGAGGAGCAGAGTCTCCTGTGTGAGCTCAGCTTCTGAGAAGGATATTTAACTGAACAGCCTCTTTCATATTTTTACTCTTAGCTCTTGACAGTGTCAAGGGTCTCATATCTTTTCCAATTTCTCTCTTTTTTTTTTATTGTTGTTACCTCTAAGAAGCTGGATAAGAAAGAAAATTCACACCTCCTTGACTTTTCTGTGGTTGGAAATTCTTATTTTTTCCTCTTGATTTATTTTTCTTTGCTGTGAGATTTATAACCCTAAAGGGAAATGGTAAGCAGTCAGATAAGACACATTATCAAGATGGTTTAAAACTCCAGCATCTTTAATGCTTTGAAAGGAAAACTTTAAAAAAGAAGTAGCTATTATTATATAATAGGAAGTTACTGAATCAAAGGTTTAAAAAAATCAGTGGCCCAAATCAAATGTAGATGCTGTAACAAATCCATTGTTAGATAAAGAATCAGAGTACAGCAAGTGCAGTGACCAGCCACACTTAAGAGGTAGAATTCTTAATCACAGTTACGGAAAAGACGCAGTAGTTTCTATCTGTACTGTTTTACCAGCTATAGTACTTTATGTTTGCTTCTCATTATTAGTTCATCAGAAGAGGAAAAAGCTCTTTCTAAGCAGAAGTCTTACTGGCCCTTGTTTTGCATATGTTATAGGGGCCACTCCTGTACACTTAAAAGCATTTCCTTAGCCAGTTAAGGTAATCACCTAGACGTGGCATTTACCTCATTTTAAAAAAGCCTCAGAGTTGGGAAATCTAAGTTCCTATTCTCCCAAGAAGAATAGAGGGAAATATATAAGATGAAGGGAAATATCTCTCATTTTATACCACTTGATTATAAATTATAGATGAAACCATCATTGTCTCTGGATATTATTATTGCTTATTAAGAATTCAGCAGTACTAACCAACTGTACTCAGGTTTATCAGTTGATTGTTTTTAACTCTTACATGACATAAACAATATTACAAGTGGGTATAACTTAAAAATTCTGTTTAATTCATTGTACTAGTACTTGATTAAGACATGATGGCAGAGACTATACTATAGGGTTGTTCACATATTGAGTGTTGAAACTTCTGTAGGTTTTCAATTCTTATTTCTTTTATCTGAAATTTTCAAAGATATTGATTCAGCACGTAATGGTTTTTCAGTTGAAATTTAATAATGCACAATTAGTGTTGCTCAAATGCCTTATACTTATGAACAGACACAGCCATATTAAATGAGTATTGAATACTGTGCTGAGTATATATAATAACGATTACAATCAAAGAAAAAAAAAGAAGTAGCTAAAATTAAGTATGTCTAAAATTGGAAGATCTTTTTCTTTCTGAAATATATTCTGCAGGAATTCTCACTGATTTGAAAGGCAGAATGACATTGGATTAGTATCTCCAGGTGAAGAGCTAGGACTTTCTGTACTTTCAAATGCTAATTGATTTTTTTTCCCCCTTGAGTATCCATTTGTTTACATGTGAGAATAACAGGATACAGTTAGATTTTCTTCTCTTCTTCTTACTCTGTGTGGAGCGCTGCTTGAGAAACCTGCCTCATACTGCAGCTATGAGAGTGAATGAGCAAATACATAGAAAGCACTTGGTAAGTGCTTGATGAGTATTATCTATAGCAGCAACAACTGTAGTTTCCTCATTTGGCTTTGTTATAACAAAAACATTCTCTTTGAGGAGTTTTGGCCTTCAATGAGATTTTGCATAATATTTAAAGTGTAAACTCTGTTTTCCATTTGAACTTTTGTCTGGAACATGTTGGTTTCACTGGTTAAAACATGATGTAAGTAAAGTCAATGGATTCTGTTGGGGACGGACCTCAGATGCACTTTCTATCAATACAGTGGTCCCCAGGAACAGGTTTAGTTTTCTCAACCTGTGTCCAGGCCCGGGGCAGTAAGGAAATCCCATATGTGACCACACACCCTTGGCCCTTCCATGAAAGGTCTCTAGAGTTGAGCATTTGGATTGCTAGATCCTTGCCTTGATCTCAACCTCACTTAAGCATAGCTCACTGTTCATTAAGTTGCATTTCTCCAAGAGGTTATTCCCTTTGCGCATACGGAAACTATATATGGAGTCATTTTTTATGAGGATGCCGTCATACTTAGCTACATAAAATGATAAGGTATTTTGAGTGTTGTCTTCCCTGGTTTGGGAAGATACCCTGGAGAAGGAAATGGCAACACGCTCTAATATTCTTACCTGGGAAATCCCAGGACAGAAGCGCCTGGGGGCGGGGCAGGGAGCTACAGTCGCTGGGGTCACAGAAGAATTAGACATGATTTAGTGACTAAACAACAAAATTTTGAGTGCAGCATCTTAATAAATCTGGATTGTTTTAAATGAATGACTGTTTTACTTGATTTGCTGTGAATTGCTTCTCTAAGCTGCTTTGAATGTTTTGTACCATCTAGGCTACTCAGCTGGGCACTTAGATCTGCAGTGTTAGCACTTCCTGAGAGTGTGTCAGTAATACAGAAGCTCACACCCCAGCCTAGATATTCTGAATCAGAATTTTCATTTTTCCAAGATTCACGAGAAAGTCACATATATAGTTCAATATTATAGTTCCCATGTATCTAGACGTTCTTTGATAAGGGAAGTCACATCTGTCAAAAGAAACCTGGATATAAAGACTTAAGTCTATGACATAATGATATGCTCATAATGATACTGAATTTTATACTTAAAGTGGTTAAAATAGTCAGTGTTATAGTGTGTATGGTTTTACCATAGGAAAACCCGTTACAATACATTCATAGAAGAGAACAGAGATGAAAATAAAGGTGTTACAGCTGTAACTCAGTATGATGGTGTTACAGCTGCACTCAGTATGATGAATCTTTCAAACCCAGTGTTGCATACAGGGAACTCTACAGGACATATGCATAACATTAAATGTACAGAAGTCCATTTGTATCAATGACAAAGTGGCCAAAGCTAAACTATAGAGTGTAGGGGTGGGAGTGAAGGGACGCGTGCAACGCAGGCTCTGCAGGAGTTTCAGCAGCAGCAGGGTGGAGGCTGTCTTTTATGAGGGGGTAGGGTCAGGACGAATGACGGGTCCTTCGAGGTGCTGGCAGTGCTCCGTTTCTCTGGGCACTCACTTTATAAAATTTTAACTGTACATTTTGAATCCAGTTTTCTGTTTGTGTTATATATCACAATAATTTTTTTTAAATAATAAAAGCGGTTATGTGGTAAAGATAGCAGTGAAGAACTGGATGGAGTGAGTACGATTTTCTAAATTTTATTCCATTCTATTTAATATTTTAGCTATGTGATTATTACGTTTAATTTTAAAAAATTTAAATAGTATATCAATATGCAATCAATAACCTGAATTATTAGGATAATAATTTATTGGGATAATAATTATTGGGACTTCCCTGGTGGCTCAGATGGTAAGCGTCTGTCTGCAATGTGAGAGACCTGGGTTCGGTCCCTGGGTTGGGAAGATTCCCTGGAGAAGGAAATGTATTCCAGTACTTCTTGCTGTGAAAAATCCCATGGACAGAGGAGCTTGGTGCAGGCTACTAATCATGGGGTCGCAGAGTCCGGCATGACTGAGCGGACTTCACTTTCACTTTCACTTTCACCTGAATTAGATAACTACAAAAAAAATTCTTGATTTTACATATTCAATCTCTATCACTTTCCAGAAAACAAGAACACTTGTGCAAATATAAAAAAATATGTATCTCAACTATAAATATTAAATTTTATTTCTGTTCAGAATCCAACTTTCTGTATTAAGTTCCCCTTGGAAACCCTGTTTGACCTAAGTCATTGAACATTAGGCATTTAATTATTACAAATAAAAAAAACTGTGAAGGAAGATGGATTTCTTTCTTTCTTTTTTAGACTGAACACTATTTGGCCAGGGCCTGAACCAGAGTAGCAGTTCTCCCCATAGACAGGCCTCAGAGCAAGCCAAATTGACTTCTTTGTTTGGATCACACATTAAATTTCTGAATAAAGTCATTTTCCCCACTGAAAATGTCTCATTTTGCAGTAAGATGGCATTGTTGAATTAAAAAATCAAGGTAAACAATGTTAGCATCTTTCTTTTGAAAATATACATTTAGCTCTGAAAGCAACATCCTGTTGGAAATCTACAGAACAGCTTATCAAGGACAGTCAGTTTAAGAAGAGGTGCGGTACTTTAGGAAGCTCAAGGGTTATATGTAGGCAGCCATTCTTAAAATCACTGGGACTTTTTATTTATGTTTTTTAAAAAGTCATCTAAGTAAACCTAGGACTCTTTTTTTTTCTTTTTTAAGTGTAGTTGATTTACAGTGTTTCAGATAAAATGATTCATATATATATATGAATTTTATGAATATATATGAGTTTTATATATATATTCTTTGTCAGATTCTTTTCCATTATAGATTATTACAAGACACTGAATATTGTTCCCTGTGCTATGCAGTAGGCCCTTGTTGTTTATCTACTTTATATATATATATATAGAAGTACATGTCTATTAACCCCAAAGTCCTAGTTTAGCCCCTCCCCTTCTTCCTCTTTAGTAACCGTAAGTTTGTTTTCTCTGTAGGAATCTTGTAAAAGCAGTTTCTTCCTGTTTTTCTTAGAAACCTCCATATCTCTTTATTCTCCCGTTTGATTAAATTATTTTTGAAAATCATTTTGTTGTAGACACCATGAACTGTCCTCAGCAAATAATTCTGCAGCAAAGATCAGATTTTTAAAAGTGCATGTGAAGTGACGATGTTTGTTTACTGGATAACTTTAAACTGTCAGACTCATTTTACCAATAAATCTTCACACATCCAAAATTAAATATCTACACAGAGATTTCAATTAGGTAGCCCTTCTTTTTTTCCCCTCAGTTCATTTCCAAATTGACTTTGTGTCTTTGGCCTTAAAAATTCTCAAAAATATAGGTAGAATTTGGATGAAGATGTTGCCTGCTGTTATTTTATTTTATTTTATTTTGGTATGCTTGTTTTCAATTATTCCCTTTTACTTTTGTCCTATTTTTCTTTTAAGTTAACAAACAATAACTGATATGCTTATCTCCATTTAGAATACTCCCTTCCTTTAATCCTTTACCATTCTAATTGTGGAAGGTATTGCATATATATTACTGTAACAGGCAGTATTCTAAATGCTGTCTACTTAGTAATTCAGAATTTAGAGATGTTTGATTTTTCACTTTATTTTTGTGTTTTCCTAGTATGTTTGTTGTACAGCCACTAATTATTTTCATTAAAAAGAAAATTTTAGGTAAACTATCGTAGTAAAATCTAACCAGGAAGTTTTAAAAAGCCATTTAAAAATTTTGTGTTCAAATGCTCAGGTTTTCATTTCATATTTAATACCTTGTAACTGTTATGTACATTGGTTTGCATTTGATGTGGGTTGCTGTGATCTCCTATCAGAATGTATCATTTTTATGCAGCAGTTTCTCTGGCAGCATAGATAATACCTACTGTGGGAATCAACTGTATGTCAAGCATTAATGTTGTCCTTCCTGCTGTTTATAGTTATAATAAAAGGGAGAAGAGGATAAAAATGAAACATAAGCAACCTAAAATCATGTAAATCATGCTTTCTCCCTTATGATCTTAATCTTGGTTTTTATTGCCTCTTTTGGGGACAAGGTTATATATATATACATATATATATACATATATATATCTCCAGGCTATTTGACGTAGGTTAGGTCAGCTAGCCATGTTGGGTAAGAGAGCTCTTTGGCTCTCAGCTTTAAAGTCATCTGATATTTTAAGTTTGCATTGACAGACAATCACGACGTATAACTCATATTCTCTTTTCCTTTCTTCATCAGGAAGCTATTTTGTCAACTCTTTGTTCATATTTTTGGTTATCAATGAAATAACATTTATTTTCTGCTATATCCAGCAAAGAAAATGACATCAACAATATGGAGGAAGTATGTAGATAGATTTTATTACCTCAAATCTACTTGTTTAAAAAATAAACAAGCAAAGTAAAGGAAAATAATCTATCATAAGTTTATAATTTGTTTTATTTTTTGACTATGTGCATCCAAGTTGTCAGACAAGCTGCTTTCAATTAAACCTCCATTTCTCTTTATTTTGAAACTATATTTTCTCCCATAAAATTAATAAGGTTTTCTGGTAGAAATTTTGAAAAGTGTGAATATTGGTAAGAATATCATCTAGTTACTGTAAAAAAGATTCAAATGTCTAATGATTAGAATTTATTTCTGTCCCACATTACTCTGAGATAAACAGTCAAGAGCTGATGTGGTGCCTTTGGTACTGAGGACCTGGACTCCTTTCAGGTATTATGTTGCCCTCATCAAACATTGCTTTTGCCTCATGATCTAATATGGCTGCTTCCACTCCAGCCTTCACAGTTACCTTTCAGCGAGGAATAGAATAGAGAGAATATTCTGGACATTCTTAGAGGTATTATACATTGCTTCCATGTAAATTGCATTAATATATGCTCAGTCACACAACAGAAACTGGAAAATTTAGTCTTAATTTCAGATAGTCATGTACTTAGGTACAATTAGTGGTTCTGTTACTACGGGAACAGCTGGTGATCTTTGCCACCATACATAAAAGTATAAAGAAGAAAATAAGCATCTCTCATAAACTCACCACCTAAAGATAATCTTGCCCTTAACTTTTGAAACATTTTTTTTCATTACTTTAATGGAGTCGATATTGTAAAACAGAATTGTACTACATGTTAAAATATGCTGTGTTCATTTTTTTATAATAGCTTATCATGAACACCTCTCCCCAAATTTAATGAACTTCATTATATTCTCTTAATGACTGCATGGTATTTACATACAGATATGATAAATATATATCATATATTTAAATGAAGTCATACTTTTAAATATTTATATTTTTAAGATCATCCACGTTTATAAATCTTTTCATGTCAAAAGCATTAACTTAGAAATGACCATTTTAAACTTATTAATAATTTCCGACTTGTGATACAAAGTTAGACTCTCACAGTTATATCTAAGAGTATATATTATACCAAGTGTTTCCTACTACTAACTAGTATAATTTTTTAAGATTGAAAGTTAATAAGTGATCTCTTATTATTGTTTTAATTTCAAATGCCTTGATAATGAACAACACTGAACCTTTATAAAATATTTCATAGTAATTTGAGAATCTAGTTTAAATTTCCTCTTTATGGCCCATATTTCTGTTTATACTTAAATTAGGAAAGTTCTTTGTATAATAAAGATATTAACATGTCTTTGCTGCTGCTGCTAAGTTGCTTCAGTCATGTCCGACTCTGTGGGACCCCATAGACAGCAGCCCAACAGGCTTTCCCGTCCCTGGGATTCTCAAGGCAAGAACACTGGAGTGGGTTGCTGTTTTCTTCTCCAATGCGTGGAAGTGAAGTTGCTCAGTCGTGTCCAACTCTTATCGACCCCATGGACTGCAATCTACTAGGCTCCTGCGTCCATGGGATTTTCCAGGCAAGAGTACTGGAGTGGGGTGCCATTGCCTTCTCCATAACATGTCGAATTATTTCCCAGTTTCAGTTGCTCTTTTATTCAAGTATTATGTTCGAATAATTTCCCAGTTTCAGTTGCTCTTTTGTTTCAAGTATTCTTCGAAATGTGTTTTGTCACCATATTTACAAGTCTTTATTCACATTTAGTAAGCAACTGATAAATGTTTATTTAGAAATAATGCCATTTGCAGAAACATGGGGGACCTGAGATTATCATACTAGGCAAAGTAAGTCAGAAAGAGAAAGACAAATACCATATATCACTTATATGTGAAATCTAAAATACAACGCAAATCACCATATCTATGGAAAAAAATATATGCAGATTTGCAGACGACACCACCCTTATGGCAGAAAGTGAAGAGGAACTAAAAAGCCTCTTGATGAAAGTGAAAGTGGAGAGTGAAAAAGTTGGCTTAAAGCTCAACATTCAGAAAATGAAGATCATGGCATCCGGTCCCATCACTTCATGGGAAATAGATGGGGAAACAGTGGAAACAGTGTCAGACTTTATGTTTTGGGGCTCCAAAATCACTGCAGATGGTGACTGCAGCCATGAAATTAAAAGATGCTTACTCCTTGGAAGAAAAGTTATGACCAACCTAGATAGCATATTCAAAAGCAGAGACATTTCTTTGCCAACAAAGGTCTGTCTAGTCAAGGCTATGGTTTTTCCTGTGGTCATATATGGATGTGAGAGTTGGACTGTGAAGAAAGCTGAGTGCCGAAGAATTGATGCTTTTGAACTGGGTGTTGGAGAAGACTCTTGAGAGTCCCTTGGACTGCAAGGAGATCCAACCAGTCCATTCTGAAGGAGATCAACCCTGGGATTTCTTTGGAAGGAATGATGCTAAAGCTGAAACTCCAATACTTTGGCCACCTCATGCGAAGAGTTGACTCATTGGAAAAGACTCTGATGCTGGGAGGGATTGGGGGCAGGAGGAGAAGGGGACGACAAAGGATGAGATGGCTGGATGGCATCACTGACTCGATGAAGAGGAATCTGAGTGAACTCCGGGAGTTGGTGATGGACCAAGGAGGCCTGGTGTGCTGCGATTCATGGGGTCGCAAAGAGTCAGACATGACTGAGCGACTGAACTGAACTGATGGGGGGGTGGGGTGGGGAAAGACTCACAGGTACAGAGAACAGACTTGTGTTTGCCAAAATGAAGAGGTGGTGGGGAAGGGAAGGGTTAGGAGTTTAGAATTAGCAGAGGTAAACTATTATGTATAGGAAGGATAAAAGCAAGTTCCTACTCTATAGCTCAGGGAAGTATATTCAATATCCTATGGCAAAGCACAATGGAGAAGAATATGAAAAAGAATACATATATATATAAATAATATATGTATAATATATATATATATATGTGAAAGTTACTCAGTCGTATCTGACTCTTTACGACCCCATGGACTGTATGCTCAGTCGTGTCCGACTCTGCGACCCCATGGACTGTAGCCTATCAGGCTCCTATGTCCATGGGATTTTCCAGGCAAGAGTGCTGGAGTGGATTGCCATTTTATTCTCCAAGGGATCTTTCTGACCCAGGAATCGAACCCGGGTCTCCTGCATTGCAGGCAGATGCTTTACTGTCTGAGCCGCCAGGGAACCCCTGGACTATATAGTCCATGGAATTCTCCAGACCAAAATGCGAGTGGGTAGCCCTTCCCTTCTTCAGGGGATCAAACCCAGGATTAATCTGCCTGCAATGTACAAGGTCTGTATTCGATCCCTGGGTTGGATAGATCCCCTGGAGAAGGGAAGTATTCTGGCCTGGAGAGTCCCCTGGACAGAGGAGACTGGCAGGCTATAATCCATGGGGAAGAAAAGAGAGTCAGACATGGCTGAGCAACTAACACTAATATATATATATATATATGTATATATATATATATATATATATATATATATATATTGCACTCATCTCACATGCTGGTAAAGTAATGCTCAAAATTCTCCAAGCCAGGCTTCAGCAATACATGAACCATGAACTTCCAGATGTTCAAGCTGGTTTTAGAAAAGGCAGAGGAATCAGAGATCAAATTGCCAACATCCACTGGATCATGGAAAAAGCAAAAGAGTTCCAGAAAAACATCTATTTTCTGCTTTATTGACTATGCCAAAGCCTTTGACTGTGTAGATCACAATAAACTGTGGAAAATTCTGAGAGAGATGGGAATACCAGACCACCTGACCTGCCTCTTGAGAAATCTGTATGCAGGTCAAGAAGCAACAGTTAGAACTGAACATGGAACAACAAATTGGTTCCAAATAGGAAAAGGAGTACATCGAGGCTGTATATTGTCACCCTGCTTATTTAACTGCTATGCAGAGTACATCATGAGAAACACTGGGCTGGAAGAAGCACAAGCTGGAATCAAGATTGCCAGGAGAAATATCACTAACCTCAGATATGCAGATGACACCACTCTTATGGCAGAAAGAGGAACTAAAAAGCCTCTTAATGAAAGTGAAAGAGGAGAGTGAAAGAGTTGGCTTAAAGCTCAACATTCAGAAAACGAAGATCATGGTATCTGGTCCCATCACTTCATGGCAAATAGATGGGGAAACAGTGGAAACAGTGTCAGACTTTATTTTTTTTTGCACTCCAGAATCACTGCAGATGGTGATTGCAGCCATGAAATTAAAAGACGCGAGTCTCCTTGGAATGAAAGCTATGACCAACCTAGGTAGCATATTCAAAAGCAGACACATTACTTTGCCAACAAAGGCCTGTCTAGTCAAGGCTATGGTTTTCCAGTGGTCATATATGGATGTGAGAGTTGGACTGTGAAGAAAGCTGAGCGCCAAAGAATTGATGCTTTTGAACTGTGGTGTTGGAGAAGACACTTGAGAGTCCATTGGACTGCAAGGAGGCCCAACCAGTCCATTCTAAAGGAGATCAGTCCTGGGTGTTCATTGCAAGTACTGATGTTGAAGCTGAAATGCCAATATTTTGGCCGCCTCATGCGAAGAGTTGACTCACTGGAACAGACCGTGATGCTGGGAGGATTTGGGGGCAGAAGGAGAAGGGGACGACAGAGGATGAGATGGCTGGATGGCATCATTGATCGATGGACATGAATTTGAGTGAACTCCGGGAGTTGGTGATGGACAGGGAGGCCTGGTGTGCTGCGGTTCTTGGGATTGCAAAGAGTCGGACATGATTGAGCAACTGAACTGAACTGATACACACTTATATATATGTATGTATGTATAACTGAGTCACTTTGCCTTTAGAATCAAGTAACATAAAATCTGATAATAAATCTAATTGCTTACTCTTTCAGCCTTTCATTAAATGAACATTGATATTTTAAAATCTTATTCAATATAGTTGATTTACAGTGTTGTATTAAATTTCTGCTGTACAGCAGTTTTTCATCTTTTTATCACAATTCCCGCATTCTGAAGCTGTAATTTTGATTTGTATCTATTGACTAGAATGTACATTTCAGTGATACTTTTGAGAAATATTTCATATATATTAAACTTGATGTTCTCATGCATATCAAAATATCATTCTATTAATTTTGCCCAAGTACTTGGATAATTGTATAGACTCTTTCATTACAGGCATTTCTCTGTAAAACTTTGTTGACCTGTTATGTGATAAAAGAAGCGCAGCTATCCTGATTTTTATTTCTTTGTAAGAAATTCTTGCTGCTTTTATCTTCCTGAAAGTTCTAAGGACTTTTTTTTATCCCCTTGAAGTATTTTTGTAAAAATCAAGTCATTATCATATGTATTGACATTGATAATATTTTATAACTTTCGCTTGGAATCTCAGGAATTATTTTAGATGGAAAGATTTGGAAACATTTCCATCTGCTTTTTCCTTAATTCTGAATCCTGCTGGATTTATCTGGCCTTAGCCTCTGGAGTATCAGTTTGCACTATTTGGGTGTACTTTTCGTGTGTGTTATCTTCTTTCTCATTGATTTTATCTTTTTAAAATAAAACACTCTGAGTTTAAAAGATTTTTTTTCTGTATCAGTGGTTTAATTTTTCTGCTCTGACAATTAGGCACCCTATTTGTAGCAAAGACTAATTTTGCTATGGTTCTTTCTTTCTTGCTGTTGTCTTCTGTCTTCTTTGGCTATTCAGCTCTGATATTATTTCTGCCTGTCTGTTTTATCTCATCCTCTGGCCTTGTATTTTCATTATTTATATACTTCTTGTTTCAAGGAATTTTATTGATGCCATAAAGCAGATGCTTCACTTGTTTTGCTCTGTTAATGTTTCCCCAAATATACATTCTTGTTTGTTTTATATGTATATGTGTGTCTTTATCATCTGAGTCAGTAGGGAAGCCCTATAATGACCATACTTCTATATTATTTGGTATTCTGGAAAAAATTATTTGAATGATTTCTTTCTAGTCTATGAAAGTACCATACATTGTTTTTCTACCTCCTCCTGTTGCTTGGACATCTTTCACCCAAAAGAGTCACTGATTAGCTGAAGTTCTGTCGGTTCTGGGTGAGGCAGCTCACATTTGGTTGAAGGCAATTTTCAGAAAGGACCACTAGGAGCTGTCAGCGGGCAACACTCAAGAGCTGGGTGATGGGGATCAGCAGGGGCACCCACGGCACCCCATATGTGGATCCTGCACATTGCCTTCCCTGTACATTGTATGTGTGTGCTCTCTACCCATTTCCTTGTTTGTTGGTTAAGTGTTAATTATTGAAAAAATAAGTATATAGTACCTATTATATGTTAGAGATCATGAATATTCCTAAAAGATTTACTTCAGTGCAACTCCAGAGGTCCAGAGCTCTTTGTATTGAGAGGATCTCTTCACAATAATAATAATCCTTTTATCTATTAGATTTGTAGTAAAATATCTTCCTAACTTCCTGTTTTCTTTTTAAGACATACGATGGTTTAGCCTAAAGAATTTGAAAAACCTTTTCCTGTTGAAATTATCCGTGGCTTTCTTTATAATTCTTCCATTTGTTTTATGTATGAAAAAAATATTCAAATGACCTATAAGACTGATATATATCCAGATCTGTATTTTTCATCTTTTGTTTTAATAGTTACCTTTAAAAAAGTTCTACAGGACTTTATTAAATTTTTGTGATAAATAAGATTCAGATGAATGTATTTTCTTCAGAAATCAGTAGCCAATTTTTACTGTGCTATTTCTTTTTTTTTTTTTAACCTGTTCATGTGTGACTTTCTTTATCCTGTACTCCAAAGGATCACACTTCAATATTTTTTATATATATATTTATATTTATGTATGCATATATTTCTGAAGAATTCCATGGACAGAGGAGGCTCATGGGCTACTGTCCATGGAGTTGTAGAGTTGGACACAACTGAGCAACTAACACTATACACTATGCATATATTTGTATATTATTTATAATACTGACATATAATATACCTATGATATAATACTATTTAATGTAATACGAACATAAATTTATAAATTTGTGTATATATATTTAGCATTGTGTTACAGGTGTCAGGAATGTTTAATAATATAAAATTTGTGATGTGAATAAAGAAGGAGATAGGGTGTCCCCAGCTTATTGATGAGCACTGCCACCCAAAATGTTCATCTGTCCCAGGAGGCTTGCTGGGCGTGGACGGAAGAGCCTGGTAGGCTGCAGTCCATGGGGTTGCTAAGAGTCAGACATGATTGAGTGACTTCACTTTCACTTTTCACTTTCATGTTTTGGAGAAGAAAAAGGCAACACACTCCAGTGTTCTTGCTTGGAGAATCCCAGGGACAGGGGAGCCTGGTGGGCTGCCATCTATGAGGTCGCACAGAGTCGGACACGACTGAAGCGACTTAGCAGTAGCAGCAGCAGTCACCTAAAATGCTTCATCTGTCCCGGGAGGCTTGCTGGGCATGTGGGGAGGGCAGGGAGCCAGATGGCACCTGTGGTTCTATGCCTCTGATCCTTATGGGGTGGAGAGCAATCCCTCAGCACTGGTCCCCTGGGGAAGCTGCTGGCAAGGCAAGTATCTTCCCTGTGTGTATCTCCACCATGTGTAAGGAGCCAACAGAATCATAGCATCTGTTTGATGGATGTACAGAAAATCAGCCTGGACCCTCTCAACCTGTTCATCGTCTCAGCATCACCTATACAGACTGGTAATTGATTAAGGAATTTATCGCATTGACCTGTGACCACGAGTTTTGCCTCCCAGCTGCCTCAGAAACCTAAAGTACTCTGGACAGTTAAAAACTTGTTAGTGACCAGTGAAGCTTAAGCATTAAGGGTTGAGATCTTCCCATCCTTTGAGAAAAGGGCCACAGGTACGTGCTGCCTTTGGCGTTTTGGTACGTGTAATTGGCACCTGTGTGTGTTGAGCACCCTGTAAGCTAGAGGATTCCTCTATTCACACTGTAATCGTCAGTCGTCTGTCTCTCCATGACTCAGGCTGGTCTCCAGTAAGCTGGACAGCAGCGCACCCTCCCAACCAGGACATCAAGAATTCTTGGCGGACCTTGAGGTCTGTCTTGTAGGTCTGCCCTTCTCCGCTCCTGCCTTTCCATCAGGAGGCCAGTGTGAGTGGAAGTGGGGCCTTTTGCTACCCTGATTCCTCTCCTGGAGGGCCTGGAGGCCGTAAGCAAGTGAGATCAGTGGCTGCTTATTTACGGCTGGGACCGTTGCCCAGGGCTGTGTAGGGAAAGAGAATTCTGGGGAGAAGAGAAGTGGCTGTCTTATGTTGGGTCCCTTGGAAGCAGAGTGGGATTCCCCCATAAGCTGTGTATTGAGGGGATGCTCTCAGGGGAAAGAGAGTGAGGGAATCCGAACAAAGTAGGGCTGGAAGGAAGTGAGGAAGGCTTCCCGCCTCAGCCTGGTCCCTCAGCAAGCTCTGGAGTAGGAGTTGTCCCTCATGGACTGCAGCCCATCCTTGGCTCCCCACAGCCTCTCTGACCCAGGGGTGGGTTCCAGCTGCCTCCTCCCAGAGTGGTGCTCTTCTGCCAAGGTGTACTCCTCAGAAAGGGACCATTCTCCCCAGCAGAGTGTGGGTGGGGCTGCTAGCAAAAACCTGCCGCGTCTGTGGAGTTGGGGCTCCTGTCCAGCAGAGGGGATCCGTGTGGGGTGCTGCAGTTCCAGCTTCTCTTCCTCTCCAGGCCCCAGAAGTCAGTCTATTACTCTGCATATACAGTCTTGGCAGGTATCAGCGGTGGGAAGTATCTTGTACATCTGTGTGCTTACTGCTTATTATTGTCTGTTCTCCACTAGATTTCATACGCCCCATATTTCATCACTGCTCTATCACCAGTTTCTAAAACAGTACCTGGCACTTAGTACATAATCGGAACATAATTTGTTGACTACATGAATGAGTGGCTGGGGGTGGGGCAAGGTAGGGTGTCAGAGGGGCCCATCTGGGACCATCCGACGTCTGGGTAGTGCCTGGCTGTATTGGACCGTGTCAGCTTCGTGCCCAGATGGTCTTGGGTCCCTGCTTCTCGGTCCTGGGTTCCCATCCCCCTCCTTTCACATGCTTCACTCCCAACACCTGCTCCCTGTTCAGAAGACAGCCCTTGACTCCTCTTCAAAGGTGCCAGGAGTGCCTGGGAGTTTCCTCCTGGGGACGTTGTTGGCCAGCAATTGACTGGGGTGTGAAGATGAATGTCCAGCTTCCTCACCTCAAAGCTACAAACACTGATATAATCTACACTCTGGAGCTCGCTATAGGATCACGCAGAAGCAAACTCAACTTGGCCTCCCTATCCTCCCTCCACTATCTGTTTCTTCTTTAAGTCAACAAATCACATGTCTAAGTACCTTCCCCTCAAGATTTCGTTTTAGGCAACTGGATCTGTGACACGAGGTAATAAGTTAATGAGAAAGACGTGAATCAAGTAACTGGAAAATATGTAACAGGGTGACTGTAGCATGTGCCGTGAAAGAATGGTTTCACAGAAGCACTTACGTAGTTTTTGGAGATCGCTAAAGACTTTCCTAGGGTAACATCTCATTAGCTGAGATAATAATAGTGAAAACTGGGCACTTTTAGCCTGTTGAGCTCTGCTTCAAGCACTTGACATGTGTTAAGTCAGTGCTTCTCAGGCTTGAATGTGTGCGCAGTCAGTCCCCTCGTGATTGTAAAATGCAGCCTCCGGTGTAGGCGGTCTGGTGTGGGGCTTAAGGAATTGTATTTCTATTCAGTTCTCTACTGCCAATGCTGCTGGATGTAGCTCAACTCATTAATCTTTATAATAGCTCCATGATGTCGATTCTATTATTTCCATTTTATAGATGAGAAAAGTGAGGCACAGAGAGGTTAAGTAATTTGCCCAGTTACACAGCTGGTTAGAGGTGGAACCAGGGTTTGAACCCAGGCATACTGACTCCTAAATATGCCATCTTAAATGCTATTAAAAGGAAAGTCACTGCTGAAAGATGAAGTTCTGAGTAGGGTTGATCAGGCCAATAAGTGAAGCCTATGTGTCTGATCTCAAGATGCATGAAGCCTTGATACGGCCCTGGAAGCTCCGACTCATTGAGTGTGTGTGACTCAAAGAAAGAATTTCTAGCACTGTAACTTCCAGCCTCCATGACTTGAACCCATTAGGTGCTGGGTTCTGATAGTGTTTCCCAGCTGCTTAAAAGTAACAAATGAGTGAGCGCCAGTGCCTAATAGAGGTGAATGATAACAGTTATAAATAAGTTCTCCAAGATCATTTGATTTGTCTTCTGTGATATTTCAACATGTAATGTTAAACAGCAGGCAACTGGAGATTTATAACCCGATTCACTCTAATTGATTTCTTGGCTTCCTTGTGTCTCATTAACTTTTTCTGTGTACCTAAAATGGTGCAGTAGGCTTCCTGAAAGCTGTTAGAAGGCAGCTATGTAACAGTTATGAAAAATTGAGACTTGCCTTTTATTTGAAAAGTAAATAGAAATTGATTTTACTGTTGAGGTACAGACAGAAAGGAAGAAAATTGACTCCAAAACCTCAACAGTGCACCCTGGATTACCCCCATCCTGGTTTAAGTTTCTCCAGCGGGGTAGAGGGGGAGGAGATTCTGAGATAAGGATCTTTGTGTGTGTAGTTTTTTTGGAAGGCAGTGCCAGGAAACCTGTGTAAGTAATGGGAGGAGAGAAAGGGAAAGAAGACTCTGCAACACTCATTCATGGTGGGTTCATTGTCAAACTAGTCACCGCTATGGGAGCTCCATCTCTGGGCTTCTCTGAGAGACAGCACAGGTCTTCCACTTTAGAGTGATTCTAACTAAGGAACAAGTCAGCTAGGATATTCATTCACTGCTCCCATCAGCCATGTGTGGAGGGCTAGGTCTTGGGGGAAAGGCATGAAGCCCCAGCCCTTCTGGGCAGAGGACTGGCAAGCTACGGCAGCCAGAGAAAACCATCCACCGAAGAGATGGAAGTGCTTTGGCACTTAGGGCAGTGGCCTCGGGCCGACATGAGGATGGTCAGTGTCGAGGGGGTGTGGGCAGGGCACCTTCAGCATCTGTTAGTGTCTTATTTTGTGTACCATCATGGAGCTATTATAAAAATTAATGAGTTGAGCTACATCCAGCAGCAGTCTCTTGTACCTAACCTTGCACAGTACCCATAGTCTGACTGTGTCACTGACTCGGAGACAGTTAACTAGGGCTGTTACTTATCTTACATTTTATAATACAACTCTGTCTCCCAGTCTAGAATAACAGAGTTAGACGCCGTCTATGGGTGAGATTATATAGACTAAAAAGTACTTTGGGATTTTTATTTCATCAGTTTATTCAGAAAGCTATCATGATGGCAACTTGGCTTCAAGTGGACCCTTGAAAAAACAAAGTATTTCCAGCCAAACTGAAAATTGAATAGAAGCTTCTATGTTGTAATATTTTTAATGGGTTTAAAAATTAATCTTGCAAATGCAACATTTATGTTTAGCACCGTCAGAGGAGAAGGAGGAAGAAGAAAGTACATTCCAGGCCAAGGAGAAATAAATTCAGCTCATTCCTAGGGACTGCCAGCTCTGTGGTGTCATTACCGGCTCTCCTGACTGGCACCACGTGGGCAGTCTTGCCACCTTTCAGACCCAGCTGCTGTTTGCCCACCTGTGTGCCTCTGTTCTGCCCACAAGAAGAAAATAAAACAGAAGCGGTGTGGTCTGACACCAGACTCCAGGTTCGGGAAAGCCTTTCCCCTCTGACTGTGTTGTCCCCGCTGTGAAGGTACTCAGGCCCGGAGCACTCGTTGTTGGCCTGTCTGCTCAGCCACCCCCTAAGAACACGGTCCTGATGGGCCCGACAGGCCCGAAGGATTCACGACCTCTCTCTGATTTACTCTGAGATAGGAGAAATGTATGTTCATTTTTGTGTGCTTCATTGTGTAATTCAGTAACACAATTTCATTTTCATTATATTTTACTCAACAAACCACAATTGTGCACCATATGCCAGACAAATATCCCCAAGCATTTGTCCAATTATCCTCATTTCAACTTCATCACTTTGCCGTGACGTAGGTGCTGTTTTTACCCCCATTTTACAGTCGTGGAAATTGAAGCGCTGACAAGTTAGCACTCTGGTATTCTCATGAAAGCAGCATTATGACTGATGAAATGTAGTTTTTAAATAATTCTGTTTTTGTTGTTTAGTCTTTAAGTTGAACCCAACTCTTTGTGGATTGTAGCCCACCAATCTCCTCTGCCCATGGGATTTCCCAGGCAAGAATACTGGAGTGACTTGCCATTTCCTCCTCCAGGGATTTTCCTGACCCAGGGAGCAAACCCATGTCTCCTGCACTGGCAAGCAGATTCTTTACCACTGAGCTGCCAGGGAAGCCCTTAACTCATTTTGACTACTCGGTTAATCCTCTGTCCCTCCTTGCTGCCACCCCACATGGCTTTAGGAGTGTTTTTTTGCTATAGATATTAAAGGGTTTTTCTGTGTTCTCTCTGGATTATTGTAAGAAAAAATGTTGCTCTGATTTAGTTACAGTGAAGGATGATTGTAAAGTCAGTCCATAGGGGAGAAAATGCCACATAGTCAAAATTGCCCTTGAACATGCTCCCAAATGTCTCCAAGCCATTTCTATGTAATTTTAAGTGCACAACCCTCTGCTGAAGCTCTAAAACAACAGAGCTCGACTAAAGAAAGGAACAAAAAGAAAATCTAGAGAGACTTTTGCTGACTTTCTCAGATCAGCAAATTTTAAGGTAACCATCAAATCCCTAAGTATCAATGAAGGTTGGATGAATGAATCAACAAAGGTTTTGCTTGCCTGCCAAGCTGATTTCTTTCTATTTTCACATCAAGCTTCTCAAATCTTAATAACTGGTAATTGGCTTGTCATTTCTGAGAATGTGAACCCAAGAACAATTGGACTTTACAAGAAAGTATAGCCTGCTGCTGCTGCTAAGTCACTTCAGTTGTGTCTGACTCTGTGCGACCCCATAGACGGCAGCCCACCAGGCTCCCCCATCCCTGGGATTCTCCAGGCAAGAACACTGGAGTGGGTTGCCATTTCCTTCTCCAGTGCATGAAAGTGAAAAGTGAAAGTGAAGTTGCTCAGTCATGTCCGACCCTCAGCGACCCCATGGACTGCAGCCTTCCAGGCTGCTCCTTCCATGGGATTTTCCAGGCAAGAGTACTGGAGTGGGGTGCCATTGCCTGCTCTGAAAGTATAGTCTAATGGTTAACAAAAGGATCTCAAGGGGCAGAAGGGCTGAATTTAATGCTCATCTTCTTATGTATTTAACACCGACAAATTACATAAAGTTTTAAACCTCAGTTTCTTCATCTGAGCTATCAGGGATTCCCTGATAGCTCAGTTGGGAAGGAATCCATCTGCAACGCAGGAGACCCTGGTTCGACTCCTGGGTCTGGAAGATCTGCTGGAGAAGAGATGGGCTACCCACTCCAGTATTCTGGGCTTCGCTTGTGGCTCAGCTGGTAAAGAATCCGCCTGCAAAGCAGGAGACCTGGGTTTGATCCCTGGGTTAGAAAGATCCTCTTTAGAAGGGAAAGACTACCCACTCTAGTGTTCTGGCCTGGAGAATTCATGGGCCGTATAGTCCATGGGGTTGCAAAGAGTAGGACAGGACTGAACAACTTTCACTTTCACTTTTCACTTTCACTTCTTTGTAAAAAGGGCACATAATCTGCACTTAACTTCCTAGGATTAACTTCCATTAAGCTGTTTAAAGGGTGCCTAGAACTTACTAAGGATGCTCTGAATGTTTGGTGTTATTGTTTTTCTAAAGTCAGAGGGTAATTGAAAGCATTTGTAATGAGATTAAACTGTATCATATTGTCCTGCATAATAGTACTATGATGAATAGACTTAATAAGCTCTTGTTTCCATTCCCTGAAAGCTTGTGACCTAATCAAGATACTCAACCTCCCTATGGCTCATTTTCCCCAACTGTAAAATGAGGTCATTAATACTGCTTTTCTCATAACATTATTTTAAGCACTAACTTAATTAATATTTAAATAATTACAGAACTTTTCTGAGTTTCTGGAATTTTTGTCTTTTTGTTATTACTATTCTATACCAGAACCCAGCCCAGAGTAGGTGCTCAATAATGAATGGATGGTCAATAGCCACAGTAGAGATGAACTTTCCATATTAAAGCATATTCTTTGGTTGTTGCTGTAGTTCCCAGGACATATTATTTGGTCTTAGCATGAACTGATTTCATATATGAACCCATTTGTTAATATTATTACTACCACTGATCTCATCAGATAAGTGTATATACATTGAAAGCTGTGAAGCTCATGGTGGTGGATACAAGTTTTTCGAAATACATTTTGTTTAGAAACATGCATTTTATCTCTGGCAACAAATACTGTCAGTTATTTACCTCGAAGTGACATACTCCATTCATTTTCAGGAAAATGTCTGCTATGTCCTCAAGTCTGAATAACCATGATTTTCCTGTCAGGCATTTTTTCAAGTAAAAGCAAGGTTTTGCATGGGAAGAACAGCTTTATTTTGCAATTCAGTCAACCCCATTATGCTTCAGTATCCTACAGGAGTAATATTTCTGCATACTTCCTGTTTGCCACACAAAAATTTTTTTTAAACATGCTTTAAAGAGTCAAATTTTAATAAAGTTGGTAAGTGTTACTACTTCAAGAAGGACATATTTTCGAACAGTGTGTAAGAAAGAAGAACCCAATGACTTCTGGTACCCTGGAAGCTGGTGTCATCATCTTGATTCATGTGAAGTATTATCCACTGTTGCTTTTGTATAAAAAGTGTGACTGTCAACGTATTGAAAAAAAGGAATGACCTCTGGGGATCCTTATGGAATATTTTTGACCTCAGGGATGCTCCAAAAGGGTCCTAGGATAACCCAGTGTCTATGGACCATGCTTTGAGACTCACTGAGCTACAGATGCAGTCAGGAGGTAAAACTGTCAGGATTCCACCTGTCATAAATGGTATAACAGAGTCAAGGTCATATGAAAGGTATATGGAAGGCATGAAAGGTATAACAGAGTTGAGGGTGACTTAGTGTTCCATTCTGAGAATGTGTGTCGGCACAGACAGCACTGCAGAGAAAGCAAAGGCTAGAGGAAGGAAAGCAAAGGCTTGGGACAGAAAAGATCATTTCCACTTTGGAGCCTGAGGTGGTTGGAAGATATCCTTTTTGAGTTGCTCATCTTAGGGCCTCTTATGCAAGTGTTCAGTCATGAAAGATTTCATGACAGAGCAGCCACTGGTGCTGGGGACAATAAGAATGTACTTCATTCTGAACCTTGTTCATGCAGGAGTCATTTTCTTAGTGAGATTGTAAGCTTCCTTAGAGGATGACCTAAATTATATATTTAGAAAAAAAAATATTACCTGATTATGGTGCAAGGCAATGACAAGTTATCCCAGTTTACCAAAGACAGCCTTCTCCTCCCTGCCTCCCCACAGTGATGTAAATTTTTCCTCCCTCCTTTGTCGCTAAACAGATCAATATATAGTCATTCTAATCTCATCATTAGTCAGAGAAATGCAAATATCCCAGGAAACGCTGTCTACTTAATAGATTGGTGAAAATGTAAAAGGTGGTCAATCCCAAGATGGTGTGCATTATCAAGACTGCTTTTAGTCTTCCAGTTGTGTGAGGGGATCACTCTTGCAATTTGGAAAACAGTTCCACAACATTTTGTGAAATTGAACATTATATTCTGTACAATCCACAAAATCCACCAGGGATAGACTACCAAAAGTCTGGCACAGGTTCACCAAGATAACTACAAGAAAATGGATAATAGCATGCTTGTGATGGCAACAGAAAAAAAGATGGTAAAAATCTAAATGACCCTCAGTTAGAGATTAGTGGTATATTCCTATACCAGGATACTACACTTCAGAGAAAATGAATAAACTGCTAAATGCAATAATATCTGTAAATCGAAGAAATACAAACTTGAAAAAAGAAAATTCTAGAAAACTACATACTGTAGATACACTTTTTATAAAGTTCAAAGCAAACAAAGCTTAGGTATGCTATTTATGGGTATGTACCTATTTGATAAAACTGTACAAGAAATAACACAGGCCTGCAATCAACTCAGAATTTTAAGGAAATGTTTTCTTCTGGCAGTTGTGTAGACAGAAAGTTGTGATATGGAAAGCAAATATAGGTCGTGCAATGGTATTGGTAGTCTACATTTTCAATTGGGGAGGTGGATAAATGGGTGTTTATTTTAATTACTTAGAGTATATGCATATATATAATGTATATATTTATAACAAAACATATACAAATGTTATATGTACATATTTGTACCACAATATTACATCATGTTGGAGAAGGAAGTGGCAACCCTCTCTAGTATTCTTGCCTGGAAAATCCCATTGAGAGAGGAGCCTGGCAGGCTACAGTCCATGGTGTCGCAAGAGTTGGACTCAACTTAGGAACTAAACCACCATTATATCATGTAATATGTCATTTCAGATAAATATATATATAGTAACAAAATAGTATTAACATGTAAAAAAAGAAAAGTTTCCTTGTTAAGGTTGTCCCTCACTGTTCAGTCATTTCATGTTTTTTGCTTTGTATTGTGAATTTGAGTTTATCTGCATGTTTCCTGATAATTTCCAGAGCTTCCAGGCAAAACGTGACCTTATTTTAGTCATGTTTATGTCCTGCCTTAAAATAAAAAATATTGTTAGGATATATAAGGCACCAAATCTGTTTGTAACCAAAAATAATTAATACAGTATACATAAATACATAAATGCATAAATAAATAAATCTAATACATTTTTCTGGGTTGATCTGTAAGTACAAGATCCACTGGTTTTTCAATTATGTCTTTGACCTAAAGACATTAGCTATCATTTGGCTGCATTCAGAATATATATAAAATCCTCAATTATTTTTCCCACATAGGATTTCAGGTACATATTCTGTGGGTTACATTTTACATGCATTCACATAAGAAGGAATGTCTCTTTGTGTTTGGTTTAATACGATTAAATAGTTGTTCAACATACTGAGACGAATAAATTTTAACTTTTTTTTTTAAATAGGAGAAAGATTGCTGAACTGATTTTGACTGTTTACTGAATAAGTTTGCCTTGACCAACTAAGTCAGAGAATTGACAGCTATGCTAAGATAGTTACTATAGTTGTTTTCATGGTAAGACCATCTGTCAGAACAATGCCATATTTTACAAACGAATATGTGTTATAGTAACCAGCCATTGAATATGTCAATCTAATTGCATCCGCTAAGCCTTGGTGCGGCTTGACATGAGAAATACACAGGTTTATTTAGTGCAATGCTGTATCTTAAATAATGTGTGTATATGTGTAGCATGTCCAGCTATCTGGCAAAATTATCTGCAGTCATTCCCCATCGCCCACCAGTGTTATTCGGGCCTTGTAAGGATTATTGCTGTCCTCACTCCTCTGTGCCCTGCCCTCTTAACCTTCATACAGTAAGGACGGTGGGGCATAGAAACAAATACATACTTACCAAGAGCCAGGAGTTCTCTACATCTTGTCCAGCTGAGGCAATAACACAAGCTTATTTCCCTAGCAAAGTTCTAGGTCCTTTTACCTGTTAAACTTCGGAGTCATAAAGACCAGTCTTGCGGTTAGGAGGAAAGGTGACTTGAGGAAACAAGGGAGAGGATGGAGGGAAGACATGAATAGTCATTTTCTCCTGAATTACGTCTCCTTGTTTTGTGTTCCTTCCTCTGGGTATTTTGTTAAGTCAGCCAAGGTGTGTCCAGCCTTTATTATCCTGTTCTTCTACCACCAATCATGGCACAGATGGAAGGTCTCTGGCGTAGTTAGGGCTCTTCATGAAGTGTGGGGCAGGTACAGAGAGAGGTTGTGAGAGTGTGTAGTAACGCACATGCTCCAGCTTCACCTAGACATGAGCTGTAGGTGATGGAAGTATCATATGTTTGAGTAGCCATTTATATAGAAAATGAGAGGGTTTAAATGTTTACTTTTTTTGTATAGCAGTTCTATTGATTTGGGAACCAGTTAGAAGTGTCCTATTCTTTTCATTGTCTGATTATTATCTCTTGGGTTGACTTCCCCTACCCCCAGATTTATTAAGGTATAATTGACAAGTAAAAATTGTGCATATTTAATAAAAATGTGTATATTTAATATTTAATTATATATATATTTAGTTGTGTGATGATTTAATATGTGTATAAATCACTAAATGATTACCACAATCAAGCTAATTAATATAGTTATCACCTTATTGGTTCCCATTTGTGGAAAGATTTACTTTTTGATACAAAATAGTTTTTACTCAGATATAGCCTGTGTTATATTAGTGTACCAACTTTTCCCTTACTTTGAACAGACATGGGTAACAATAAGTTTATTTATCTACGTGTAAAATCAAGGATTAGATGGCCCTGGTATTGAACTATATCACTTGAGGATTTTTTTCTTATATTAAAAACTATCAGCCTTTTTCATTATCTGCAAGGAAAGATGAAGCTAAATTCAAAAAAGGAGAATAGCCATGTGAGTGGTAATAATGTCCAATATACAGAGATCAAATGAGTATACTGATGTTCGAAATTATCAATACCAAAGTAGTAGGAAAAAGTATGCTAACTAATGTGTTCTCTTTAATTGTGTGTTGATAAGAAGTTCCAAAGAGGAATGGGAGAAGATGGGAAAGAGTAATTTAAAGGCAAATCATAATAATGATGATCACTGGGGGGTGGCTGAGAGAGGATGCTGTTGATTGGCCAAAAAAAGCTTCCCTGGGACTCAGGATGTCGGTATCATTAGTACATGACCATGGGGAAGGAGTTTTGACATTGTTCAGGAAGGTCTGAGGCATTCTGGTCAGTAAAGACCTGTTAATTCCAGTACATGCTGCCGATGTTATATGAGCAGCTCCCATATGGGGCCACCTTTGATTTTTAACCTCCGCGTGCATTCACTGTCTCACTACCTAGGGGTGTCCTTTTTCATTTTGTTGCCCAAAGCTTCTCTGTGTGATTTGGCAGGCTCTCCCACTCTTCATTTGTCATTTTGAAACACAATCCCACCAATCGCCGGTTTTCTTTAATAAGGTGAAGTAAGAATTTGAATCAAGATTGTAAAGCTGAAAACACAGCAGAGTCTTCTGTTTTCCATTCAACAGTCCTTGAAGCTCACAGGCACTGAGGAAAAAGTACATATGGTTTTCCTGTTCCTCAAAGTATTCATTATTTTAAGAGATAGGACTCAGTCATAGTTATAATATTTGTTGTTTAAACTGATATACTTTAAAGTACTGAGAAAAGGCTTTATTCAGTGACTGAACAGGGACTTTCATATAGAAGTGTGGAATCTGGGTTTCTTTTTCCCCATGGCATGAACCAGTGGGAAACACTGATTCTTTATTTAAGTATTTGAATTCTGTTCTTTTTACTCTTTGTATGTGTTATAATTTTTCACTCAGAAAAATAAATCAATTCAGTTCAGTTCAGTTGCTCAGTTATGTCTGACTCTGCAGTCCTGAGGATTGCAGCACACCAGGCTTCCCTGTCCATCACCAAATCCAGAAGCTTGCTCAAACTCATGCCCATTGAGTCAGTGATGCCATCCAACCATCTCATCCTCTTTGCATGAAATCTCTTTCCCTTCGTCTCCTGCCTTCAATCTTTCCCAGCATCACGGTCTTTTTAAATGAGTCAGTCCTTTGCATCAGATGGTCAAAGTATTGGAGTTTCAATTTCAGCATCAGTCCTTCTAATGAAAATTCAGGAGTAATACCCTTTAGGATTGATGAGTGTAATCTCCTTGCAATCCAAGGGACTCTCAAGAGTCTTCTCCAACACCACAGTTGAAAAGCATCAATTCTTCAGCACTCAGCTTTCTTTATGGTCCAACTCTCACATCCATACATGACTACTGGAACCATAGCATTGACTAGACGGATGGACCTTTGCTGGCAAAATAATGTCTCTGCTTTTTAATAAGCTGTCTAGGTTGGTCATAGCTTTTCTTCCAACGAGCAAGTGTCTTTTAATTTCATGGCTGCAGTCACCATCTGCAGTGACTTTGGAGCCCAAAAAATAAAGTCTGTCACTGTTTCCATTTCCTCATCTGTTTGCCATGAAATGATGGGACAGGATGCCATCATGTCTTAGTTTTTTGAATGTTGAGTTTTAAGCCAGCTTTTTCACTCTTCTCTTTCACATCCATCAAAAGGCTCTTTAGTTCCTCTTCACTTTCTGCCATAAGGGTGGTGTCATCTGAGTGTCTGAGTTTATTGATATTTCTCCCGGCAATCTTGATTCCCGCTTGTGCTTCATCCTGCCCAATATTTCCCATGATGTGCTCTGCATATAAGTTAAATAAGCAGGCTGACAATATACAGCCTTGACATACTCCTTTCCCAATTTGGAATCAGTCTGTTGTTCCATGTCCAGTTCTAACTGTTGCTTCTTGACGTGCATACAGATTTCTCAGGAGGCAGGAAAGGTGGTCTGGTATTCCCATCTCCTGAAGAATTTCCCACAGTTTCTTGTGATTCACACAGTCAAAATCTTTGGTGTAATCAATAAAGCAGAAGTAGATGCTTTTCTGAAACTCTCTTGCTTTATCTGTAATCCAACAGATGTTGGGAATTTGATCTCTGATTCCTCTGCCTTTTCTAGATCCAGTTTGAACATCTGGAAGTTCACAGTTCATGTACTGTTGAAGCCTGGCTTTAAGAATATTGAGCATTATTTTGCTAGCATGTGAGATGAGTGCAGTTGTGAGGTGGTTTGAACATTCTTGAGTATTGCCTTTCTTTGGGATTGGAATGATAACTGACCTTTTCCAGTCCTGTGGCCACTGCTGAGTTTTCCAAATTTGCTGGCATATTGAGTGCAGCACTTTCACAGCATCATCTTTCAGGATTTGAAATAGTTCAACTGGAATTCCATCACCTCCGCTAACTTTGTTGTAGTGATGCTTCCTAAGGCCCACTTGACTTTGCATTCCAGGATGTCTGGCTCTAGGTGAGTGATCACACCATCGTGATTATCTTGGCCATGAAGATCTTTCTTGTACAGTTCTTCTGTGTATTCTTGCCATCTCTTCTTAATATCTTCTGCTTCTGTTAAGCCCATACCATTTCTGTCCTTTATTGTGCCCATCTTTGCATGAAATGTTCCCTTGGTATCTCTAATTTTCTTGAAGAGATCTCTAGTCTTTCCCATTCTATTGTTTTCCTCTATTTCTTTGCATTGATCACTGAGGAAGGTTTTTCTTATCTCTCCTTGCTATTCTTTGGAATTGTGCATTCAAATGGGAATATCTTTCCTTTTCTACTTTGCCTTTTGCTTCTCTTCTTTTCTCAGCTATTTGTAAGGCCTCCTCAGACAGCCGTTTTCCCTTTTTTGTATTTCTGTTTCTTGGGGAATGGTCTTGATCCCTGCCTTCTGTACAGTGTCCTGAACCTCTGTCCATAGTTCTTCAGGCACTCTATCAGAAAAATAAATAATTGCATGTAAAACCATTGCTTCTTTAATTTCAGAAGTATTTATTCAGCACTAATTGTATTCCAAGCTTAGATGATATTACACAACACATGGAAATTTAAATGCAGTGGAGCATCCCAAAGGACCCAACAGATGCATGGGGCATATGTTCTGCTAAAAGAAAGAGATATCTGAAGTACCATTCTAACTATAAACATGCTTCATTACAATTAGAGAAACGCAGGGAGAGGGAAAGAATAAAAAAGGAGAGTGAAGGAGGGAGGGAAGGAGGGAAGGTGAGGGAGGGTAGACAAACCCCATTTATTCATTAACTTTTCACTGAAGAAATAGCAAAAGAGAGACTGTAAAACTTCCTCACTTATCTTAGACAAAGTCCCAGTGTTGGAGCAGCTGCTCTTCCCCTGATTCGCTCCCACCACCACGGCTCTCTAGATCTGTTTTCTTCCAGGAGTGTCTCCATGACTTTCCTGAAAGAAATCTCTTTGGACTCTTTCCTTAGACTATGCTTTGCATTATGCTGACCAACTGTAATGGCTAGGAGGAGCCAAGCAACCCAATAACTGTGCCTTAGAATGGTTTCTTTGAGCTTTTGGGTTTTGTTTCTGATTGAAGTTGCAATAAAACATATTCCTCAATGTACCTCAATGTACAAATCAACAACAACAATGCATGTGCGCCTGTGCGTGCGTGCGCACACACACACACACACACACACACACACACACACACACACTTCTCTCAGGCCCAGACGTTCCTTTATTTTCAGCCAGCAGCCTTGCTCAGAGGCGTGTCGTTCGGTCTCACAGTGGAGATAAACCTGCTGTCCTCTTGCAACCACATTTGAGCGCCTTCCTTCTCGGGCCTCCTGATCCCGAGGCTCCGACACTGCCGCCCCTTGTCTGCCACACTCCCTGGCTCCATGTCTACGCTGAACCCGTTGTCTCCACACACCCCAAACGGCTGCTCCTCGATCCCCCTTCTAGTAAATTCCATGCCTGTCTCCTGAGTGGCCCACACTGGATACATAGGGTCCTCCCCTGTCTTCCACTATCTGATCTGTCACAACGTCCTGCTGATTTTATATCCAGTATCCATCCTGAATCCACACACGGCCCTCCATGTGCACTTTCTCTGAACGCCAAGGACTTCCGGTGGATTTTCCTGGCTGCCCCTTCCTTAGAGCTCAGCACCAACGTAACCTTGTATGTCAGTGATCTCTTGCCACTTAACGCCGTTTCATAACCGTGAAGCCTCCCTGGCATGCAGTGCAACAGTGGGCATTTGTTGTTCACGTCTTTTGGGGGTGGTGTTTGCCCTGCTCACTCTGCCAGGCTTAGCTGAGCTCACTTGCCTGTCTGGTGCCTGGCGATGTGTTGGCTGATCTAGGATGGCATCCACTAAAAGACTGGGTTGTCTTGATCCTAATCTATGTCTCATCCTCCAGCAGCCCAGCTGGAGAATATTCTCCATGTGGATAGCAGAGCTCAAGTAGAGACCCCAAATCTGTTACTCTGGGTTATCACATCTCCTAGCATCCTATTCCTTAAAGCAAATCACATTTTTGAATTTGAGATCAAAGGGCAGGGTATCAGACTTTGCTTCCTGTGTAAAAACCTGCAGATTCCATGGCGAGAGGCATGGATGGCGAGAGGAGAATGAAATGGACCCATTAATGCGTTAAATCTGCCATACCAAAGTCAGAGATGCCCTTTCCCCCAAATTAGAGTCTTGCCTCTCTAGGACACCCTTTCAGTTACATCATAGCCATATGTTTGGAAGTGGTTATTTTTAAATACCTGTTTACTACTTGCGTTTATGATCCCTGAGACAACGGGCAGAGATGAGCTTCCTTTTGTTTCTTCCATCTCAGAGTCTAGCACAATGCCTAGTTCATGGTTAGTGCTTGTTGATGTGGAATATGCTCCAGGACAGAATCCGCAGTGAGGGGTGGGTCTCATCGTGCCCCAGAGTAGGGTGCTGTCATATCTGCAGCTAGAGATAAGGACTTCAGGCCCAGGGTGAATTGGCCCATTTCCCATGAGACCCTTCATCATGAGCCTTTGAGAAATGCCCCACTTCCTGTGGCTGTAACTGTGATGTCTTTTCTCCCTGGACCAGAGATGCGGGCAGGAATCAGTACTATAATACTGAACTCAGAGGAGTCTTCCCTGTCTTTTTCTGCCTGTTACGCTCCCGGCTAAAATCACAGGAACCAGTCAAGGGAGCTGGAGAAACCCTACTGTTATCTGGAAGTTCGACTCTCCTTTCAGGGAATGTATCCTAAAGAATGTACACCCTGCTAATGGTGAGTGAGGCAGTATCATCTTCCACTGAAAGGGCAACATTTTTGTTAGTAAAACTTTCTTGCAGTTCAAAAGCAAGCCATTTCCAAGAGCTGAGTTTGGTAACTCATAATTTAATAGTTAAGTCATCCTCTGTCTATTGTAAAGGGTCTTCAGAAGAATTCATTAAGAACTAAGAAGCCCTTGAAAGATCCATAATACTCATTTCTTTTTTAACAAATAACCAGTGCAGACTTCACAAGTGCAATTGAGCAGTTGCATGGATTCAAGAGGAATCTAAATCCTTTGAGAAAAAAGTCATCAAGAAATGTGGTACTTGAGCCCCATCCACTGCTCTGCCAACCAGCCACTATGCATCCCATTCCACCCTCTGTACACTGAGCAAATGAAGCTCCTATTGCTGCTGGATCCCGAGCCCCATCATCCTGCTGCTCATGCTGTTTCCGCCATCTGGAATACCCTCTGCCTCCCTTCCTAGTCTATGCGACAGGAAGCACCAGATATTATGAAAATTTTGTGCATATGCTTTGAGCCAGTGGATTTGTTTTGAAGGATAGAATTGAGTCTGTTGCTTTGAGATTTCATGGTAAGACTCCAGAACATCAGCAGTTTTTCTATCATTTCCAGAGTGGAAATCTGTCAACCAGGGATGTGACTTTGGTATCAGATTGCCTGATTTTTCCCAGTGGTCATGTATGGATGCAAGAGTTGGACTGTGAAGAAAGCTGAGCACTGAAGAATTGATGCTTTTGAACTGTGGTGTTGAAGAAGACTCTTGAGAGTCCCTTGGACTGCAAGGAGATACAACCAGTCCATTCTAAAGGAGAACAGCCATGGGTGTTCTTTGGAAGGAATGATGCTAAAGCTGAAACTCCAGTACTTTGGCCACCTCATGCAAACAGTTGACTCATTGGAAAAGACTCTGATGCTGGGAGGGATTGGGGGCAGGAGGAAAAGGGGATGGCAGGGCATGAGATGGCTGGATGGCTTCACTGAACTTGATGGACAGGGAGGCCTGATGTGCTACGATTCATGGGGTCACAAAGAATCAGACACGACTGAGAGACTGAACTGAACTGGGAACTTCCTGGGTTCAAATCCTGGCTCTGCTATTGGCTAGCTGTGTGACCTTGGGCAAATCACTTAACTTTTTTGCCCTAAGTATCTTGTACTTAAAATGAAGTTAATATTAGCATCTTCCTCCCAGGAATAGTTGGGAAGATTTGACGTGTCAATAAACATGATATACTTTGAATGGTGCCCGGCACACAATAAGAAACTTTGCACATGTGAATACTTATTGTTTTCAGATGTGTTTTCATTATTTGTGGATCTTTCTACTTTTTTTTCTTGCTGCAGTTACTACTACTAACAGAATTACATCCTACTTTTTGTATTCTCTGAAACATTTTACCTGGGGCTTTGGCTAGTATAGATATTCTACAAATAATTCTTAATTTGTCAAGAAAAATAATGAAGGTCTAAAATTAAACTAATTTCTCTTAGAAGAATGCATGCCAACTCTCTAATTTGAGGAAACTACTTATCTTTCTTTTTTGAAAGGTCCTATGAAGACCTACAAGACCTTCTAGAACTAACACCAAAAACGATGTCCTTTTCATCATAGGGGACTAGAATGCAAAAGTAGGAAGTCAAGAGATACCTGAGTAACAGGCAAGTTGGGTCTTAGAGTACAAAATGAAGCAGGGCAATGACTAACAGAATTTTGCCAAGAGAACGCACTGGTCATAGCAAACACCCACTTCCAACAACGTAAGAGATGACTCTACACATAGACATCACCAGATGATCAATACCCAAATCAGATAGTCTTTGCAGCCAAAGATGGAGAAGCCCTGTACAGTCAGCAAAAACAAGACCAGGAGCTGACTGTGGCTTAAATCATGAACCCCTTATTGCAAAGTTCAGAATTAACTTGAAGAAAGTGCTTTTTCTCTGAAGACAATAATTCATTCCTACAAACCATTCAGGTATGACCTAAATCAAATCTCTTAGGATTATATAGTGGAAGTGACAAATAGATTCAAGGGATTAGATCTGTTAGATAGAGTATCCAAAGAACTGTGGATGGAGGTTTGTAACATTGTATAGGAGGCAGTGATCAAAATAATCCCAAGACAAAGAAATGCAAAAGGGTTGTCTGAGGAGGCCTTACAAATACTTGAGAAAAGAAGAGAAGTGAAAGGCAAAGGAGAAAAGCCATCTGAATGCAGAGTTCCAAAGAATAGCAAGCAGAGATAAGAAAACCTTCTCAAGGGATCAATGCAAAGAAATAGAGGAGAACAATAGAATGGGAAAGACTAGAGATCTCTTTAAGAGAATTGGAGATACCAAGGGAACACTTCATTCAAAGATGGGCACAATAAAGGACAGAAATGACATGGACCTAACAGAAGCAGAAGGTATTAAGAAAAGGTGGCAAGAATACACAGAACTATACAAAAAAAGATCTTAATGACCCAGATAATCACGATGGTGTGATCACTCACCTAGAGCCAGACATCCTGGAATGTGAAGTCAAGTGGACCTTAGGAAGCATCACTACAACAAAGCTAGTGGAGGTGATGAAATTCCAGTTGAGGTATTTCAAATCCTAAAAGATGATGCTGTGAAAGTGCTGTGCTCAATATACCAACAATTTTGGAAAACTCAGCAGTGGTGACAGGACTGGAAAAGGTCAGTTTTCATTTCAATCCCAAAGAAAGGCAATGCCAAAGAATGCTCAAACTACCGCACAATTGCACTCATCTCACATGCTGGTAATGCTGTAATACTCAAAATTCTCCAAGCTAAGCTGGAAGTGAACTGAGACCTCCCAGATGTTCAAGGTGGATTTAGAAAAGACCGAGGAACCAGAGGTCAAACTGCCAACATCTATTGGAGCATAGGAAAGAGAGTTTCAGAAAAACATCTACTTCTGTTCTATTGACTATGCCAAAGCCTTTAACTGGGTGAATCACAGCAAACTATGGAAAATTCTTCAAGAGATGGGAATACCAGACCACCTTCCCTGCCTCCTGAGAAATCTGTGTGCAGGTCAGGAAGCAATAGTTAGAATATGTAACAATGAACTGGCTACAAATTGGGAAAGGAGTATGTCAAAGTTGTATATTGTCACATTGCTTATTTAACTTATATGCAGGGTACATCATGAGAAATGCTGGACTGGATGAAGCAAAAGTTGGAAATAAGTTTGCAGAGAGAAATATCAATGACCTCATATATGTAGATTATACCATTCTAATCGTAGAAAACAAAGAAAAACTAAAGAGCCTCTTGATGAAAGTGAAAGAGAGTGAAAAAGCTGGCTTAAAACTTAACATTCAAAAAACGAAGATCATGGCATTAAGTCTGATACGTTATGGCCAGTAGGTGGGGAAACAATGGAAACAGCAACAGACTTTATTTTCATGGGCTCCAAAATTACTGCAGATGGTGACTGCAGCCATGAAATTAAAAGACGCTTGCTCCTTGGAAGAAAAGCTATGACCAACCTAGGCAGCATATTAAAAAACAGAAACTTTACTTTGCCAACAAAGGTCCATCTAGTCAAAGCTATGGTTTTTCCGATAGTTGTGCATGGATGCGAGAGTTGGACCACAGAGAAAGCTGAGTACCGAAGAATTGATGCTTTGAACTGTAGTGTTGGAGGAAACTCTTGAGTGTCCCTTGGACAGCAAGGAGATCCAACCAGTCCATCCTAAAGGAAATCAGTCCTGAATATTCATTGGAAGGACTAATGCTAAAGCTGAAACTCCAATACTTTGGCCACCTGATGGGAAGAACTGACTCATTTGAAAAGACCCTGATGCTGGGAAAGATTGAAGGCAGGAGGAGAAGGAGACAACAGAGGATGAGATGGTTGGATGGCATCACCAACTCAATGGACATGAGTTTGAACAAGTTCTGGGAGTTGGTGATGGACAGGGAGGCCTCCGCTGCTGCAGTCCATGGGGTGGCAAAGAGTTGGACACGACTGAGTGACTGAACTGAACTCCTCTTCTCTTTTATGGTAGCATCTGAAGAGTTTATGACAGTTTTTCAAGGCCCTGGTAACTAGAAATTAGGCCCAGATAAGTGGTCAATTTAAATAAGCTATGAGTCCAATTTAAACAGGCTAGGTTAAGTCAAAATTAGCCTTTTAAGTATACTGTATGTAACATTAGAAGTCAGTGTTGTACTTTATGTATTTGAAACTTTGGCTTTCCATGAGAAATGTAATAGTAATGCATTGTATCTTCTTATTGCATGTGCAGAATATAGCTTTCTAGTTTTTTTCCCCCTTCCATTAAAGAGAATTCAAATCACAGCTGCTGGCAGAAGTTGATAGTTGCATGCTCTAATGACTCTTCAATTTTTAACTTTCATTTCATTTCATAAACTCGTTATTCATATATAGGATTGGTGCTATATGGGCACCAATATTTGGAACGTCTTCCTAAAAAACCCCAAACTTATTGCCAACCAAATATGAACTCTTCAAGACAAATTATTTCTGTCTTCTCTTTCAGGTAAAAAAACCTAGGGTCTTTTTTTACCCTAAGCAACAATTTCATTGATCAAATACTGTACTATGTCATTAATATAGTATCTGGACAAAGGGATAGAGGCTTGACAGTGGTAGGAGACAGTCCTGGTATCAAAAGATGAAAAAGATAAACAGATATATAGAATTATAACAGATTACTTGGATTGCACCGTTATATTGTGAGGTGGGTACAGTGGTCTCTACAAGGAGAACAAATAGAGAATATTCTTTCCTGGAGCAGGCAGGACTGATCCATCTCAGTATCCTGTGTACATGCCTAAAGTGGAAGGTCTGTTTCCACAGACACCCCCTGAAAATAGAAGAGTGTCTGGGCAGAAAGAAGGGTTCCTGTTCCCTTTATGTTACATTACTCTTTATATAGATCTGGGATTTCAGAGGAAAGATCATGATTTTATTTCCTGGGTTGTTTTGTCTCTTGGTCAGTTTGTCTTTGCAGCAAAGGAGCTGCTGCTTCTTGACCCTGCCAGGAGGGCTGGGCTTCTCCTCCTGAGCAGATGCACATAAATTTTAAAAGGGGTTTGGAAAAAAAATGAAATAAAAGGGGTTTGGGAGAGAAATGCGGGAAATTCAAAGCAGATAAATCATTAACTTTTTACCACCCTTCTTATACATGGTACATTACTTCTTTCATAAAAGAACTAGAGAAGCATAATATTAAGAGGGTCATTTAAAAATTTGCAAATGGGATGTTCTCATATTTTGTCCTCCAAATTGGCCTTTTATGTCCAGTCTTAGGTAGGCTTTTTTTTTTTCCCCTGGCAAAATCAGCAGGAACTTCCAGGTGGCTAAAATCCACCCTGTGCATTGTCTCTGAGAACATTTATAGCACATTGTTCGGAACAGAATAGCTGAGAGCGACAGGGGGCTCTTGAAATGCCTCTTTGAGTCCTAAATTGGAGACATGTTTTTGTCATTTCAAACTTTCAATGGTGGGGTCTAGTATTCAAAGCAAATACCACTCCTGTGGAACACCAGCTTTAATTAATTTCCAGCAGGAGATGAGCGATTGCCAATAAGCCATGAATTAAAATGGAATGGTGCACCGAAGGCCAGGTTCTCATCTCGAATGAATAGCATTTCTTGCTGTTTTCTTGAAAGACCGTCTCAGACAGAGAGGTGAGCAAGCTTCCACGCCAGCTCCCCAACTCTGAGGGGTGAGCAGTAAGTACCAGCAAGCACAGAGAAGCAGGTTCTGGTTCCAGCAGGAAAGGGGGAACAAATCTGACGGGCATTTTGTGTCTGTAACATTAATCGCTGGGGTATTTATGGAGCATCTACGTTCCTGGACTCATTATTTCTAATATCATCATAAACCTCAGGCTCGGGAGGATTTGGGAAAGTTGTCTATTCCCATCACTCTGTTGATGCTTGCAGGGACCACTTGTGCCAAAGGCGTATCCAGTGCTGCTTGGATTCTCCTGTGACCTGAAACTCCCCCTCCAGGAGCAGCCTGTTTCATCTCTGAGTGGCTAGGCCAATTTCCTTTTTTTTTTTTTTTTTCTTAAACTGGAGCCAAAATGAATCCCCTGCTGCTTTAACCCACTGAGGCTGATTTATCCCTGAGGGCCAAACACAATGAATCAAAACCGTTGTTATGCCCAATAGCTCTTTAATAAAAGGGAAGGCATGTCTCACACTCCCTCTTCTATGGGCAAAACATCCCTGAATCTTTCAAACAGGCTTCATGGGGCATGGATGTGTGTGTGTGTGTGTGTGTGTGTGTGTGTGTGTGTCCACCTGGTCTTGTGCAAATGATAATTATTATTATTATTATAATAAATGGTACATACAGTGGTCCAGGTAGTGTTCTAAGAGCTCACATAAATCCCTACAGCAATCTTCTGAACTGATTACTAGGATTATCCCATTTTACAGATGAGGAGAAATGAGACAAGGGTTTGAATCCAGAATGCACGCATTTCAACATTTCCTGTGCTCTTATTTGTCTGTTTCAACCATACCTTTTCAGAAGACAGAAACCATTTACACTTTCCTGTGGGAAACTCATGTTTCTAAATTTGTTCCACATGAACATGTGCTTGCAACTTGCAATGTGTTGTCCTGATTAAGCCTCTCAACACTCAGCAAACACTATCAGCCCTGTCTGTCCTGCTGGGAAATAGACTCAAAGTGGTTAAAGAATAACAATTCAGTAGAGGAAAAAAAAAAAAAATTTGAATCAGGCACTTCTGGGTCAAAACCGTCCGTGGAGGTTCCATTCTACTGAGGTTTGCCCTGGGCTCCAACTACCTGTGGTGAATGAATGAGGAGCCCCTTCCTACACTGCATAGCCAGGCCCCCCATGACTAGTGACCGCTAGCGGTATGAGAATGGGGCAAGGGGCTTTCTGGTTTATGGTTTGTTCTCAGGCATTCAGAAGAAAAATCACCCCCAAAACTGGTTCCCTGAACCTCCTTCAGCCTTGCTATTTATCTTTTCCTTAGTCCTGAGGTCCTCAGCTCACATGCACTGCCATGTAGATTCTGCCTTTAGAAGCTGTCCAAATCATTTACTGAAATGCTCATTTCTATTCCAGTGCAATGGGTGGCTTTGATTTTTTTATAGCTGCTTACAAAGAGAAAATCTGAATGTAGGAATCTTGATTTGTGGATTGCTAAAGTAACTTACGTAGGGGTCTATGCAAGTGGCCCCCTAATGATGAGGGCCCAGAAGTGGTGGGTAGGGATGCTCCCTGGAGTGGTGAACCCCAGGAGTCTAAGTGAGGAGCTATTCTTCCATGTCTACCACCAACAGGTTGGATAAGGGTTTGTTGAGATTAACACATTTTTCTTTTGAGGTGTAAACACTCTTAGACAGTATAAAGCAAGTGGATAAATCTCATAGAATAAGTTGCTTTATTGGGTTACAGTTTACAGAGACAGACTGCAGGGGAATAAGTGATTTATTGGAAAAGGAGGAATCACAAAGGGTGGAAAGTGTCTCAGGCTTGTCTTCTCTTGGCTTTCTCCAGCTCTTTCCTCTCCATCTTAACTATAAATCATTAGGTCTAGAAGGTTCCACTTGGATTCCTGGACACATTTAGGTCCAAGTCACTAGTCACTTGGTCATGCCAACCTGTAGAATCTTGTATATAAGGCAAAAAGAAAGACACTCATTATCTTTTGATCAAATTTACCCAAGTATTGGATTGAATGCTATGTCAGTTTCTCACTTTGGGCAAGTTCTTCAGTGTCTGCAGTCCACAGTGCTTTCTTCTGAAAGTGAAACTAATAGTACTGACTTTTTGAGACTTGGGAATTGGGCTAATGTCTTACATTGTCAGAGAAGGAGTAACGCTTGGCACATGGTAGATGCTCAGTAAAATACAACACCATTACAATTATTGCTGTTTGGATATTAGATTGTGTATTTATTGAAAAGTGAATGAAGAGTTGTCCTTCTACATAGTTTCCTTTTCATTTTAAATAAATATTTGATTTGGAAACAGTGAATCCTTAAAAATTATGTTGAAATGGTACATCAGAGAACTGCCCCTGCAGTTTACAAGCATTAACTAATCCTCAAGAATTAAACTAGAACTGAGTGGTTTCTTAGCAAGGAGGTTTGGAGTTTTCAGACACATCGTTTTTCTTTTACCTCATTTGCAAATACTTATCTCTGATTTAAGTCATTCAAATGACTTCAGAAACACAATGGAAGCAGAGCAGGACTAAGTGTTTCCAACTGTCAGGTCTGGTGAGGGATGATGTAAAATGGGACATTTAGCTGGCATCCTGCAATGATCTGTAAATAGAATAAACAAAGCATCCACATTTAGTGGTTAAAAATAGTGTTTCTTGTAAATGCAGTGTGCCTGGAGACCTCAGGGTTGACGTGGGTGCCCGTGGGTCTGGGCAAATGTGCTTGCAGGCAAGGGCACTCCGATGGGTCAGGTAAAAGGTTCTTAGTCTCCGGATTCAACTTTACTTTAATTGGATAAAATGAAGTAAAACTGGCCTTTCTTCTTTCTCCGATGTCATTTTCAAATGAATTAGGGACTGAATCTGCAGAGGCAAATCTAGTGGAAGAATTGAACAATCCATTGCTTTACTACCAATTATCGATTGAAATAGTCCACTGAAGACCTGACTACAAAGGCAAGACTGCTCCCCTTCATCCTGCAGACAGTATTTCAGTGTTAATAAGGTTTTGGATTTTTGGTGTGTGTGTGTGTGTGTGTGTGTGTGTGTGTGTCTTTAGGAGACTCCCTTCACTGTCCTGTTCATCGTTAATCGTGTTGTTAGTTAAGAACTCATGTAGTCGGCTTATGGTGCTTTATTTCTTTTCTACAAATTATACAGGAGAGCTATTTATTGTCTGCTTTACAGGGAGCTTTAAAAGTAGTTAATCCAGAAACTTTTGCTTTGATTGAACAAGCAAAATACGTTACTACTTTATGCATGAGACCTTCTTTCAACAAGGGGACAGTGTTTCACAGCCAACAATGAAAAGCCACATGAGATAGGAAGGCCATATCATTTTTTTTTCCTGAGTAAAACATTTGCTTTTAATTTATTATTCCATGCATGTATATATAGCACTTACCATCTTCCAAGTAATTTCTATTCTTTGCAAATACCATTTAATCTGCATAATGATTAAATGAATAAAACACTGTAAATTTTCCCATTTTACAGATGGGAAAACAAAAACACAGAGTGAAGCTGAGTAACTTGTCCAAAATTGTACAGATACTAAGTGGAAGGAGTGGCATTTGAACCCAGGCAGTGTTCATGAGCTCAGTCAGCACTCTACGAGTACCTTTGTTGATACCTCTAAATTTAGTCTAATAAAAGTTATAATATAGTAATAAATCCTGCCAATGTAAACATTGTCACTCTTGTGCCTTTATAATGCTGTTCATTTTGAATCCCATATACAAATTCTCATCCATGCTTTCTTTTTGATATGAAAATAGCATCAAATTTGGTGATTTTGAATAAACATCCAAATAGGAAATTTTGAAAAGGTGGACCTAAAAGCAAGTAGTATTGGGAAAAAACACTGTAGACTTAGAACTGAGTGTTATTGGGTATAGCTTTATGTTTGGATCTGTAGGGAAAGAACAGATTGGCCAAGATGGCCGTGGTCAGGCTCTCTCAGACCACGATTTGTAAATACATGGTAATGTAACAGCTGAGACCACTTATCGCACTGTGATGCACCTCACGTGTACCTGCTTGGCCACGGGCTACTTTTGCCCTGTAAACATATGTAAGCTCCACCTGAAAAGCCCTTGTGGCTACATTATGGCCGCATATGGCTGTGTTATGGCTATGTGTCCAATGGGTCAACCGCGAGAGAATATAGCATCTCTGCTTCTACTACAGCCACTGTGCCAGCCTGAAGATAATAAACATGTCTGTGGTTCCTATGACTCGGTAGCTTTTCTTTCAGCTTCCCCACTCATGCCTTGCCTACCCAGAGTTCATAAACAGTGAGATGCAGCGATACCTGGTCAATAGTGTGGCCCTTGGGATCATCAACCTGATGGGGCTGGAGGCTCAGTATTTTTTTAACTTTTATTTTTGGAGATGAAGAACCCAAGGTAGGGAAGGGGGAGTGACTGAACCAGAGTCATACATCCCACTAGAGACAGAGCTCCATCTGGACACATGACTTCCAGCTCCTAAACCAGCCTTTCTGTTGGACCATTCTCCTGAAATAGCTTCAGACATCACAGCCCAGAAGACAGGCCAAAGACATGCTGAAGGCTGAATCCAACAGATGCCCTTGGTCTTTTCCATGTTCTCCAAGCAGTTTAAGTTTTTCCATAGAATCTGGAACACTATGTGTGCCAGGTGCACAGGTTGTCTGGCTCTTTGGCATGGAGGAGACATCTATCTTTTGAAAAGATAAACAACTGGTGATTATCACCTGGATTTGTCTTCTGTTAATTGATGATGAGTGTTTTCAGTTCATTTCAGTCACCCAGTCATGTCTGAGTCTTTGTGATCCCATGGACTGCAGCACACCAGCTTCTGTGTCTTTCACCAACTCCTGGAGCTTGCTCAAACTAATGTCTGTTCAGTCAATGATGCCACAACCATCTCATCCTCTGTCATCCCCTTCTCCTCTTTCCTGCAATGTTTCCCAGCATCAGGGTCTTTTCCAATGAGTCAGATCTATGCATCAGGTGACCAAAGTATTGGTTGTAGCTTCAGCTTCAGCATCAGTCCTTCCACTGAATATTCAGGACTGATTTCCTTTAGGATTGACTAGTTTGATCTCACCACAATTCAAAAGCATCAGTTCTTCAGTGCTCAGCCTTCTTTATGGTCCAACTCTCCCATCCATTCTCACAGGCTTCCCTTGTGGCTCAGCTGGTAAAGAATCTGCCTGCAGTGCAGGAGACCTGGGTTTGATTCCCGGGTTGGGAAGATCCCCTGGAGAAGGGAAAGGCTACCCACCCCAGTATTCTGCCCTGGAGAATTCCATGGACTGTATAATCCATGGGGTCACAAAGACTCAGACATGACTGAGTGACTTTTCCTTCACTCACATCCATACAAGACTACTGGAAAAACTATAGCTTTGATTATACAGACTTTTGTCTGTAATGTCTCTGCTTTTTTCATATGCTGTCTAAATTTTGAGAGAGTTAATTCTTAGGTAGATTGATAAGAAGTCTGGAGTCCCCACGGAGGAGAAAGGGGTCTGGGGCTCTCAGAGAAGAGAACAGGACACATATTTTTGCTACAGTGCTTTGTCTTAGTCAATATAGCGATGCATCTTGCTCAAGGACATGTTTCTCCTCCTTTACAGGAACCTTCTGACTAATCTTGTTATTTTAAGACTATGCTGTGAGAGTGGGTCTGGTAAAACCTTTCTATTGTCAGTTCTAATCTTGTTAACTTAAGGTATATGTTGTGGGAGTGGGTTGGTAAAAGTGTATAAGGTCCTGATAAGACTAGTGAGGGGGCTCTCTTGCCCCTCTTCTGTGTCTGTATCTCTGTCCCTTTTTATACTTTAATAAAACTCTGCTACACAGAAGGTCTTGAGTGATCAAGCCTGATCCCTGGTCCCAAAGCTAAATCTTCTTCAGAGATCATGAATCCGACACCATTCACCGTAAGGTATCAGTTTGTCATAGCTTTTCTTCCAAGAAGCAAGCGTCTTTTAATTTCACGGCTGCAGTCACCATCTGCGGTGATTCTGGAGCCCAAGAAAATAAAGTCAGTCCATTGTTTCCATTGTTTTCCATTGTTTCCATTGTTTTTCCATCTATTTGCCATCAAGTAATCCTTTGGCCACCTCATGTGAAGAGTTGACTCATTGGAAAAGACTGATGTTGGGAGGGATTGGGGGCAGGAGGAGAAGGGGACGACCGAGGATGAGATGGCTGGATGGCATCACCAACTCGATGGACATGAGTTTGACTGAACTCCGGGAGTTGGTGATGGACATGGAGGCCTGGCGTGCTGCGATTCATGGGGTCACAAAGAGTCGGACATGACTGAGCGACTGAACTGAACTGAATAGGACCGGATGCCATGATCTTAGTTTTTTGAATGTTGAGTTTTAAGCTAGCTCTTCCACTCTCCTGTTTCACTTTCATCAAGAGGCTCTTTAGTTCTTTTTAGCTTTCTGCAATACGGGTAGTGATAAGTTTTTTAAGGTGGTTGGGTCCGTCTAGTCGAGGCTATGGTTTTTCCTGTGGTCATGTATGGATGTGAGAGTTGGACTGTGAAGAAGGCTGAGCGCCGAAGAATTGATGCATTTGAACTGTGGTGTTGGAGAAGACTCTTGAGAGTCCCTTGGACTACAAGGAGATTCAACCAGTCCATTCTGAAGGAGACAAACCCTGGAATTTCTTTGAAGGGAATGATGCTGAAGCTGAAGCTCCAGTACTTTGGTCACCTCATGCGAAGAGTTGACTCATTGGAAAAGACTCTGATGCTGGGAGGGATTGGGGGCAGTAGGAGAAAGGGATGACCAAGGATGAGATGGTTGGATGGCATCACGGACTTGACGGACATGAGTCTGAGTGAACGCTGGGAGATGGTGATGTACAGGGAGGCCTGGTGTGCTGCGATTCATGGGGTCGCAAAGAATCGGACATGACTGAGCGACTGAACTGAACTGAACTGAACTCAATTCAGTTTTCTCAACCATCAGTGATGATGTCAGATGAACTTCTAGAGTGAGCCTGACTGGAATTTGATTTTGAAAAACCAGAGTGAAGACACCCTTTGGTGGAACACAATTATCAGTGTTCCTTACCATTTTCCAGAGGTGGGAAGATCATTACAGCATTGGGGGCTCTGCTGGGCCAGGGCTCAGTGTGGGATGTCACTTGCCTTAGCTGAAGGAGGGATTTTCTCTTAATCCACTGTGGGCTTGCAATGTGTCCAAGCATCCGCTCCCATCTGTCTTGGGCTGGGGGTTGTGTGGAACACTGAGTTTGAAGATTGTTCATGTGGAGTGGGCTAACTGGATGGGGGCCTGGAGAGACTTTCTGAGCAGGGCTGTCTGTGGGTGCTAACCCTGGGTCCCTTATGAGGTCTGGGCAACTCAAGGGCCAGTTTGATTCTGATGGGGCTTTCCTGCAGCTCCAAGACACTGTTGGGAGATTAGGGATTGTTAACCTCTTCTGAGTTGTTGGCCCCTTTGATGAAGCCCCTGGAATAATATTGTTGTTGTCAGCATTTTATTAAGGTAAATTTTCATATTGTAAAATTAACATATGTTATGTGCAGTTGTGACAAATGTATGCATAATCACACCCTACCTTAGAGGCAGTCACTGTTGATTTCTACCACCAAAGATAGTTGTGAACTGCATGCTGTCTGCAGTCTTTTGTGTGTTGGATTTTTCCCTCCTTATAATGTTTTTGGGCTTCTTCATGTTATTGTGCACATAGCTGTTGTTTTTATTATGGCATAATTCAATAAGATTTTTAAATAAGATTTTTAAGTATATAATTTTATACATGAACAGGAAACTATTCTGAAATACAGTTGTCAGCATATTTTTGGAAAATATTAATTATGCAATATTTGGTAATTATACCTCTTTCCTAGGGCATCTGGTATGTATTTGGTATGTATGCCTCTTTATTAATGCATTAATAGTAAGCTCTAGCCATGGGTCTAATAGTCGAGTAACTACTGTAATCGTGAAGTAGCCCTGAGCATGTGTGATGGACATCTGGCATATCTGTAATATCATATGAAAACATCTATCATGGTTTTATTGGTGGCAAAATAACAAATATTACCAATATTAAAGTGGTTTATTATCTACACCCTTAATTAAAGAAATTACTTTGTTAGAGGCTGCTAGAAAGAAAGCTGTTTTCCCTCCCGACCATGGGCCTCCTGAGTTCCATGGACAGCATGCTGTGAACCCTGGTGACTCATGGTTGTTACATGCGCCGGTTGTCTTGGCTGCACTGTTCCTGTCACTGTCTTTTTGGCTTTTGAAATCTCTAATACAGTCTGTGGCGGCTGGACAACTGTCTTCACCAACTCTTCTCTTACGTGTGGAACAGAAGCTTTTAGTCAAAAGGTCTGTTCAGGTCTCTGGTTTCATACGGCAGTAAGTTGCCCATGCAGTCTAGGTGAGTGGACTCAGGGAGGCACTAGGGATATGAGAAATACTTCTGTGAACAAGAGGGTCACATACGGTTTTCTAAGAGAGCAATGATTAGTCCTTGGAAATATCTCTTCATGAGGCAAAAAGAGAGACATTCTCTCTGCCCGCAAAAGAATGCCCAAGACATTCTTAGACCACAAGGGTCATGCCAGTAGAGCCAAGGACAAGAGAATTCCCTGTTGCCCACATAACAGCTGACAAAGAAAAGCATTTATTTTATTGTTTGAATGCAAAGCATAACATTATATTTGTACAAATATGTTCCTTAGATCTGGAAATAGTAACTAAAACAGTGTCACACTTTGATGTCTATATTCTAAATGACTAAGAATTTTGTTAGCTGAGGCTACAAATGAGAAATAGAGGCCCCGTAATGATCTAGTCCACTGAAGTGTCAAGTTTAAGTTTCCTAGTTCAGAATTAAGGGAGCCACAGGGTGAGAAGCAATCTGTGTCCCTAATCCTGTTGACAGCACTTTTCTTCAGGCTCTGATTCAGAGCTCATCTGCTCCCCGCAGATAGATAGCCCTGAGCTCAGCATTGCTAGGCTGGTTTCCATGGTGCTGATTTGCATACCAAACCAGGACTTGTATTTTTGTGTTTGCCTCACACATTTCCAGTGCTAAGTGTTCTTCTAAGAAAGGGATTAGCGTGCTAGCCAATTAAGAGAGTATGCCAGAAATAAAGCACCCAGGGAATTATTCTTCAAGTTATATTACTGCTGTTATGCCCAAGAACAGAAAAACAGTCGGTTGGCTTTCTTAGGCCAGCCCTGAGTCTTAAAGATAAAATGTCTCCAGTGAGATCTGGAGTGGTGTTTTTTTTCTTACTGTATGTTTTAAGCCATTTGCAAATGATTAAAACAGATTGTGTGTGTGTGTGTGTGTGTGTATGTGTGTATGTGTGTGTGTGTGTGTGTGTATGATCTTACTGTGGAGCAGGAGTGGATTTCTGGAAGGTTAACTTTCAAGATTTTGTTTGCTTTTGTGGCTGTGGGTCTCTCTAATGGAGACATATTGCCCCATTCACTTTGAAATATTTTCTTAAAAGACATCATGTTTTTTAGAAATTTTCCAAATTCTCTGAATCAGCATTTTTAATCAGCTTTAATCATCAGAACTATCGTTGGAAAATGTTTGGTTCTAGAATGTCTCTATTGAATACTACCTAGCAACACAAAAGATTGAAGATCTGATACAACCACATGGATGAATCTCAAAAACATGGTGCTGAGTGAAAGAAGCCTTTGACAAAAGAGTATATACTGTTTGATTCCATTTAAGTGAAGTTCTAGAACAAGGAAAACTAATTGATGGTTAAAAAAAAAAGGAACAGTAGTTGCTTTTCAGTGGTAGGGGCAAGGATTGGGGTGATAAATATGTTTCATATTTGGATGGGGTTTGAGTTACATGTGTATACATTCAAAACTCAGGAAGGTATAGTTAAGATTTGTATGTTTCACTGTATAATGTATATTCAGTTTTATCTCAAAAGTATGCTTTCCTCATAGCTCAGTTGGTAAAGAATCTGCCTGCAATGCACGAGATCTGGATTCAATTCCTGGGTTGGGAAGATCCCCTGGAAAAGGAAATGGCAATCCATTCCAGTGTTCTTGCCTGGGAAATCCCATGGACAGAGGAGCCTGGCAGGCTATAGTCCATGGGGTCGCAAAGAGTCAGGCGGGACTTAGCGACTAAACCACCACCATGAATTAATAAAATCTTTTATTGCAAAATCTGGGGTTATTGTATCAGATATTTAGAAAAACTAAGAGCTCCATGGTGCAGTTGTTTAGCGTGCAGTACTTAACACACAAAAACTGGACTTTGAACTAAAGTAGCAAAATTAGTGGCAGTTCAATCAACAGTACTTGGAAATCATGTGTGGATATGTTCATTCTGTTACTTCAGATATTTACCTGAATCTCTAGATCCCTGTAGAAAGGTGTCTGCTTCCAGAAACACTACCTTGGTTTATAATTTTTATGTGCTCAACCATGATTTGATTGGATTAGAAAGTGGACCATTTGGCCTTCGTTTTGATCCATCTTCCTTAACCCTGTTTCTCAGGGAAAGCTTAGTTTTTAATCTCTGTAAAGTGCATCAGTTCTCAGACAGTGAGCTGATTGATGGTTCAGAAAATCTTGGCTTTCTAAAATGCTACTATAACTCTGGAGTGATCTTTTGCTTTTACCAATGCTTTGGCTTTGAAAAAAGCCACTTGAACTTGGCAAGGAACCTGAGGAAGTGGGACATGAGGCAGATGGGTCTGACGGAAGTTGGCTCTGAGTTCTTGCCTTGAAGTTACAGTTGGTCCTTATGACATAGTTGATAGAAGCATGAATGCACAGATGAGGGCTAGGAAAGTGAGCAATGGAACACACCGTAAGTAATGTCGAGGTGCAGAGAGAAGGGCTCCTCACTGTCCATCTCCTTGGTGGCTTTTTTCCCTCTGCTGATGCCTCTCTCTCCTCTTACTCCATGCTGCTGGAGAAATCACAGGGTAGCTCACCCACGTTCCCTATACAAGGCTGTGCGTTTCCATCCCAGCTGTGATGCTTTCTGAGGCTTCCTCCCTCCGCAGAGAATTACCCTTGTCTGATGGAGCTGTCTTGTCAGAGAAATACAGATCTACCCCCAACACACACACACACACACACACACACACACACACACACACACACACCCCTCTCCCCCCACCTCTTCCCTCAGCCAACAGGCCTGTTCAAGTAGTCCAGCTCCAGAGTTCCCTTGGGGATCAGGGCAAAGGCTGTGCTCAGACACTTGTCTTCCTGTTTATCTTCCCCATGAGAATGGTGAAGGGCCTCAAAGGAACTCTAAGGGAACTGATACTAATCGGGCTTCTTGGCCTTCTCCAGTCAATATAAATTGATCAGAGGCTAGTCAGGAACTTCAGGCAGGGCTTTACTGGAGCTCCTGCACCCACAGGAGGGAGTAAAGATAAGTCGTTTCCTTTCTTAGCTACCCAAGGCAGGCGTGGGAGAGCTCCTTATGTGGGGTGAGGTAGAGGTGTGTCCAGGGTTGGATCGGGAGGGGGTGCTTGGGTGGTTTGCCCACCTCTGTGGTGGTGTTGAGTGCAAGGTGCGTGTGCAGACCCTGCTTTTGCTCCCAGATCTTCAGAAATGGCAGTTGGCCTTTTTGGGTCCTTTCGTATCTTATTGTCCATAATTTGTCCCAAATGTTCACACACACAGTAATTTTTAGTCCCTTGTAGTTTCTTTGTATTTTGTTGCTTGAAGAGATGTTCTTCCAGGTGCAGGCACTGCAGCCAAGGGTCCCAGGTTCCAGCCTGTCTCAGGACCAAAGGACCCACCTTAAGGCAGCAGCGCTGACTGTCTCTAATATGAATTGACATGTGGTGCTTAGGTCCGTGTAATTAGGTATTGGCCATTTTCATCTTTTCCTGCCCTGAAGCCAGCTGCATCTTATACTTGGGGAGAGTGACTTTTCTTGTATGAAACAGAACCAAGAATAATCACCCTCCCACATAGTATTAATAATAAGCGAGAGAAAAACAGGAAAAGCATGTTTTCAACATTTGACTTGTCTTGCTTCCTTACACCATCTGAAAAGTCTTCATTTACACTCATTCCATCTGTAGAACTTTCAACAGGAGGGACACATACAGAAGTATAAATCCTTGAGTCATTAGCATATTCATTCCAGACACTTTGTAACTCCTGGGAGCCAAGAGCCTCTATGTTTTCTCTCTGGGGAAAAATGACTTCATCCTTCAGTCACCTCTGCTGTGTCTGAAAGGGCCACCATTTGTTGCAAAGTGACTGTTCTCTTCAAAATAACTGATGATAGAGTCATGGAAAAAATTTAATTTTACTCTGCTTACTTACTTTACCTTGAAAATGATGTTTTGCTCATTTGTATTTTAATGAAATGTGAAAGGAAGGGAAATCCATTTCTTTGTCTCTAGAGTAAAAGTTGGGGTGCCCTGGAGGGCTTCTCAGCCTACTTGCAGCATGAATTTTGTTTAAAGCAGAAACCCTAGCAGTTTCTTTTTAAGTAAGGAGAATCAACAAGAACAGTAAAAGACTGTCTCAAATAGCTACAGAACAGTGCTGCGTGATGATTGCAGCGTCTGCATTTCACCGGGAGGGACGACGCTCTTCCGGCTGTTCTTCCGGTCCCGGCGGGCTCACTCGTGTGCCTGGTGGTCAGCTGGTTATTGTTTGGAGCCATCGGGACGGCTGAACCGTCTCTCTCTCTCATTCTCCAGCAGCCATGTTCTCCTGAAAAACAAGGATGAGAGCAAGCAAGTTATCCACTCTTCATGACTCTGCCTGGGTCACATTTGATGAGATCCCAGTGGCCAAGCTATGTAACATAATCAGGCCCAGGGTTACTGTAGGAGAACCTGCAAGATGAGTGGGCAAAGGTGTGAATACTGGGAGGGACTGATAATTATAGGCATTGATTCATCAGGTTTACACAACTTTAGAATTTTATCAAGTGAAATGCAAATCTCCTTAGTTGGAACCTTAAAGCTCCAATTTTAACTTCATATTTTCTTTCTGTTTTTTTTTTTTTTCCTATCCAGACACCTGGCTCCTACGCATTTTGATCGTTTTCATTTACCATTAGAAATTTTGCACAAATCATTTCTCTTCTTGGAATATCTTTTCCCCATCTTCTATTTATCTATACAAGCCCCAAGTACTTCTCAAAACCCAGCTCAAATTCACACTTTCCTGGAAACCAAATGTCGGTATCATTGCTCAACACTGACATATTGCCTGATATTAATGATCATTTTTATGTGTGTAAATGTCTTATTACTTCAATATAAGTTCCAGTAAGTTTCTTAAATTCAGTGTCCATGTCTTATTATTATTTGTGTCCCCAAAATGTGTTTATTCTATGTTGTTGTTCAGTCACTTGGTCATATATGACTTTTGTGATCCCATGGACTAAAGCACAGCAGGCTTCCCTGCCCTTCACCATCTCTGGGAGCTTGCTCAAATTATAGTAGTGAGTAGTGAAGTTGCTCAGTCGTGTGACCCCATGGCCTATAGCCCACCAGGCTCCTCCGTCCATTGGATTCTCCAGGCAAGAGTACTGGAATGGGTTGCCATTTCCTTCTCCAGGGGATCTTCCCGACCCAGGGATCAAACCCAGGTCTCCAGCATTGTAGGCAGATGCTTTACTGTCTGAGCCACCAGTAAGAGCTTAATAAGTATATTGATTAACTGGAGGTCTGTTCTCCATATTCAGTGCTGATTTCCTCTTCCTTGTCTCTACCTACATTATATTCCTTCTCTAAGCCTCTTGAGTATCACCTTCAGTCAGTACCAGCTGCCTTAGCTATGATATTGAGAACAACTCTACAGTTATATGCAGAGTACGTCATGTGAAATGCCAGTCTGGATGAAGCAAGCACAAGCTGAAATCAAGGTTGCCAGGAGAAATATCAATAAACTCAGATACGCAGATGACACCATGCTTATGGCAGAAAGTGAAGAAGAAATAAAGAGCCTCTTGATGAAAGTGAAAGAGGAGAGTGAAAATGTTGGCTTAAAACTCAACATTCAGAAAACTAAGATCATGGCATCCAGTCCCATCACTTCATGGCAAAAAGAAAGGGAAACAATGGAAACTGTGACGGACTTTATTTTGAGGGGTTCCAAAATCACTGCAGATGGTGACTGCAGCCATGAAATTAAAAGACACTCGCTCCTTGGAAGAAAAGCTATGACCAACCTAGACAGCATATTAAAAAGCAGAGACATTACTTTGCCATCAAAGGTTTGTGTAGTCAAAGCTATGGTTTTTCCAGTAGTCATGTGTGGATGTGAAAGTTGGACTATAAAGAAAGCTGAGCACCAAAGAATTGATGCCTTTGAAATGTGTTAAAGGAGAGTCCCTTGGACTGCAAGGAGATCCAACCAATCCATCCTTAAGGAAATCAGTCCTGAATATTCACTGGAAGGACTGATGCTGAGGCTGAAGCTCTAATACTTTGGCCACCTGATGTGAAGAACTGACTCAATGGCAAAAACCATGATGCTGAGAAAGATTAAAGGCAGGAGGAGAAGGGGACAACAGAAGATGAGATGGTTGGATGGCATCACCGACTCAATGGACATGAGTTTGAGCAAGCTCTGGGAGTTGGTGATAGGGCAGCCTGGCGTGCTACAGTCCATGGGGTTGCAAGTAGTCTGATACAACTGAGCGACTGAACTGAAGTGAACTACAGTCATAACCAGAAAGAGCCGGAATGAGCATCATCACTGTTTACTAAAGTCTGTTATGGATGCAAGAAGAGGATGAGCCATTCATATTTGGTACCAAAGCAATTCCTAGTTCTTCTTTGAGTGGCCGTATATTTTCTAAGCTCTGGAGGAAAGTAGTGATGATAATCATTAAAATCATTCAAGCAAAGTATCTTCATAAGAGGCAGTAAAGTGCTAAGGGTGGGGCCTCAGTTGACCAACCTGTCTATAGATTCTGGTTTTGCTGGTTTTTAACTCTGTGTCTTTGGGAAAACTATATAATCTTAGGTTTCTGGAGTTTCCTTAAGTACTAAGAAATAATACTATATTACACATGATTAATAGGGTTGTTGTTGGTCCCTGAGTGAGTGAGTGAGTGAAGTCACTCAGTTGTGTCCGACTCTTTGTGACCCCATGGACGGTAGCCTATCAGGCTCCTCTGTCCATAGGATTCTCCAGGCAAGAGTACTGGAGTGGGTTGCCATTTCCTTCTCCAGGAGATCTTCCCAACCCAGGGATCGAATCCAAGTCTCCCACATTGTAGGCAGACGCTTTACCATCTGAGCCACCAGGGAAGAGCCCTCTTGGTCCCTAGTAAGCACTCAGTAAATACTAGCTACTAATTTATTAGTAAGCAGCAGAAAAATTTTCAAATGAGGAAAATGTACATTTAAAAGGAAAATAAATACAACTCCTAAGTTGGAAGTCTTAGATGATAATAATTGATGAGAAGGATGGAAGATCGTTGAACCTGGGTCTAATGACATGTAAACCACTTGCAAGATACCTTTAACTACTTTGAACAATGATTCTATCAGCACCTAATTTCAGTCAAGTTTAATTCCAGATGGAGCACGACCAACTCAGATTTGTTACAGGGATTTATAGCGATTGTGACTTGGACAGTTGTGGGGGCTACTAAGCAGTGTCTATTGGTCTGCCATTTGCCCATCTGAAGCTGGACCTTGAAACCTACAAGGAAGGGAAGACAAGTGTAACATGGGCAAGAACAGTACAGGCTGGACTCATGACCAGGAATGGGACAGACGCCACCAAAACAGACTGAACCCGTGACAGTTCTCACTGCCTCTGACCTTGATAGGCAGGTATCCAGGAGAAGCCTCTTCATGGAGCTAGACACATGACTGACCAGGAGGCGTAGAATGTAGGAGCAGAAGAAGGCAGAGTCGTTGCCTATCCATTAAGAGACCCATCAAGTAAGTGGCAATGGGCGTGAACTAGAAACATGGTGTGTGTGGCCTTCTGAGTGTGAGGAACAGTATGGTTGTCGCCCACTTCTTCCAGCTGCCGCACAGCATCTCTTGGGACCCACCCTCATCAGAGAAATGCAGGGAAGGAAGCTGGGACTTTTATTCAGCTCAGCTAAGCTGACGCATGACAGAGTGGCCACTAGTCACCTTGTCCTACAACAGGAGGAGAACCAGCTTCAGCTTAGGAGATCTGTCCATGTGACCTTAGGCACAACCACATAACCTCTCTCTCCGTTTTAGGTCTTAGTACTCTCCTGTGTAATAGGGAACACAAGGGTGACTTTTTCAACCCTCGAGGCCCCTTCCAGCTCTAAGTCTATTCTTTTGTCATCCTGCCTTTGTTCCGTCTCTTGTGTCTGTCGGTCTTGCTTCCACGCTTACTGCAATTCTGTGAGCTCAGCCGGGGGAAAGCCAGGCGAGAGCAATGGAAGGAGCCGGTGTGTTAGTCTAAGCTCTCAGAGCCGCTGAGGCAAACGGTGGGGTCAGAGGGCAATTGTCAGTGCTGGAATTAAATATTTACTGCATTAACCATGACCACTCATGGATTTCCAGGGAAATTGACCATATTGACTGAGATGTTGCACTCTGGTTTTTCTAATGATTAGCAATCCTGACTCAGTTTGCCAGCTCTCAGGGGACTGCATGGTATTCATCTCCATTAATTTCTTTGCCTCCCTCCAGTTATAAGTAATGATCATCCTGGCCGTTTTACTCCTTGAGTAAGCACTGGCACACCTCTTGACGTCCACAGGGCTGGTGCCCTCCATGCAGACACTCACTTAGGTTCTGACATGAACTCAACAGAGTGCTCCCACCGCACAGCTGCCCCAGGGTCGGGGGGTGGGGCGGGGGCGGTTCTAGGGGAAGATGCTATCGTGGAATACTCTGGAGCAGAAGATTCCGGGAAAGCTGAAGGAACTGTTTTGGGGGCTTTTACTTACGTCTTTCCCCTCTCACCCCAGACTGGTGAGTTAACCAGTCCTAGTTACTGGCTCACAGTCTCGCCCTGGCAGTCCCCTGTCTGGGGATGGGTGGTGCCCAGAGAGAGCTGTCTTGCCTATCATTGCATCCTTTCCTGCTGCAGACATCCAGGAAGTGTTGGTTCCATTACAGGAGGCCCCACCCCCCTCTCCAGTTCAGGACAAAACTCTGTAGGGTCATCTCAGTTCAGAGCTCCAGCAGGGTTGGCTGAGACTTCTTTAGCGACTGCATCACAGGCTAAGTTCTCCCTCCTGGACCCGCTTCCTTCCCTTCCTACTTTTTCTCCTTTTCCCTCCCTTCTGTAGGTGCTGATCCCATAGGTATCTCATAATAAATGCTTGTGTAGATATCTCTATCTCAGTGTCTGCTTTCCAAGTAAGCAAAGCTGCAACTGCTGTAACATGGAGAGACATCAAAGTTGGGGAGGCAGAGACACATGGGATGGAAGCTACCTAGTAACTCCTGGTTCCTGGATGTTGAGTTTCTTTTTCCATTTATAAATTGGCTTTGTTGAGAGGATTAAAGGCCACTTGCTTACTAAACAAGCACTCTGCTTATAAACACTCTCCTTTTAGCCCCTCACAACACTTATCACCTTCCAGCCTATCTAATTTGCTCAGGTATTGGACAAGGATTTTTGTTTTGTTTGCTAATATGTTATGAACAAATAGTAGGTGTTGAGAAATACTGAATGAATGAATGAATGAGTAACTGAGTAAAAAGACAGAGGCAGTGAGATACTGTGAAAGTAAAATAGGGGAGAGGCCACAGAGGCTGGATGACACAAGAGAGTGGAAATGAGAAAAAGCAAAGTCTCTGAGGATTTGGGGGAAGTAGAGTACACAGAGGGCTTCCCAGGCGGCACTGGTGAAGGAACCCAGCTACCAACGCAGGAGGCACAAGCGACATGGGCTCGATCCCTGATCAGGAAGATCCTCTGGAGGAGGGCATGGCAACCCACTCCAGTATTCTTGCCTGGAGAATCCCTTGAACAGAGGAGCCTGGTGGGCTGCAGTCCATGGGGTCGCAAGAGTCACACATGACTGAGCGACTAAGCAACCAGCACACATGCAGAGGACGCCGAAGAGCTTTAAAAACAACTTCAGTTTCTCAACTTCAAGGTGCATCCAGTTCCCCTGGGCTCCACCCCAGAGGGTCTGATTCTAGAGGTCTGGGTGGAGCCTGATGATTTTCATTTCTGATGCCTTTCCAGGTGAGGTTACTGTGCTGGTCTGAGTTCACACTGGCTGAGAGCTGGCCTCTGGCTTCCCCCACGGTTTCCAGCCTTGCCCTCTGCTCTTGTCCGCTGTGCTTACCCTGCTGCACTCACTAAGGTCTCCTTCTGGTTCCTTGGACTCGTCAGTGTTCTCACTTGGCAGAGGTTGTGTCTCCTAATCTTCCTTTGGCTCTGATGCCTTCCCACTGTTGAGATCTCAGCTCACTTGGGGAGTTCTTGGGAAGCCTTCTTGAGACTCTCAGACTAGAATAGACCTTTTGTGAGTCACTGCAATAGGCATTCTGTAATCACGACCTCATTTCAATAATGATGTCTTTAAGGAAAGTCCACCATCATGGACTGAGAGCTCCATGGTGGCAGGGGCGGTCATGCTTACCACACTCTATCTCCTGGTACCTACTGGAATGCTTGGTGTAAACCGCTTAAATGAGCGGTTTTACCACCCCTCCCCCCAAACCCATGCAAGTATGTGAAATTAGAGAAATTGCAAATCTTTTGTATCACAAAATTAAAATAACAGTTCCTATACCCAATTCGATCCCAAAATTGATATATAAGAGCTAAAAACCAACCCAGGTTATTGTTAAAGCTGTACAACAGGAGAGGATCCTCAGCTTCTTCTGGTACCTGCTTTCACTGTTAATTGTTTACCCATCTTGATTCAGTTTAATTTTGGTTGTTTTGTTCATTAAAGACATAAAGCATAAAATGTTAGTATTCACCTTGTAACAATAAAACTATAGTTTTAAAGATAATTATTAATAACTCATTCATCTGTTCTCTTTTAGTCTATTTGAAACCCTGATTTCTTATTTCTTCTCAAGCATTATTAGCATTTTTTTAATTCTAAGGAGACTACATTTAGAGTTATTTCTATTGTTTTCTTCTTTTTTTTTTTAATTTAGTATCTCAACTTCTATATCAGAATGCACAGGCCAACAATGAACTTAGAATTCATAAATAAAATGGCAGTTACAACCAGGCATTATTTCTCTAAAGCCTGAGCTCCATCATAATATATCCTAGTATTCATTCCAGGACTTAATGAAAATTTTTTTTTGTAACTTTTTATACAGTTTATAAGACCTTCAGGGTTTTTATAAAATTCTTTAATCACGTCAAAGATAAGTATTTGTATTTTACAGTAACTCAAGTTCATTATTAACTCCTCCTTTGATGTTCCTGGAGAAAATTTTTACTGAATACAGTACATCTGAATTAAGACCATTTGACTAGTCAAAAGCAGATCTTCTGAACCTTTCATTTTGGAATATTTTTAAAGTACTAGGCTAAATGTTATTTTTTAGAAACTCCCCCTTCTTTTTTGTAAAGTAACTTCTATGTTGCTGCTCAATTACACAGAAAACTCAAGAAAGGACTAAGGCTGCTTTATTCATCCCTGGGGTAGCAGGGTGCCTTCCACATGGCAAATGCCCAGTCAATGTTTGACGAGTGCCATTAACAAAGTTTCATTGTTATTGCTTTACCCAAGGGCACTGTATTTTCTTATGTGTGTATTTTGTGGGTTTGCATGACAGTATTATGTTCCTTGAAGAGCAGATAAGAAAAAGGTAGGAAAACGATGTTTTTGATAAACCAATAAAATGCTTATCTTTGTATATAATTCTGTGGTCTGATTTTCAAATAATATTGAGAGTCAAATAGTAAAAGCCTTAAATTTAATGCTTTATAATCTGTTAAGTGTTAAGAGTTATACTCTCTCATTTTTAAAAAATTGTCACTTATTTTTTGTTTGGCCAAAGTGATACATTTTTATTCTCCTTCCCGCAGCTAATCCACCCCACTTCAAGTAGGTTTTGTTTAGTTGTATGGTTGTTTATTTTTATCTGCTTGTGTGTTAAGTTGCTTAGTCATGTCCATGCCCATGTCTTTGTAACCCCATGGACTGTAGCCGGCCAGGCTCCTCTGTCCATGGGGATTCTCCAAGCAAGAGTACTACAGTGGGTTGCCATGCCCTCCTCCAGGGGATCTTCTCTACCCAGGCATCGAACCCATGTCTCCTATGGCTCCTGCATTGCAGGTGGATTCTTCACCCCTGAGCCACAGGGGAAGCCGTTATCTGTGTCTACTCAATGTATACTTCTGTAATGTAAGGTATTTTATATATACATACATGTACACATATATTTGAATTATGCAGTGACTGTTTTTGTACAGCTTCAAGGACGTAGGTCTTGGAGTTATAAAAGCTACTATCAGAATCTTACCTTCACTATTGTATCAGTTATCTATTGCCAAATAATGCTGCATGACAAGTTATTCCAAACCTTGGTTGCTTTAAACAATAAGCATTTACTTAGCTCCTGTATGTGTGGGTTGGAGTGGGCAGAGGCCAGCTGGGCAGCTCTGGCCTTCTGGGGTGGCTCACCTCTGTGTCTGGCTGTTGACCTCTGTCTGTCACCAGTTGGCTGACTACAGTGGCAGGGGTGAGTGAGTCGCGGGTCTCATCCTTCAGCAGGTTGGTCCAGGGACGTTCACACATTAGCTAGGCTGGGCTCTGAGAGAGACAGAGACAGAGACACAGGAAGATTGCAGGTCTAGGTGCCACATGACACGCTGCCCCTTCTGGTGCATTCTTATGACCAAAGAACATCACAAGGCTAGCCAGATTCAAGAACTGTTGGAAAGAGACCCAGTTTCTTGCTGGCCGAAGGTGTGGGTACAGAGAGGCTGCTGACCTGGGGCCATGCGTGCAGTCTTCCAAGCTGTTCATGAGCCAGTTGGAGCAATGTCCTCACACCTCTTCTGGGTAAGGAGGAATGGTTAATGCTTTTCTTTTCCATATAGTGGTGCTTTTCCATCATGGTAATGCATTACTCTGATGAAATAAAGACCCTCTCACTCACCACTAAGGCACAGAGTGAGCCCCATGCCCAGGGTCACTGCCCCTGTGACATGAGGAGGGGAGGAGCAGCTTATTGAAAGTATTAGCACCAGGTTTGCAGGGACGGGGTAAGATGCGTGACTCGGTGTTTTGGCTACCTGTGTGCGCCTGGATTTAGATCAGCGCAGGGAACTTTTCTCAGAAGTATACAATGCATGAATGAATGTGCTTCTCTTTATATTATTATTGTGTTGTTATTAATGAAGTAAATACATTTTCACTTTAGGATCTTTCAAAGGAACATGGACACACATACATACGGAACTGAGGATTGTAGAAATCAACCACAAATATCTGAAAGTCCACACAACAGCAGTTAATGCTTATGGAGTATCTGTTATATGCCAGGCTCTGTTCTAGGAACCCCCTGTATTAGCACATTTGAGTTTTAGAAGATACATATCAGGCATCATGAGTGTTCCCTTTTTGCAGATGAGGAAATTGACGTTCATAGACACTGTGTTGTTCCAAGTTACACAGCTTATAAACGGCAGTGGCGAGATATACTCTCAGACAGGATCGTTCCAGGCTCAGAGCCCTAAGCCCTTGCTCCAGGGAGGACTGCCACACATGGTCCCCTCACTGTTCCGGCCCCTTTCCTTTAGGTCACCACTCAGGGAAACCCAGCCATGACCGCCAGCTGATTCCATGGGCACTGTTCACCCGGCTCTGACTCTACGCTGTTACCCGCTCAGTACCTAACTAACAAGACTTTCCTTTGCCATCCATTCACATGTTATCGTGAAATGGAAAAGGATTTTAATGAGAAATAGTTTCTTTCACCTTGACTGATTTATGAGTGACAAATAAAAATTAAATATACTTTAGTGTACAGCATGATGTTTTGATATACAAAGAAGTGTTTACCATAATCAAACTAATTAATAAATCCATCATCTCATATGCCTTTTTTATGGTGAAAACATTTGAAATCTACTTTCTTTACAAATTTCAAGTATATGTTAGTATTGACCAGAGTCACCATGCATGCTGTAGGTCACAAGAATTTAATTTTCTTGGAACTGAAAGTTTACATCTTTTGATCCACACTTTCTCTTTTTCCCTGCCTCCTAGTTTCTGGTATTCTCCATTAAAAAAGAAAGAAAGGAAAGAAATAAAGGAAAAAGAAAGAAAATAAAAATAAAAGGATAGAAGGATAGGAAGAGATGGAGGGAGAGGAAAAGACAAGAGAAGAAAAGTAAACAGAGTGGATTTCAGTATTTTTCTATTGTCCTCAGTTTGGGGTTCATCCACCCATCACTCTGAGCTTCTCTAAAACCACACATCATTGCAATAAATTTTTTAGGTAGTAAACTGGTTTTCCATGTTCAAAAGAAGACGGTATACGATCTTGCAACTTGCAAAAGTATTCTCCTTGGTTTATGTTGTTTTTTATGGTTCTGTACTTATTTCGTTTTATAACAGAATGTAAACACATGTGAAAAAATTGTAATTTAAAACAGATTTAAAATCAAGCAGCCCTTTGCCTGCTCCCAGTTGTTACTCATCAAACCCCTTATTGTTATTCTCCAAGTACTTCATAAATTTGTTTTTCAGTCCTCTGTTTTCCTCATATAAACTTTTATGTTCTGCTGCCTGTGTGTTTGGCATATTTGTTAGTAAAAATAAACTTTTTCAATAAACAGTTTTGCTGCCCTGGAGGTTAGGAGAGACTCTGAAGCAATTGGAGGGGTGATATGCATCCTGGGATGGAGACAGTAGGCTTCTGATAATAAGCCAAAAGGGCAAGGGATCCTTTAAATATTGTTATCAATACTCCCTGGTTCTTAGAATATCACATAAAATATACTCCATTGGTACTGGATTAACAATAAAATTAGACTGACTTTGGTAGCAATAGAGCTATGTTAACCAGGTCATCAAGATGTCTCCATGGAAGTGAAAATTCCTAGTTAATGATCACCACCATACTCTGGTCTACCTTGCATATGGGGTTGGAGAGGAAAAGCGTTGCTGCACCGGAGGTGTTGGTTCCCCCGCCCATGGTCCCTTGGCAGTGTTGCTGCTTCTTGCTGTAGGTACTTGTGACTTCCTAGCTAAGAGATCTCTCTGGACTCCGAAATGTTCTCAGCATGTGCTGGACAGGCCGAAAGTGTAGAGTTAAAGCACCTGGAAGCAGTCCTCTGCCAGTACAAATGCATTTGGTAGAAGCCCATGTCCCCAGGCTCTCAGCTGGACAAATCCGTGGTGCTTTCTCCACAGCAGGATGGAGACCCATCACCACTAACAGTCCCTGTTTAATAAGTACCGGCTTCTGGCTTCCTTCACCTCCCTGCCCCACAGCCCCACTTTCCTAGACGAACTCCTGGCACGTCAGGGTTTATCTCAGGTGTGTTTCATAGGGAGCCCTACGGAAGACATCTACCATAAGATTCCAACAATTAAATGAGTAAACCATCCTAATTTTTCAATTAATTTTTCTATCATTTTTTTCCCTCTGTCAACCCTTCTCCTTTTCTCCATTTCCCTTGCATTCTAAGGTTACTTAGCCTCATCCTATAAGGTAAAGATCATTGAGATAATGTGTAAGAACACTACCAGTGAAGGGATAATATATAAATTGAGACAGTAGGCAGGTGGAGTACAATGCTGTATATAGAATGTGACGCTGGAATCGTATTAATTCTTATGGATGATGCCCTTAAGAAAAAACATAACTCATTAAATTATAAGATGGTTATAAAAATAGAATAAAGAGATAGGAGATATTCTACAAGCATTTCTTAAATTACTTTTAAAGAGCTTTTATGCCATCAGACATAAAGTAGAAAAACACTTTTACTTAAGATCAAAACATGGTGTTTCTCAGAATGTAGACGTGCCCATAAATTTACTTCCAGTGTTTTGAATGAAAAATGACAGATGAAGGAGAACATTCGGAAAGGTTTCCTCAGAATTCTCCTACACTGAGTAGGGTGGGCAGCCTCTGTGGTCTGTCAGAGGAGAGGGAGTCTCTGCTACTGACCAGACAGATGTTGAATTGTTCGGGGCTGGACTGCATGTCAAAGTCTGGCAGACCTGACATAAAAAATATACCTTGTGAGGTGTCAGAATTGAAAGGAGCTGTTTTTGTTCATTAGAGAAGTGAAGCTTTTCTGAAAAACTTGCTGCAGTCAAATGTCCATCCCACCACATGAAAAGAGTTTCCAGTCCACACCAGATCACCAATTGCTTTGGAAACTCAGTCCCAAGATGGACTCAATGCCAGAGTTACCTTTGTTACACACGCATTTGAAAAGTCTGGCCATTCTTTTCTTTCTGATATTTGGCATCCTTTCTAAAATATAGTCATGGGTACTTTAAAGTAGGACAATTTATTTACAGGTACACAATGCGACTCTTAGAGGAAATAAACCCCGAATAGTCACTGGAAGGACTGATGCTGAAGCTCCAATACTTTGGCCACCTGATGTGAAGAGCCAACTCGTTGAAAAAGACCCTGCTGCTGGAAAAGGTTGAAGGCCAAAAGAGAAGGGAGCAGCAGAGGATGAGGTGGTTAGATAGCATCACTGATTCAATGGAAATGAACCTGGGCAAATTGTGGGAGATAGTGAAAGACAGAGAAGCCTGGCATGCTACAGTCCATGGGGTCACAAAGAGTTGGAAACAACTTAGCCAGTGAACAACAACACATAATGTAACAGTTATCTATGGGTATGTAATTGTATTGTATATGGATATATAACACATCATCTCAAATGTAGTTCTGTAAAACAGCAACAATCATTTGTTACTATTATTTGTTATGATTCCAGGTCCAAGTAGGTAATAATCATAGGAAATCTGTAAGAAATCCTCACTCAAAAGGTACCCGGGGCCCAAATTACCTCAAAGGCCTCCTTTTCCACTCATGCATTTTTCATGACTCGTTTTTATTTACTTGTTCTTATTTATCTTTAAAAAGGCTTTACTTTTTGTCTATGCCATATAGCAGGTAGGATCTTAGTTCCCTGTCTAGGTATTGAACCCATGTGCCCTGCGTTGGAAGCTGAGAGTCTTAACCACTGGAATGCCAGAGCAGACCCTCCACTCAAACGCTGGTTGTCTGGCAGGGAAGACATCAGCAGCTGGGGTGTGGAGCAGCTGGGGCTCCTGGGCGTGAGCATCTCTGTCTCTGTTCTTTCCATGTGGAATTTGAGCAGTGTGGATTCAGGAGAGCTGGGCTTCTCACCCGGGGCCCCAGTGTTCCAAAGGGGCAATGTCAAGAGAGAAAAAGAGAGAGAATCAGGCAACCAGCTGATTTATGACCTCGGCTTTTGTCAGTTAGAAGCAAATCATTAAAGCCCCATGTATAAGGAAGAGACTCCACTTTTTTTTTTTAAATAATAATTTATTTATTTTGGGGGGCGCTGGGTCTTCGTTGCTGCTTCGGCTTTCCCTCTAGTTGCCAAGGGTGGGGGCTCCTCTGCAGTTGCCCTGCACAGGCTTCTCACTGCGGTGGCTTCTCTTGTGCAGGGCATGGGCCCCGGGGCCCTCCGGCTTCGGCACTTGTGGCACGTAGGTTCAATAGTGGCAGCTCCCAAGCTCCGCAGAGCCAGCTCTGTAGCTGTGGCACACAGCTTAGTTGTTCCATGGTATGTGGAATCTTCCAGGATCAGGGGTTGAATCTGCATCCCCTGCATTGGCTGGCAGATTCTTTACCCCTGACTCACCAGGGAAGCCTGAGACTCCACATGCTGAGGAAAGGATTATCAAAGAATTTTAAGATTCTCAAAACCCTGTGTGCAGTGCTCTTTCATCATTACAGGGCCTTATCAGTTTTGCAGTCCCATTGCCTCTGGCCTAACGCTGTGCTTGGTCATTGCTGAAAAAAAAAAAAAGGCTAATTTATCAAAATTATTATACAGCAATACTTTTGCTAATTTGAATGTGGTGTCTAGCTGTTCTTTTAAATATATTTATCTAGAGGGCAGTGTTAAACAGGAAAACTGGAGATTCAGAAGTAAGATGTTGACTTCTAAATCAAGAAGAAACAAATACTCTTGCTTTCTCCCTTGAATTCAGCTGGCATCTACAGTGGGTGTGACAAGCATAACACTGTGCCAGGCTGCTGTGATGAAGACAGCTATCTAACACTGCAAATCAACACTGAAATAATTTTTTAACTCAAAGAACATTTATAATATAGAGGAGCTAAGCACGAAGGAATGCTGGTGGGGACTAAGGAAACAGAAAGAACAAATAAAAATAAGATAAAACTAGGAATAGAAGTAGTCCAAGGTCTTTCAGGAGCTCACAGTTGTTTGCCAGCTCATTAACAAAGATTATTTACTCATCACTGCAGAAGCCACACTAACAGAATATTGCAGAAAAATGGGTCTTAATATCCTGTAGAAGCACCAAGGAAAGCTTCCCAACATTCTCCCAAATCCATAATCAACCCAAAGGATGCTCTAAACAATAGACTTTATTAGAGAGGGTACGAAAAAGGCTAATCACATCTGCCAACAATTACTTGGCTGATATTTTTCTGTCCTGTAAACTATAATTTATGTATCACAAATATCAAGCAAATGTTTGCTGAATGAGTGAAACTTTGCCTAGTATTATTGGACAAAAGCTGCCATTGACAGGTCTTCTACCTGGGGATCAAGGAGTCCTGAGATCTCTTGAGAAAGAAGTGTTGAAACAGAATAAGAGCACTAATTTCCTCTCACTTTATTTTATTAAAGTGTAATTGATGTGAAGAGGCATTTTCTCATTGGTCTTCAGTGTAATTTTCGTCTCAGGGGTGGGTAGGCATCAGCAGCCCAATCCATTTCCGGAATCACTTTCTCAATGAGCAGACACAGGTTGTGTTTATTTCTTAGGTTCTTTCTCCTAATTATTAAATTATTTTCCTTCTGGCACTTATAAATGGACAGAGGACTGACCAGGCATAGTGGATGCCATCAGCACCTGCTCCCTTTCCCCTCAAACCTGTCAATGTGCTCAGTCCCTTTCCAGCTGCTTGGATCTACAATGTGTGTCTGAGTTCTGCTCCTTTTATTTTTTCTCAAAATTCTGAATTGCTCTGCTAGAATGTGTAGCAGCTGGATGTGCCATTGAGTGTTGATAACCACTGGAGCAGGCCTCAAACAGGAACTTTTGTAAATGGATGTGCAAGTGCCTGGCTCCCTCCAGCCTTGGGCGTGACAATTTGACACATGTTTTACTCTGGCTCTGAGAGTTCTAATGAGATCCTTCCAAAGGTCTGCAAAACCAGTCTTTCTTGATATCGCACGTTTATTGGCTTTCAGCCCTCCCTCCCCTCTCTCTCTTCACATTCCAAGAAAAAATGACTGTGCTCAAATCCTTGTCACAATCACTGCTTCTAGAAGAAAACCCAAACTGTGATGCTATGACTGGGGTGCTAGGTATTTGCCAGGTACTCATAGGGACTATCTATATAAGAAGAATTTCCTAAATGATTTTCAGAGAGGGAAAATACCATTTTTTTAAAATAATATTAGACACTGACATAATAAGGAGACATGCTTTCAGTTACTTTTCTTGTGAAACTTTGCCTTTAAACAAGTTTTTCATGTAACAATCATGATATGAGCAGTTAGAAGACACTCACTATTCACAAATGATTCATAGAAGTGGAAGTCATGAGAGTTAACAGGAGAGGAGAAAGAGAAGAGAGATTTCAGACTTTCTCTGTAATAAGTAAATGACTTAAAACTACTACAACTTAATGTCTTGGTTAGATATATTAATGTTTTAAAGATATATTCTTTAAAGCAGTGTTTTAGATTTCAATCACAGGGCTTCAAAGGAAGGACAGACATTCTGAGCTCAGATTTTGCATTTCAGACCATCCTTCTGGAATCTACTCTTGAGATAATTTTGTTGGGTTGTGGCCATCCCAGTGTATCATGGAGTTGTGTTTCCATTGGAAAAGTTTTAAATATTTGAACAGTAATACTTGCTTGTAAGATTCATATTATTCTTGAAGCTAGCTTGCTTAATCTACCTTTGTTGTTTTTAGGCATTTATGAAATCAGGAACTGATTTGAAAAAAACACTTATGTAGCACTTACTATGTGCCAGTAATTTGTCTGAAATATTTATTATTAATTCATTTAACCACAGACTTGCTTGCCAGTTTAATAATGTTACCTGTTTTAGAGATCAGGCTGTGGAAGGTAAGGTAACATGCCTAAAGTCACATGCATATGACTTGATGTAGCTAGGATTTGAATGCTGGTTGTCTTAAAAGTCCATGCTCTTGAACACCTAGAGCTGTTTTCAAGGAAGTCCTAGTTAAATGGGATGGTGGTGGACAAACAAATAATCACACAATTAAGTGGTATAGCATAATGTTCAGAAAGAGCTTGAAAATGCAGATGATGGAAGGCTGACTTTGCCTGGGGATTTGTGACCTCCAGGAAGGACAGCACCCTTGACCTGAATTGCAAAGGACACACCATCTGCAGTGATTTTGGAGCCCAAAAAAATAAAGTCTGTCACTGTTTCCATTGTTTCCTCACCTATTTGCCAGGAAGTAATGCATATAAGTTAAATAAGCAGGGTGACGATATGTGTTGGATCATAGAAAAAGCAAGACAGTTCCAGAAAAAACAACTACTGGTTTATTGACTACACCAAAGCCTTTGACTGTGTGAATCACAATAAACTATGGAAAATTCTTAAAGAGATGGGAATACCAGACCTCCTTACTTGCCTCCTGAGAAACCTGTATGCGGGTCAAGGAGCAACATTTAGAACTGGACATGGAACAACAGACTGGTTTCAAATCGGGAAAGGAGTATGTCAAGGCTGTATACTGTCATCCTGCTTATTTAACTTATATGCAGAGTACATCATGCAAAATTCTTGGCTGGATAAAGTACATGCTGGAATCAAGACTGCAGAGAGAAACACCAATAAACTCAGATATGCAGATGACACCACCCTTATGGCAGAAAGCAAAGAAGAACTAAAGAGCCTCTTGATGAAAGTGAAAGAGGAGAGTGAAAACGTTGGCTTCAAACTCAACATTCAGAAAACTAAGATCATAGCATCCAGTCCCATCACTTCATGGCAAATAGACAGAGAAACAATGGAAACAGTGACAGACTATTTTTGGGGGGCTCCAAAATCACTGCAAATGGTGAGTGTAGCCATGAAATTAAAAGACACTTGCTCCTTGGAAGAAAAGCTATGACCAACCTAGACAGCTTATTAAAAAGCAGAGACATTACTTTGCCAACAAAGTCTAGTCAAAGCTATGGTTTTTCCAATAGTCATGTATGGATGTGAGAGTTGGACTATAAAGAAAGCTGAGTGCCAAAGCATTGCTGCCTTTGAACTGTGGGGTTGGAGAAGACTCTTGAGAGTCCCTTGGACTGTAAGGAGATCCAACCAGTCCATCCTAAAGGAAACCAGTCCTGAATATCCATTGGAAGGACTGATGCTGAGGCTGAAGCTCCAACACTTTGGCCACCTGATGTGAAGAACTGACTCATTTGAAAAGACCTTGATGCTGGGAAAGATTGAAGGTGGGAGGAGAAGGGGACAACACAGCATGAGATGGTTGGATGGCATCACCGACTCAGTGGACATGAGTTTGAGTAAGCTCCGGAAGTTGGTGAGGGACAGGGAGGCCTGGCGTGCTGCAGTCTATGGGCTCTCAAAGAGTTGGGCACGACTGAGTGACTGAACTGAGCAGTTTATTAAAGAGGCTGTTTTTTCCAGGGAACAAATCATTTTAGAATATATTTAAAATCTGTATGAAGCTATAAAGTACTTCTACTTGCTTTTCTACTCTAGTTAAGAGTAATTAAAAGTTAATTCTTTTAAAAGCGATTTACCTTTTTGGATAGTGTAAGTAAATATTTTGCTCTCTGTTACATGTTCCTACTTGGAAGTGTAAATGTCTCCGCGTGTGTTTACATGGGCCTCTCTAACTTCAGAAAGATTCCTAAGCTATTTTCTTAAAACTCTTGACACTAAGAATTAATTCTCTGGGAAATGGTGGAGTAAATATTGACCTCTATGTAATAGATTTTCAATACAAAGCAATTTATGTGGTTTTAATTTTGTATTATTGCTCATTTGTCAGCTTATAAATGTTGACCCATGTACCAAGAATAAGCCTTCAGGAGGGCTGGAAGATTTGCATTCCAGACCAGCTCCTGAAGCAGAGCGGAATGATGGCCAGAGCTGGTAATTTGCAAGTGTTCTAAGGCTTTCTAGGAATGATAGGTTATGGTTTTCCTTGGCCTATGATTTAACCAGTCCTTAAAAATACATTTCTTTCTCATGATTCAGAAAATTGTTCTTGGTATAGGCTGTTTACTTCAAATTTCTACTCTGACTTAATTCAGCTACCAAACAATGACATTTTGAAGCCACAGAGTACCTGTTACTAGACCTATCTTCTCTCCAGGTAACCCTCAATGTCTTCTCCTTTTAAAAACACATTTTAAAAAGAAATCAAGAACCAGGTCACATCTTGTTTTTATTTGCTTCTGTGGCTTTCCAGAAGTTCCTCAAAAGTATACCGGATTATCAAGCCTGAAACATACACTGAAGCAAAAGTTAATAATTGATATTGAGTAAACGTTAAATGTTGGTGGCTCAGATGGTCTATCTACAATACCGGAGACCCAGGTTTGATCCCTCGGTTGGGAGGATCCCCTGGAGAAGGAAATGGCAATCCACTTTAGTACTATTGCCTGGAAAATCCCATGGACAGAGGAGCCTGGTAGGCTACAGTCCATGGCGTTGCAGAGTCAGACACAACTGAGGGACTTCACTTTCCCTTTCACTTTTCAAACATTGAATGGTGCCATGGATACTTTCATGGGACCCAAACAAAAGATGTAAATAAGATGGAAGGTTTCTTTCTTTTCCATGTTCTTTCCCATGTGTGAACCTATGGCAGTTGAATGTGACCCTGCCCCAAGTAGTACAGATATGCTGCGTACTTTTACCTGGATTCTGCCCTATGTGTGCTGGCATAGTTATGTGGCTGAATATGGATCACAGCACCATATGCTTGTTCCAGCTGTGGGAAGGGAGAAGAAAGTGGAGGACAAGTGGTTGTCTTTAAGAGGCGTGATTTAGAGTGTTAATAGATCATGGTGTTCACATACTATCAGCAAGAATAGAGTCGAATGACCAGGCTTAGCTGCAAGGAAAGATGAGAAATGCAGTCTCTAGCTCAATGGCCAAGAGTCCAACCAACACTAGACGTTGCATTTACCAAATGGAAGAAAATCAGCCTGTGTATTGGAGACCAGTTAGCAGTCTCCACCAGAGAAAGCTTTCCCATCATAGTTTAGGTTGGTGGATAAAAGGGTTTTCCTAATTCGGCTTCATGCACAATTCTATATTCCAATTTTGAAATGCTCTTATGGAATACTTAAGCCTCCAGATACTTTCTTGAGGCTTTTCTGTGGGCTTCCCTCTTGCCTCAGTAGTAAAGAATCCGTCTGCCAATGCAGTAGACGTGGGTTCAATCCCTAGGTTGGGAAGATCCCCTGGAGAAGGAAATGGAAACCCACTCCAGTTTTCTTGCCTGGGAAATCTCATGGCCAGAGGCAGGCTACAGTCTATGGGGTTGCCAAAGAGTCAGACGTGACTTAGCAGCTAAACAACAGCAAATTATTTAATAGATGGTTGAAAAGTTTATTGTGTTCTAGGTTTCACCATATAAACCAGTTATCTTTAATTCATTTCACTAATACATATTGTATTATAATAACTGGGATTTCTTTGGAAGGAATGATGCTAAAGCTGAAACTCCAGTACTTTGGCCACCTCATGCGAAGAGTTGACTCATTGGAAAAGACTTTGATGCTGGGAGGGATTGGGGGCAGGAGAAGAAGGGGACGACAGAGGATGAGATGGCTGGATGGCATCACTGACTCGATGGATGTGAAACTGAGTGAACTCCGGGAGTTGGTGATGGTCAGGGAGGCCTGGCGTGCTGCAATTCATGGGGTCGCAAAGAGTCGGACACGACTGAGCGACTGAACTGAACTGAACTGAATACATATTCTATATAATACATAAATACTGGTGTACATATATGCATATGTGGTAATACACTTGCATGCACACATTAACACGCACATGAGAACATAATTAGGGGTAATTTTCTTATATTGTTCACCAAAACCGTGTTCCTCTCATTCCTTTTGCTGAACTTCTTTGTCATAGCTAAAATTTGAATTCTGCTGCTTATGCAGAGTGCTCAAAATGGAAAGAGGAGGCAGATGCAGGGATTGCTGGTGTCTGCAGCCATCCTTTCTTGCCACTGTGTTGGCTTTTCTTATCTTAATTTTGAAGCATATGACTCGTGTTTCTTTCTTTCTTTTTTTTCTTGGTGCATTGCTTGATAGTGGTCTTAGCCATTCCATTTTAATTTTTGTTTTTCTGCATAATTTCTCTTGGTTTGCTTTACTTATTATGTCTTTATTCCAGGAGGACATATATTTTGTGCCCAGTGCCCAGTCATGTTCAACTGTTCACGACCCCATGGACTGTAGGGTACCAGGCTCCTCTCTCCATGGGATTTCACAAGCGAGAATAGTGGAGCGGGTTACCATTTCCTCTTCCAGGGGATCTTCCTGACCAAGGGATTCAACTTGCACCTCTTGTGTCTTCTACGTTGGCAGGCAGGTTCTTTCCCACTGTGCCACCGAGGAAGATGAATATATTTAAGCATTATTATATAGGAATTATATAATTTATGAATTAAATAAATACATAGACATGTAAAACCATAGCTTACTACAATTCTACTGCTTTGCTACCTTGGGGACATTAAAGTTGATGCTATTTTGAGTTGTAATATGCTCTGAGGTAGACTTCCCAAAATAAAATATCTTAAGAGAGTTCTTGCTGCTCTAGGGTTCGTAGAAGACTCCCTGGGGAAGGAGCAGAGAGACTGCTTAGAAAGAAAAATGAGCCATAAGCATAATATTATATTATGATATCACCAACTAATGATGGACATCTGTTCAACTAATGGGGCTTCCCGGGTGGCAGTAGTGGTAAACAACACACCTACCAATGCAGGAGATGTGAGAGAAGCGGGTTTGATCCCTGGGTAGGAAGATCCCCTGGAGGAGGGCATGGAAACCCCCTCCAGGATCCTTGCTTGGATGGCTTCATGAATAGAGCAGCCTGGTGGACTACAGTCATGAGGTTGCCAAGAGTCAGTCATGATTGAAATGACTTAGCACACAGCATGCATTGAACTAACTAACTAGATACAAATAAAACAGTCTTGAATGCAAAATCAGGAAATGCATTCAACCTTCAGTTCAGTTCAGTCTCTCACTTGTGTCGGACTCTTTGCAACCTCATGGAGTGCAGCATGCCAGGCCTCCCTGTCCATCACCAACTCCCGGAGATTACTCAAACTCATGTCCATTGAGTCGGTGATGCCATCCAACCGTCTCCTCCTCTGTCACACCCTTCTCCTCCCGCCTTCATTGTTTCCCAGCATCAGGGTCTTTTCAAATGAGTCAGTTCTTCGTATCAGGTGGTCAAAATATTGGAGTTTCAGCTTCAACATCAGTACTTCCAATGAACATTTGGGACTGATTCCTTTAAGATGGTCTGATTGGATCTCCATGCAGTCCAAGGGACTCTCAAGAGTATTTTCTAACACCACAGTTCAAAAGCATTAATTCTTTGGCCCTCATCTTTCTTTACAGTGCAACTCTCACATCCATATATGACTACTGGAAAAACCATAGCCTTAACTAGACGGACCTTTGTTAGCAAAGTAATGTCTCAGCTTTTTAATATGCTGTGTAGGTTGGTCATAGCTTTCCTTCCAAGGAATAAGCGTCTTTTAATTTCGTGGCTGCAGTCACCATCTGCAGTGATTTTGGAGCCCCCCAAAATAAAGCCTGTCACTGTTTCCATTGTTACCTCATCTATTTGCCATGAAGTGATGGAATCGGATGCCATGATCTTTGTTTTCTGAATGTTGAGCTTTAAGCCAACTTTTTCACTCTCCTCTTTCACTTTCATCAAGAGGCTCTTTAGTTCCTCTTCACTTTCTGCCATAAGGGTGGTGTCATCTGAATATCTGAGGTTATTTACATTTCTGCCAGCAATCTTGATTCCAGCTTATGCTTCATCCAGCTCAGCGTTTCTCATGATGTACTCTGCATATAAGTTAAATAAGTAGGGTGACAATATACAGTCTTGACGTACTCCTTTCCCTATTTGAAATCAGTCTGTTGTTCCATGTCTAGTTCTAGCTGTTACTTCCTGACCTGCATACAGATTTCTCAAGAGGCAGGTCAGGTGGTGTGGTATTCCTATCTCTTTCAGAGTTTTCCACAGTTTATTGTGATCCACACAGTCAACCTTGAATGGCTCCAATATTTTCAAAATCCAGAGTCAAATAAGAATGCAAAATTCAAGTGATATCCTCACTCAATACTACTACTCAGTTGGATAGCTTTGGGATGCTTTAAAGAACATTTAATTCTATGTTCCTGCACTTATAGCCAGTATTCTGTAAAGGGAGAAGTTTGGTTTTACATGTGTCCCAGTTAATATCAGTGTCTTTCAGAGATGACTTCTAGAATGTTTACTTGCCTTTCTACCAGTTGCTTTTGGAAATGATTGAAAGTCTCTCAACTAGAGCTGCCAGATGTGAGGTCAGGCAGCAATTTTCCTACCAGCCTAAAATACAGACTCATTTCTATAGCCACATTTGCAGCCATTGTTTTCTTTCTACCTTGCATGCAGACAACAGTACCATTCCCTTTTTTCAACTGCAAGAAAAATCTCAGTGATCCAGCTTCCTCTTGAAGCTACCATATTTTGTCATATATACAATGATAAAGGCAATGACATCATTCTCTACTGGTGGAGCCCAAAGCTAGATTTGCAATGAGACTGTTTAGCATCGTTTTTTTGTGTGAAAGTCACCATTTGAATGGGTTGTGGTCCACTGATAGAGTTTGCTTCAGACTTGACCTGAACAGTAGTCAGAGCTGTGTCCCAGCATATACGCTAGAGTTAGATCTCTTTAACTTTAGAGCAGCTCAACATAGTGCCAAGTCATTAGGCCCCTACATTATGAATTTCTTGAAACCTCTGACAGCAGAAACAGGCATTAAAATAAGCATTACTTCAGTGTTTGTAAAGGAACTGTGTTTCAGATTTCTTTCTTGTCATTAAATGCTTTTTTTGTATTTAAAATAGAAAAATAGGTAGGTGACAAGGTCTTCAGGAATAATTCTTTCTTGTTTGCGAAACCCACTTAATTAAAGACCCTCTCTCACTCCTGCTGAAAAAAGAAAAAATGTAGGATTCAATTTGGGGCCTTAGAATGAATGGAAATAGTGATATCAAATCATTAATAATAGCTATCATTTATCAATTTGCTTATCCTGTGCTGAGCTATGTTCTTAGAACTTTACACTGTATTAACCCACTTCATCATTGCAGCAACCAGAGGGGGCATATCTTACTCTCATTTTCAGTTTTAGATGGGAAAGTGGAGAAAGGAGAGATTAAGTAACTTGCCCAAGTCTCACAGCTACAACTATAAAGCTGATATTTGAACCCAGACAGTCTAATTCCTGAGTCTATATGCTTAACAAGGACTTAGTTCTTTCTTGTTGCATGTAGATATTCAAGAGGATGAATCTTATAGCCATAGAAGAGCCATGCTGCCTTAGTAAAGAGGGTTCATCAGAAGCCTCTGGAGTGTTGCTCTAGGTGACTGGATGGGGTTAACCAATCTCCTTTCATTGGTTCAGTTGCATCAGACCAATGCTCATATCTTATATCCACTGATTAGCTCTAAGTTCTGTGATTCTGATGAACATGTCATTGTTTAGAGCTTTCCTGTTTCTGTAGAAAAGACTAGTTCGGATTTCTGTTTTCTCAATAGTGTTCAAAGTTTCCTGAAGTCAACAGACCATTCTGTAGGCCTACTTTAAGGATAAACTCATTGTCACATAACAGATTCTGAAAGCCTGTGTCTGGGCATTTTGATGGCATTTGTTATTGGTTGAGTCTGAGGAATATTATCTGGATCTATGATAAAAACCTTTAAGTTCTTTGCTGTGTCATAAGGGATGGATGTAAAATAGAATGAACTATAAAGGAGAGAAGTAGGAAGTATGATGTCATATTCTTCTAGGGCATGAAGAAGGTTTTCAATGTACATTGAATTTTTCATATGTATTAGGCATTTCTTGAATATGTGGAGTTGAGCCCTAAGAAATAGTCATTTTTGTAATTCAAAAACAGTGGACGAGCAGAAATTTCACTCACATACACATGCACACATATACACAGACCCACATATACATACACATCAAAAGATATTTATCCTGTAAACTCAGTCAATAAAACAAATAAACAAAGCTCAAATACACCTAGTGGGATTTTCTTGACTTCTAGATGATATTAAAATCTTGCATAGCTGAAGTTAGGAGTTGGCCCTGAAAACCAATTCTTAGGGTTTTATCTGAGACTTGCTTTTGGAATATTATGGTTGCTATCATACTCTCAAGGCCAGATTTACACCCTAAAAGAGTGAGACTCAATCCATGTGAAATTGTTTCTTATTAAAATCAGTGGAAGCATATTACCCAGAGCTGACATTTGAGATTTTTCTTTTTTACACTATTCTGCTGAAGATGAAGCCTCTGTTCTTGGCAGGCTGATGCTGTTCGTGAGGTTTTGTGGTTGGGGGAATGTGTTTGCCAAACTGATGAGAGCTGTTTTTCATGTCCATCTTTTTGACAGAAGTTACTGAGGTGTGACGTCCACATCCACCAAACCATTTCATTTTTTGTTATCAAGCCTCCAGTGGAAAGAGGGGCTTTGGAGTATTTTGATCCTTAACAAAGAGGTTGTTATTGGAGTAAAGTTGCTGGTTTCTGTTTTGTTTTGTTTTTATTAAAGAAATAAGGTCAAATGCTCACAGAAGGTGGGGACTCACTGTAAATTTTGGAGAAATATCTCTTAAATTGGAAGAGGTGTTTGTGTATGGGAAAAACTGACAGCTTCTGCAAAGTTACTCTGTAGACCTCTGTATTTACCTCATGTGGCTTAATATAACTTTCCTCTGTAGAACATGGAATATAAAGTAACATAGATATGAAAGCAGCATAGATAAGGCAGTTGGCCCAAGAATTAGCAAACATGAGTTTGGGATTCTTGTCTCTTATTTAAGCACCGTTCTCTCTGGGCCTTTGTTTCCTCATCTGCAAAATAAGATAATTCAAAACCACGAACTGGAAAGTGAGGTTGGGTGCGGGGTTTCTGTTCTCAGCCCTAGAGTTTCTGGCCAATTAATTGACAGAAGAACACACAAAGCATTTGATCTTGCTTGCATCTTTCATAATGCTGAGTGCTGCCCTTGGTATTTAAATGAACATGATTCTACTGCCTTGCCATCAGTGGGGCTTGTACTCTGGGCTGCATTCCAGTGAGGGGAGTGAATTTGCATTGATTCATCTGCACTTTCTTTCCCAGTTGCCTCCTCTCCTGGTTTCTACTGTAACTAGCAAATCTGCCAAAGTCAATGAGCCTTTACTTGTTCTTTGTAAATGTGGGTAAACCTGAAAAGTGAAAGAGAAAGTCGCTCAGTCGTGTCTGACTCTTTGTGACCCCATGGGTATACAGTCCATGGAATTCTCCAGGCCAGAATACTACAGTGGGTAGCCTTTCCCTTCTCCAGTGGATCTTCCCAACCACGGATCGAACTCAGGTCTCCCACATTGCAGGTGGATTCTTAGATTCTTTACCATCTGAGCCACCAGGGAAGCCCAAGAATACTGGAGTGGGTAGCCTATGCCTTCCCCCTGGGATCTTCCTGACCCAGGAACTGAACTGGGGTCTCCTGTATTGCAGGGGGATTCTTTACCAGCTGAGCTACAGTAGAGAAGCCCTGTGGGCAAACCTAAATAGTCTTCCAAATTCATAGAACTAATGTGTGATTTGTATTGGCTAGACGATTCTGTACATTTATATATACATCATGTATTATTTCTTGTGGTATAAAATCAATAACCAAAATTTTGGGCATTGTATTAAGTACTTTCTATATATCATCTAATTTAAAGTTCATCTCCACCTCTGTGATTATCCCTAGACGTGGAGAGGGAAGTCCGAGGGACTAAATTACTTGTCTGATGGCACGTGTAGCCGTTAATGGCACAGACAAGTCAGACCCCAGTGACAGTGCTTGTAACACCGTCCCTCTGTTTAGCTAATGCCACTCTCTGTTATTCTTAATACGCACCACCTGTCCTGTAGTTGGAAACCCTCCACTGAGACTCAGATTCTGGGGTTCTGTCTCTATGATATCACCCTCAAGTCACAGGAACTACCCATGTCTAAACTTTACCATATATAAAATGCAGAAATAAGACATATACAAGTCCAGTCATATTTGTCTAACTTACTGGGTTCTTATTAGGCTGGAGTATTTATGTGGCTGCCTTTGGAAAATACAGAATTGTGGCACAGATGGCTAGAAAAACACTAAAAATACATACGCCTTTTCACGATGCTGGAAAAAGTTTTCCAGCAGTGCAGGACTGCCTGACCATTTTTCCCCTAAAGATGTGAGGGCCTATGTGGATGCTTCCTGGTTGATGTCTTTGCAGAGGATGTGCCCTCCCCACTGTCCCCCGCTCAGTCTCACTGCCCAGATAGAATGGAGGGGGTTCCAGTCATGCATTAAAGATGATGGGACCAAAGACATCCGAAGATGGCGGTCCTGAGTGAGCACCTGGAGGAACGCCATCTGACAGGCACACCTCACTGGATTATACGGACGAATCTTGCAATGAGATGAGATACTGAGATTGTGTCTGTTATAGCATCTGGAGTCACTTAGTCTATCTTCTATGAAGGCCCAAGACAAGGGCACTGTTGCCTTAATCTAGGTCCAGAGTCAAGAACCAATGATTCTGTTATTGTCCACCCCTTTAAATTGCTGAGCAAGTCATTGAATTTAGCAATGTCTTCTGCCACTCTTCTTAGAGAAGGGGCTTCCCTGGTGGCTCAGTGGTAAAGAATCTGCCCGTAATGCAGAAGACTCAAGTTCTATCCCTGGGTCGAGAAGATCCCCAGAGAAGGAAATGGCAACCCACTCCAGTATTCTTGCCTGGAAAATTCCACGGACAGAGGAGCCTGATGGGATACAGTCCAAGGGGTCACGAACAAAGAGTAGGACACAGCTGAGGGACCAACACTTTCCCTTATGTTACTCTTCAATGAAGAAAATGTTTGTTTCGTGTCTTCAGGGCAGTGTTTCTCCAATCAGAGCAATTTTGCCCTCTCCTTCCCTCTGCAGGAGGCATTTGGCAATGTCTGGAGACATTTTTTGTTGTCACAACTTGAGGGAAGGCATGTCATGGGAGCCAAGGATGCTGCCCAACACCCCACAGTGCATGTGACAGCCCCTTATAACAGAGAGACCATGCGCCCCACAGGTCAGTAGTGCTGAGACTGAGACAGTGTAGAAGCGTATTTCTTTCCAAAGAGAAACTAAATTAAACTTAATATTCAGCTGCAACTCATATGGTTCCAGGTTTTACTCTAGGCCCTTGACCAAGAAGTAGGAAACCCTCTATCAGCAGTGACTTGGAAAAATGTTGCTATCCTGCCCACTCGCCTGTGGTCCTTCTCGTTTGTGGGCTCTGGCTCTTTCGTTTCTCATTCACATCCTAAGCTAGCCTGTGCCCATGCATCTGCCCTATGCTTTTCCATGTATGGCTGCTCCTGTTCTTATATCATGGTTGGTAAGACCGTGCAGACTGTGCCCAGGTGCTCTTTGCAGGGGCTCCAAGTTCAGGCACTGGGTTAGAATCCTCACCTGTTTCCCACAGCCATTGCTATTTCTGAATGCAGTGGTGTCAGCCCAGATTAACACAGTACTAGGCCTTAATGAGTCTTCTCTGGTAGCTCAGATGGTAAAGAATCTGTCTGTAATGCAGGAGACCCGAGTTTGATCCCTGGGTCAGGAAGATCCCCTGGAGAAGGAAATGCCAACCCACTCCAGTATTCTTGCCTGGAGAATCCTATGGGCAGAGGAGGCTGGTGGCCTACAGTCCATGGGGTTGCAAAGAGTCAGACACGACTGAGTGACTAACACAGGCCTTAATGAACAAGAATCTAGCCATCAAGGCTTGCACTATAAATGTGTCTTTCTGTTGCTTGGGGCATATTTTCTTTGCTCCACTGCTATGATATATGTTTTCAAAATAGCCTTGAAAGTTGACAGGAAAAAAAATATCTTTTTATACCAGGGTTTCTGAATAAATATTTTTGTTGGTGGCGGGGGGAAGGTGGATCAACATACACAGGAAAAATATAATGTGTCTGCAATTCCCTTGGTGCTAGAGGTGACCAGCTGGGGTCTTCAACTGACCAGGCCTCACCAAGTTACAAGAGGCAGACCTGTCACAGCCCATCTGTGTCATGCTGACTTGTTCTAGATTTCCTCAACATTGAATTACGAAAAGACAGTTTCACACAAAGTTCTACATACCCACTTCTAACCCTTGGCCCCCTAACTATTTCCTATTAAAGTTTTTTTCTTGGTTTATATTTTCTAGGCTGTTACATCAATTGTCACCTCATTTGTAGGAACTCAATTAAATGTTCTCGACTGTTCTTGTTGGCTAACCTTGAGTATCTCTGTGTGCATATGACCAGATCTCCCCCATGACACCCCAATTCTTGCTCTCTTCCTGTCTAGGGCTCTTCCTAGCATTGACAATGCATTTGGAGCATCTCAAATGAAAATGACTCAAATCATTTATGTTATTTAGGACTAATTTCTGTCATGGCTTTTAAAAATGACATTTCTAAATGAAGAAGTTATTAGCTAAGAAGAAAGCACTCCTGGATATCAGCTGATTGCTAATGCTTGTCAACGTGACCTGGATTCTGGCATTGCTTCTAAGAGACCTGTTTTCAGCATGGAGGGATCTAAAATGGGGAGGTAAGGATGTTGCAACAGCAGGAGCCACTGAGAACATTTGGAACCTTTAGTTTGGAGAGGAGAAGAAATCCAAGGGGAAGCAGGGAGTTATTTCAGCTCTCTGAGAAAGAATTAATAGAAAACTGATCTTGAATTTTCCAATGGATAAGAACTAACAGTATAGGGTTAAAAAAAAATGTAGTCACAGTTAGAGATTCAAACAGCATATTTAAAAGTTATTTGCTAGCAGCAACAGTTGGGTGATATCTTTTTAGAAGGTGTTGTTTTTTTTTTTTTTTTTAAACATAGACTTAAACCTACGTCTATTTACTTATGCTGCTGCTGCTGCTAAGTCGCTTCAGTCGTGTTCGACTCTATGCGACCCCACAGACGGCAGCCCATCAGGCTCCGCCGTCCCTGGGATTCTCCAGGCAAGAACACTGGAGTGGGTTGCCATTTCCTTCTATCTATCTATCTATCTATCAAATATATAATAAATATAAAATATATTTATAAATATATATTAGGCTAAAATATATTTAACCTAATGTATGGATCTGTGAAATAGACACTATTATCCCATTTTATAGCAAAATAAAGTGAGGTAGAGAGAAACTAATAATTTGCCCAAAGTCACCCAGCTGCAAGTGGCAGAATTAGGATTTGAACCCAAGAAAGCTAGCTCTGCAGCTGGTGATCACAATCATTATAGCCACACTGGGATAATTCATTAGGATGATCTGAAAGAAGATGTATCACAGTGTGAATTTTCATTTTATTATCAATAGAGTATATTTTTGTGATAACTTAGTCTTTTAAATATGATTTGCTTAGCCTTTGAGAGATCTGTGATGTGTTTTGTAAATTCTGATTTATTGGTGAAAGGTCTTGAATGCATGGGATCTTTTGGACTAATGGTTCATGAAATAAAACTTAAAAAAGCATTTGTAGGATGCCTATGAGACTTTTGTAAATTTATAGATATAATTTTATGACATTTGCTAAAACTAAAGGATATCTGCAACTCAGCATTGGTTTGAGTAATTTAATTTTTTTTGGCAAAATTACACATAATGCCTGAAGTATTCTATATCATCTTTAAGAAAGAAGTTAATTCAGATATACAATTTTTTTTCCAAAGAGGCTTATTTTCTTAGTAAGTTAACTATGCTTAAAATTTAGTACTCACTCTTTAATGTTGTTGTTGTTGTTTGTTTGTTTGTTTTTTTCCTGTAAGCAAGATGAAAAGGAGTAATTAAATAAGAGTGAGTTCCTGGCACCATAGGGCTTCCCAGGTGGCTCACTGGTTAAGAATCTGCCTGCCAATACAGGAGATGCAGGTTTGATCTCTGGGTTGGAAAGATCCCCTGGAGTAGGAAATGACAACCCATTCCAGTATTCTTGCCTGGAAAATTCCATGGACAGAGGAGCCTGGTGGGCTACAGTCCATGCGACCGCAAAGAGTCAGACATGACTGAGTGACCAGGCACAACCTGATATCCTAAGCCACAAATGTGTCCATAGCAAGAAAGTATCCCCATTTCAACACATTGTGGCCACTGCTAAAAGTTGGAGAGAAAGATGAGACATGGAATAAGGCCAGTGCCCCAAAGGTGCCCATGACGAAGGTTCTGATGCCCAGCAGTGCTGTTGACATGGGGACATCGGTGTTCCTTGTGGAGTGAGTCATAGTTCTAGGAATTAGCGGAGGCTGTTGGTTTCTATTTTCCAAATGCTGACGTTTATTAAATTTTAATAACAGATAATACATTCCCATGATTCCAAAACCATTTAAGGCAGGATTTTAACAATGAGAGGCATGTTGATTGTTCATAGAGCTTGGCACATTCTCAGGAAAGCTCATGTACCATCCTGTTTCTCTGCAGGAGGGTAACCCGCCGATAGAGCCCCAGCATGATCATTCGATTGTTAATGTTAATGGTACATATGTGTTTTTATCAATACCGTCATATAGGGAAAAACCGGTACAATGATCCAGGGCAAGATTAGTTGTTGCTCTGGTGCAGGTTCCGTGATGCGTTGGTTTCTTTGCATTTTCTGATGTGTGATGATGCTGTGAACTTGATCAGCAGGCCTGAAAAAGGATTATAAGGTCACCAGGGAAGTCACTTAAAAGTCACCAGGGAAGAGGTTTTCTTTCCCCAGTTCCCTGAACAAGGACAATTCTTAATATTTTTATTTTACATGTGAATGGTCCTTCTTTGGGACATAATTTACATATAGTACAATGCACAAATCTCAAATATGTCACTGAATTTTGACAAACGTAAACACCTGTGTAACCATCGAGTAGCTCAAGAAAGAAGACCATCTTGACCCCAGAAATTTCTATCTTGCCCTTTCCAGGCAGTGTCTCTCCCGTTGCTCCCACACATTCCTAATAACCACCCAGCTTCGTTCTACCAATTCTTAACCCTTCTTCTGAATGGAATTACACAGCATATTTTTAGGGGTCTGGCTTCTTTCACTCCACACGTTGTTTTCGAGATTCATCCATGTAGCTTCATGTTCTGTTGCTCATATTTTTTGCTGTGTCATATTCCTTTGTGTAACTTTGTTACACAAAGTTTGTCCATTCTCCGGTGGATGGATGTTTGGTTTGTTTCCAGTTTTGAGCTATTATGAGGAAATTTGCTATAAACAATATATACATACTTTTTGTGAAATACGGTTTCACTTCTTTTGCGTAGGGGACTTGTTGAGTCATAGGGTGGGTGTCTATTTAACTTTATTAGAAACTCCTAGTTTTCCAAAGAGTCTGCGTCACTTGTATTCTCACCAGTAGTGTGTGAACATACAAGGATGGTCCTGATCACAGTGATAAACTCCCTTTGCTCCTAATGTGGGAGAAGGTGATGGCACCCCACTCCAGTACTCTTGGCTGGAAAATCCCATGGACGGAGGAGCCTGGTGGGCTGCAGTCCATGGGGTCGCAGTCAGACACGACTGAAGTGACTTAGCAGCAGCAGCAGCTCCAATGTGGGCAGCTCCTCAGCCTTACGTATCCCTGAGCTGGAGAGAGTAGGAAAGAGAGAAGGCTGGGATGGGAGACATGGAATGAGAGTTAGTGCCCAGGAGAGGTAGCTGCCCTTTCCCATCAGCAGAATGAGCTCGTTTGCTTCCGTAATCTCTTTGCAGACCAGGGATGCTTGCCAACCTTCCATTAAAAATGACACCATTGGCAGACTGGCTGTGTCACAGAATTAATTCTGGGACTGGTTTTCATTCCACTTGCACCTTGACCTCATCTCTGCTTGTTCTCTCTCCACACCCACATTGCATTCTTTCAGCTTCACAAAATCCCTGTCCTATTTTTGGTGATTAAGTTCATTGGCCCTTTAACCCTGAAGCGCTGGAGTCACATGGTCACAGAAGCATGTAACTTTAAGTGAGTCACTGACCATCTCAGTGGTTCTGTGCCTCACCTGTGAGACAGGGATGAGGATGCTGTGAGTGATGGACAGTGGGTCCAGGGTGCTGCACGGGCTCTGGTGACACAGCCTCTGCTCAGCAAGTGCTGAAGGCATTGGCCCCTGCCCGACCCCTGCTGCTCTGCTTCTTATGTGTGGCCTCTCCAGTCCCCTGGGTCTCCTTAATGATGATTCCTGTCAAAATCCCTCCTTGGAACTGCTCTATGAATACTTATCCAGGTCCCTTCCCTTTTCAAGGCTCAGCCAGAAACTTACTCTGAAAAATAAGAGAAAACAGGAACCATTTCCACTGCAGACTTTCAAGTCCCTGCCTGTTTGATCTGGGGCTCTTCAGAGTTCCTCTTCCCTATTTGCCAGGATAAGGATTAAGTTTTAAGCACCTTAGGCTAAATATAGATCTCTCTTTTGCATTTTCTAGGATTTTAATACATTGGTTCACTCTGCTCTTGACATGTAAAGAGTACCTCCCATTGTTAGCACATGCTGAGCACATACACACGGTTACCCTACCTTATCATCATCCTAGGATCACACAGATGCTAAGGCTGCCTTACAGATGATGACAGAGGGCACTTGGTGAGTCCTGGGGACAGAGAGGTCATGGCTTTTATGTTAAACTCTGCCATCTAACAGCTGCTTACTTACCCAAGCTCTTCATCGTGCAGCGTTCAGGCAAGAGGCCTGTCCCCAGTCTGGCTCATGTGCTCACGCCCTGCTACCTCCTACTTCAGCTCTCCGGAGCCTGCTCGTGGACATCCCTCCTTCCCCTGTGATCCCCGCACCCTGGGGACACAGTCCGGCCCTGTGATTCTTGTCTCTGTGCCTTAGGTTGCCTCACCCCATCTCTGGTTAAAGCTTCCTTCTCACCGTCTTGGAGTCAGCTGACTTGCCGTATCCATCATCTCAGGACTCCAGAGTGCCCGTCTCTCACCATTTCTTCTTGCTCCCCTTCTGTTTCCCTCCCAGCTCTGCTGAAAAGGTCTTTTCACAGTCACCCTTTCCTACGCCTTGTCATCTGTTTTCCTCTCACTTGACTTCTTAACATCACTTGACGCCTTAATATCACTTGACATGGGATGTGGCTCAGGGACCTACTTCTTCCATGAAATTCTCTCTTCTTTATCATTTCTGAGGCACCATCCTTGCCAGTTTCTCCTCCTGAATTCTTTTCTCCCAGATTGTCATGGCGATGTTACTTCTTGTCCATTTAACCTGCTTGCGGAGGCTTTCTTAGTTCTGGACTGTCCTAACCAAAGCAGCTTCTGTTGTTTCTTTGCCTCACTTTCTACCTATAAAAAAACAGCATTTATCTGTACTTGGCACTTTCATTGATTGATATGCATGCTAACATTTCATGGCATACTTTCTGTCAAATTGCATATCTGGCAATACTGATAGGTGACATTTATGACCTGCTGCATGGTGGTTACTATTCTTAACACTTTGCGTACTTTCATCTATTTCATATTCGCAATGACCTTGGGAAGTAGGGACTCTTATCTTCATTTTATATATGTGGACACTGAAGTACAGAGAAGTTCAGTAACTTGTCAATAACTGTAGGTGTCAGAGCAAAGATTCCCATCTCGTCATTCTGAGTCCAGGATCTGTCAGCAGAGTCGCTGCCGTGAAAATCCCTGCATCACGCTGCTTCCACGTGCTTTCTGAGAGGACGGGGAAGACTTGGTGGGTCAGAACATCTTCTGTGACAGCAACTGGGGAGAACCAACATTTTATGTTCCCTTGGGAGTGAGCGCTGAGAATTTCGGTTTGGCTTTATAGTGACTCAGAAAAGAGTATATCAGACACTGAGAGGCATTCATCTCATTTTGCGTTGAGTGTGGCAAAGAATCATTACATGATGAGGCAGTGCATTATAAGTCCTGTAATAAGTTTTCAAGTAAGAATATACATCTGTGAAACTTGCAGCTTATAAATTACAAGACATGTATTAGTTTACTTGTTAATGAATCAATAATCTAGGATGAACTGGAAGTAGCTTTTAATTAAAGCAGAGAGAGGAAGATGAGCCAATCTCCGTTTTCTTCCCTCTGACTCTAGTTAATCATGAGATCCATACTCTCTGTGAATTACTGGCATGGAGCAGCTGGCTGTAAGACACTCTGTGGCAAGAGAGAGCAGGTGTTTTCCCTGTCAGGTTCTGTCTCCCAGGCTGGACTTTGCCTTCTTTACCCGAATGTGCAGCACACTCCCCTGGCTTGTTCACGCTCCTGTGAACTGTTGACCTGTGGCTGGCAAGCGAAGGTAGCTCTGAGTCATGGCTCAGAGCTCTGAGCTGGCACCCCAAAACCTCAAACTGGGGCTAACCTGATCACAGCAAATCCCATCTCTGCCTCTCTGGTGGCCCCACATGGCACCCTCACTTTCTGCCTGTGCTTCCCAAAAGAGACAAAAAATTCTTTGTCTCAGATGCGTTGTATTAATGAATTCATATGTAACTTCCCCTAACCCCAAAATGTTTGCATTTCAGGCAAAGAGGACAATTAGAAAGGCTGATTGTGAAATCCCACAGGAGGAAAAATCGCTGTCATACAGCTATGGTAGACCCTGGGGATCCTCAAGTCTCAACAGGCCAGCAAACCCAGTCCTCAAGGGTATCTGAGGGGTAGTTTTACATTTTGTATTGAATTAGATTATAAATGAAATATCAGTGCTGTTCACTAACCTCCCAAGGCATTCTTCCAATCTGTGTGTCCTCCCCACACCCACAGCGACTCCTTCTTCTAGGATCTTATTTACTACCTGGTCCAGGTTTTCAAACTAATAGACCACAAGCACCTGGACTCTGGATAAGACAGAGATGATGGCTCAGCAGGTGTGGGATTCCATTTCTAACCATCTTGCTGACTGGAGCCCACACATTGAGAACCACTGCCCTCAATTATTGTAGCAGCCCCTGTCTTGTCTCTCTGCCCCCTCTACTTTCTTCATCAAATCACCAGAATGCTCCTTAAAATCCTAAAAATGAGGATTTTCCCACCTTGTTTATACAACTGCCAGTGAAACTCAGTGGGCCATTGAATGCATTTCTAGACACTTCAGCGTGATGTCACATATGGCTGGGGACAAGCATCCCGAGACGGGATTTTGTCAGAAACCTGCTTCTTGGGCTCTCTATTGGCAGCGGTAGCCACTGTCTGCTGGGCATTCATGCCTGTATGTATCAGGGCCTCAGGCAATTCTTTATTTCAGAATAAAAGAATTTATTCTGCAGACAACAGAAGGCTTTGTTGAGAATGAATAAACATACGTAAAGAATGATGTCTGTAAACTTTTTAGTAATCTGTAATAAAAACATAATACCAATGATGGGCTCATCAGACCATACATCAGAATTTTACTGTCAACCCTGAGTCCAGTGTCTTGGGAAACTGACAAGTGTCAGCAAGAGACACTTCCTCCCTGTCTCCTGACCTGAGCTGTTCTATGCTCTGCAGTAGTTTGGCCAGTTCTCTCCTGTGAGACCCCAGCTATTTCTTTTCCAGACTGCTAGATGTGAGGCTTATTTGTTGCTGCTGCTACTGCCTGTTTTGTTGTGGGGATCTTGGTCCTAATTCCTTTTCTTTGAATCTGTAAATACTCCAAATGCAGCCCATAAAGAGGCTTGACTGGCCTCCAGAACGCACTGCCAGATGCAGGCTTCCAGCTTTCCTGACCTACCGGAGAGCTGGATTTCGGGGGTTTGTTTGGTCTTGCAGTCTGTGCCAACTGGGCACCCTGTCCTTGGTCCACCTTCTTCTTTGCACACATAAAAGGGAACATGTTATTCTTTCCTGTGGGTGGAAACAGTCCCTTTATTTATGGAGCCATACTAAAATTTGGTTTCCCGATGGCCTGATGCTCTGGCTTTGTCTGTCAAATGATTTTCTTTCCTAGGTTTCCATTTCATGGCCAAGTTCTTCTAGGCTTCTGAGAGCATCTGAGCCCTTGGTGGCTCTGGTCTTCCCTCAGCCGCTGGCACTGGGGTTCTGCTTCCTGGGACCCCAGAGATGTCACAGACTGATACCTCCCTTGCCTCTTCTCTGGTTCCCACCTCAGCCTGCTGATGCCCACACGTGCAGGCCTCCTCGGACAGGACGCTGGTCTTTCTAAGCTCATTGGAAATCATGTGGTTTGCCCCAGAAGGCGATAGCCTCTGACGTGTCCCCGTTTTCCTTTGGTCTGGTTTTCCTAGGAATGTGGGAGGGAGGAAGGAGGTATTCGCTGCAGGCGAATGTCTGACCATCAGCAGACTGAGGGGAGCAGGATGTGGGGGTCTGTCACTGTGGGCACAGCTGGCGCAGTCTTGGCACACCGGGAGGACCGTCTGCTGCTTCGTGATCTCCAGGTTCTGTTTGTAAGGCCTGAGGCAATTAAAAGCGGGAAACTGCTCTAACCAAGCTGACGTTTATTTTTCAGTACGTGTGGTTCACTCTATACTCACTCTGCATATTTTGTAGAGTTTTTGGAAAGTAAACTCTTGAAAACTGTCGAGAGCTGACTCTCCCTTTTCTCTTCACTGGGCCTTGGAAGGAAAAAGGACAGAGCTGGGCTGTTTGTTCTGGGTTTTTTAGGCGTTGACACAGATGCAGTTGAAAGATTTGAAATGACTTGCAGGTTGAAATTTGAGTTTCTTTTGCTCTTTACGTTCTTCTGCGTTTCCGCCCATCAGTACCCTTGTCGTACAGTCTCTCAGGCGTGTCTGAGTCTGCAGCCCCGTGGACTCCTGCACGTCAGGCTCCTCAGTCTTCCACTGTCGCCCAGAGTTTGCTCAGATTCATGTCCATTGAGTCAGTGATGCCATCCAACCATCTCATCCTCTGTCGTCCCCTTCTCCTTTGCCTTCAATCATTCCCAGCATCAGGGTCTTTACCAATGAGTCAGTTCCTTGCATCAGGTGGTCAAAGTATTGGAGCTTCAGCTTCAGTGTCAGTCCTTCCAACAAATATTCAGGGTTGATTTCCTTTAGGACGGACTGGTTTGATCTCCTTGCAGTCCAAGGAACTCTCAAGAGTCTTTTCCAGCACCACAATTTGAAAGCATCAGTACCCTGGATTGATATTATATATTGTTCATGTTAGGGAACAGACTACGTGCTTAGGACTTTGATGTTTTTAAGGAAAAAAGCAGAATGTCCTTACCCTCAAAAGGGAGCTAAACATCTTCACATCTGAGGTTTTAAGATAGTATTTTTAAAATTATGCACATATTAATGAGTAGTATCTTCACTCTTTAGGACTATAAATTTGGAAGCCTTGAGCAGCTGATAACATCAGTCTCCTGACCAGACGCTTTGGGGTCAGTGCACCATCCGTCTGCTGGTACAGGTTCTGGTCTGGGCATTTGAGGAAGGGCAGCCATACCCATGTCCTTTACCCAGAGATGGCAGTATCATGCTGGCAACCAAACTGTCTCCAGGCTTTGCTAAATGCCCAGAGCTCGAGGTGGGGGAGCAGTGAGCAGCAAAGCTGTTCCCTATGGACAACCACTGGAGAAGGAAATGGCACCACTCCAGTATTCTTGCCTGGAGAATCCCGTGGACAGAGGAGCCTGGGAGGCTCTAGTCCACAGGGTAGCACAGAGTCAGACATGATTCAGCGACTAAACCACCACCAGCACGGAGAAGCACTGGTCTACTGAGAATCTGAAAGTGAGCTGGACAGAAGCCAGGTCTTTCCCTAGAATTTTTCCGAGAACAAAGGACAGAAGAGATAGTCTGCAGTTTCTCTGCTCTTCAGTTTTAGCCAAGCTTTAGCAACGATGATTTCCTCAAACATTCAAAATGACTGGAGCGAGAAGGTGGGTGCCTTCTAGCTTAATGAGTGTAAAGAGGTTAAAAATGGTCCTGATATAAAGTAGGGAGGCCAAGGATATTCATGTTTTATGTTAGATGCTGGCAGGGTACAAAATTGCAACAGAACTTTAATAGCGTCACATACTTCTACGATCTTTTTTCAAAGAAAAGAACTTACTGGACATAATTGCCTGATGTTATAAAGACAGAGACACACTATTCAATATGTTACCCCCAAATCATGGGCCTGACTAAACTAATCTTAACCTTTTCCTGCTGATAAATTTCAACCTTCCGTGTTCTTCTTTCGTTTTTATCTGCCCCTGCAACTCAGTCCTTCACGTATATCCTGATGGGAGGCCTACACGTGGTAGAGATAATTAAGCCAATCTGATTTTCAAGGCTTGAATAATTAATTACTACGAATTTGACATTTTAAGACTGTGATGTTGACCTTGTACTTTGCTCAGTAGTGAAATTTAAATCTAAGAGATACGCATCAGAACAAGGCCCTTCGCCCAATAAAGATTTAGTTTATATTGTTTCCTGGTGTCCTGTTCTTTTTGGTTTGCACAGCCCACATTGTGCCTTTTCCCAAGGTAATCATTAGTTATTGTTTGAACTGTTAAGCATGCACCTCTGTCATTTTGTATTATGTTGTTACATTAATCAAGGCAGTAACAAGCAAAATTTTTGTCCCCAAATCCTGGAGAAGGCAATGGCAACCCACTCCAGTACTCTTGCCTGGAAAATCCCATGGATGGAGGAGCCTGGGAATCCTAACCTGCTTTAAAGTAAAACTGATGTTCACTTTTTAAATGAGCCATTAAGCATATCCACTGATTCGGGGGGTGAAAAGTATTCTTTCTTGGGAGCTCAAATTGCACTTGACAGTTGCCTTTGGAATGTGTTCCTTCTCCCAAAGAGACAAACAACAGTAGGAATTGTGTCCTTGGAACACTTCTTCAGTTCCAAAAGGCAACTTCTGTCCTCTCCAGAGAGAAATCAAAGAGGAAAGGCAAGAATCATCTGGAAGAGAATTCAAAACGGAAATGCACAGCTCGGTAAAAAGCTGGCCAGTGAGAGACAGAGGGAAGATACAGGATTATAAGAGAAAAGGGAATTTTCAAGTGTTTGTGGGGTGGAGGAGAGAAAACTATAAACAAAGCCAAGACTCTAAATATAGAAACTATGAAAATAAATAGCCTATGCTCCCTGGATAGTCTTAGCTTTGATGTTAAGCAGTAAAACAACTCTGAATGGGTTCCTGTGCAAAGCTACAAATAGGAAAGGGTTAAGAATATGCTGATTAAGAAAAGCAAACATGTCTTACCTTTGAATTTTGCTATTTATTAAATAAAAGGCAAGAATGTCCAAACAAGCGTTTTTGTATAATTAAAATTCTAGTGTATGCAGGGTAAAAGTATACTGTCCATTGTCTTGAAATGTCTATTATGCAATTTGTTGCAAAGAAGTAGGTGTCTTATTTTAATTATCTGTGCTGACCAGGAAAGAAACCATACTTGTGAACTCCGAGGAGCAAGGCTGAAGCCAAAGCTGCAGGTGGAGCTGGACTAAAGGGAATCTAACTGGAGCTAGATGACGAAGCTAAAGTACATGTCACGCATGCTTTTGTATTGCCTTGGATTGGTTTTCATGGAAATTTTCATTAGTTGGATGATACTGGGTACATAATGGATGCAGGCACTTCTTTATTTGCTGTTAGTTGAGAATGTGGCTATTTTAGGGGAGTTGGAATGATTGAAAAATAAATAGAACAGCTCATCAAAATATTGTTACACTTACTGTTTCTTTTAGAGCTTCTTCCAATGTTTACTGACAGTGTTACTATTACAAGGGACTGACTTAGACATTAGAGTTAAGACAAAGCATAAGGATGATGAATTTTTTTAAGTTAAATTTCCACTTAATTCTATGATGAGAGATTTATGAAATCTCAAGTTTCCTTTAGTTTCAAGTAGTTCAAAGACATAGAAGTCATAGGTCCTTAAGAAGCCACGTACTAAGATGGTCAATTTTTCGCCCAAGAGAAAAAGATTGGGAGTACTCTGGCGGGGAGATGTAGGCACATGGCAAGTTTCTATTGGAAAAGAGGTGTTTGCAGTCATCTCTGAGAGATCATGTACTTGAGAAGGTCATAGGACAATCCCAGAGAAAGGGGATTCATGCATGATTGTTCATGCACTGACTCTATTGTCTTTTAGCAAATGCTTATTTCATTACTGTTGAACACACAAGTTGTGTTAATACACACATGCACAGAAATGTCCTTCTTCCAGACAGAGGAAGTCAGCTAGTAACTGAGCTATATACATTCCCTCTTCACACTTCCTGATGTCCCTAGCAGCTAGTGTGTGCCCGTGAGAGTAAATTCTGGCTCAGAGGTATAAGCAGAAGCCTGTGAGCCTTCACGGATATTTTCTTAGAAGAAAGGGCATATGCTGTTTAACCCTCCTTCTTTGCTGAAGTGGGAGGGTTGAAAACTCCATCACATATTGGCTGAAGTGTTGCCAATATAAATTGTGTTTGAGCAGCTATCCCTACCATGAGGTCTATGTCACACGCTGAGGACTGAGACACTGTCAGACAGAAAAGGTGGGACATCAGCCACCTTGTGGTGCAGCCCTCCCAGACTGTGCTCCTGTCTGCAGGACTTCTTTACCTGAGGAGGAAGTGAGTCTCTAGCCTGTCTAAGCTACACTGTTATTTTCACCAGTTTTTTTAACTTATTGCTGAACATACATTCACTGTGATTAAAAGTAGGATTAAATGACATTTATACTCAGAAATTTACATGATTTTCCCAGTTCATGCTAAAATTAGGGCAGAATCTTTGCTTAGAAACAGATATTAATCAATTAAATGTATTTGTATATGGATTGAAAAGAAGTGTGAAATGGAATTTTGGCCTTTAAGAGATTTTCTTTAAGGTGAAAAAGCACTGAAAAATGTGTGTGTGCGTGCACGCACACACACACACACACACACGCTCACACGCAAAGCAATAGAAAGCATCCCATTGTGTAACAGTTCAATCCAATAGAACCAGTGGAGCAAAGAGCAAAAGATTAGCACAGGAAATGAAATCCTCAGCCCTTCAGAGGAAACAGCTGAAAAAGACTGAAAGAGATCAGGGAGTTTGGGCAGAGAACTAGATTTTGAAGATTAGAAGGAAAGATTAGATAGGTGACAAAAAGAGGAAATGGGATACAGTGAATACATTGTCAACAGAATGAAGGGGTTTTAGACGTTTATCTTAGTATGATATGTACTCCGCCTGCATCCTGGTGAAGGACCTTCTGCTAATGCTCGTTTCCTTCAGCTGCTCTTGATAGAGTGTCACACTGCCATGATAGACCATGCAGTTCCCCTGGTGGTATTTTCAGGAAAACTCTGCAACTGGTGTCTGGATTCTTTCTATGAACAAACCTTACTGTTTGCAGTTCGACTTGCAATTCTGTGGTCAAAGAAATGAGTGGATGATTGCACTGTGATGACTGTGTCTGCAAAGTGAAGCAGGGTGCTTTGGTGGGGGTTGGTGGCATTTCTCATGGAAATTGGAAAGCTGGGCATTTAAAATGATCAAGTGAGAGGAACAAAGTAAGATGGAGAAATGTGGCAAGCTGGTTTGAGGGGACCAGGTGGAGAGACAGTACTCTGAGGAGAAATATGGGATTGCTGGTTAATAGAAAAAGTACCATTGAAGTTTGGGCAAGTATTCTCTGATACCAGTGTCGTAATTGCTGTAGCTTTATAGTAAGACTTGAAATCTGGCAGTGTGAATTTTCCAACTTTATTCTTTCCTTTTAGTGTTGTGTTCGCTAATTCCCAGTTCTTTGCTTTTCCATAAACTTTTTTAAGTGTGTTGATATCTTTAAAAAAAATGGTTTCTGTATTTTTAGTTGGGACTACATTAAATTTGTAGTTTAGTTGGGAAAAACTGTCATCTTTACCATATTGAATTTTCCCATCCATGGGCATGAAATATTTCCCAGTTTATTTACAACTTCTTTGACTTCATTCATCAGTATTTTGTAGTTTTTCACATGTAAGATCCTTGACATAAATTGTCAGACTTAACCTGAAGTGTTTCAACTTTTGGTGTGACTATAAATTTTATATATATATATATATATATATATATAAAATTTAAACTTTCAATTTTTATTGCTGGGATATAGACTTCTTATACATTGACTGTGTATGCTACAATTTTACTGGAGTCCTTATCCAGATGTAGTTTTTTCACAGCTTCTTTGGGGGTTCCTGTTTAAAATATCTTCTCATTTGTGAGTAAAGACAATCTGAGTTCTTTTTTTTTTTTTTTTAATTCACCAATTTTCTTCTTCCTCAGTTGGGCCATCATTGGTACTGTTTCCAGGCCCTTAGAGGATTCAGTGATACCCAGCCACATGGGGAGGGCAATCTGCTTCTCTCAGCCTGTGTGTGTTAGTCGCTCAGTCATGTCCAACTCTGCGAAACCATGGACTGGGGCCACCAGGCTCCTCTGTCCGTGGATGTGCCAGGCAGGAGTACTGGAGTGGGTTGCTATTCTCTTCTCCAGGAGATCCTGCTGACCCAGGAATTAAACCAGGGTCTCCCACATTGCAGACAGATTCTTTATTGTCTAAGCCACTAGGTCAGCCTACTGATTCTAATGCTCATGTCATTCCAGAAATACTCTCACAGACACACCCAGATGTTTGGCCAATATCCAGGTACACTATGGCCTGGTTCAGTTGACAGCACATATGATTAAAATGACAATGTGTCTCTGATGTTTTATGATCTGAAATGGTTGGGTTTGTCTTTTACTTTTTTTAGATAAAAAAGTTCATATGAGCCTTATATTACCTGGAGTATCCTAAAACTATTCAGTTCAGTTCAGTTCAGTTGTTCTGTCATGTCTGACTCGTTGCAACCCACGGACAGCAGCATGCCAGGTTTCCTTGTCCATCTCCAATTCCCAGAGCTTGCTCAGCTCATCCAGTCAGTGATGCCATCCAACCATATCATCCTCTGTCGTCTCCTTCTCCTCCCACCTTCAATCTTTCCCAGCATCAGAGTCTTTTCAGATGAGTCAGTTCTTCGCATCAGGTGGCCAAACTATTGGAGTTTCAGCTTCAGCCTCAGTCCTTCCAGTGAATATTAAGGACTGATTTCCTTTAGGATGGATTGGATGGATCTCCTTGCAGTCCAAGGGACTCTCAAGAGTCTTCTCCAAAACCACAGTTTAAAAGAATCAATTCTTCAGTGCTCAGCTTTCATTATAGTCCAACTCTCATATCCATACTTGACTACTGGAAAAACCATAGCTTTGACTAGACGGACCATTGTTGGCAAAGTAATGTTGCTACTTTTTAATATGCTGTCTAGGTTGGTCATAGCTTTTCTTCCAAGGAGCAAGCGTCTTTTAACTTCATGGCTGCAGTCACCATCTGCAGTGATTTTGGAGCCCCAAAAAATAAAGTCTGACACTGTTTCCACTGTTTCCCCATCTATTTGCTGTGAGGTGATGGGACCAGATGCCATGATCTTCGTTTTCTGAATGTTGAGTTTTAAGCCAACTTTTTCACTCTCCTCTTCACTTTCATCAGGAGGCTTTTTAGTTCCTCTCTTTCTGCCATAAGTGTGGTGTCATCTGTGTATCTAAGGTTATTGATACTTCTCCCGGCAATCTTGATTCCAGCTTGTGCTTCATCTGGCCTAGCATTTCTCATGATGTACTCTGCATATAAGTTAAATAAGCAGAGTGATGATATACATCCTTGCTGTACTCCTTTCCCAATTTGGATCCAGTCTGTGGTTCCATGTCTGTTTCTAACTGTTGCTTCTTGACCTGCATACAGATTTCTCAGGAGGCAGGTCAGGTGGTCTGGTATTCCCATCTCTTTAAGAATTTTCCAGTTTGTTGTGATCCACACAGTCAAAGGCTTTGGTGTAGTCAATAAAGCAGAAGTAGATGTTTTTCTGGAATTCTCTTGCTTTTTTGATGATCCAGCAGATATTGGCAATTTGATCTCTGGTTCCTCTGCCTTTTCTAAATACAGCTTGAACATCTGGAAGCTCACGGTTCATGTACTGTTGAAGCCTGGCTTGGAGAATTTTAACCATTACTTTGCTCCTGTGTGAGATAAATGCCTGACTTGGAGAATTTTGAGCATTGCTTTGCTAGCGTTTGAGATGCGTGCAACTGTGCAGTAGTTTGAGCATTCTTTGGCATTGCCTTTCTTTGGGATTGGAATGAAAACTGACCTTTTCTAGTCCTGTGGGCACTGCTGAGTTTTCCTAATTTTCAGATGTATTGAGTGCAGCACTTTAACAGGGTCATATTTTAGGACTTGAAATAGCTCAACTGGAATTCTATCACTTCCACTAGCTTTGTTCGTAGTGATGCTTCCTAAGGCCCACTTGACTTCACACTCCAAGATGTGTGGCTTTAGGTGAGTCATCACACCATCGTGGTTATCTGGTTCATGAAGATCTTTTTTGTATAGTTCTTCTGTGTATTCTTGCCACCTCTTCTTAATATCTTCTGCTTCTGTTAGATCAATTGTGCTCATCTTTGCATGAACATTTCCCTTGGTATCTCTAATTTTCTTGAAGAGATCTCTAGTCTTTCCCATTCTATTATTTTTTTCTATTTCTTTGCACTGATCACTGAGGAAGGCTTTTTTACCTCTTCTTGCTATTCTTTGAAACTCTGCATTGAAATGGGTATATCTTTCCTCTTCTCCTTTGCCTTTAGCTTCTCTTCTTTTCTCAACTATATATAAGGCCTCCTCAGACAGCCATTTTGCCTTTTTGCATTTCTTTTTCTTGGGGATGATCTTGATCCCTGCCTCTTGTACATTGTCACGAGCCTCCATCCATAATTTTTCAGTCACTCTGTCTATCAGATCTAATCCCTTGAATCTGTTTGTCACTTCCACTGTATAATCATAAGTGATTTAATTTAGGTCATATCTGAATGGTCTAGTATTTTTCCCTACCTTCTTCAATTTAACTCTGAATTTGGCAGTGAGGAATTCATGATCTGAGCTACAGTCAGCTCCTAGTCTTGTTTTTGCTTACTGTATAGAGCTTCTCCATCTTTGGGTGAATGTTTGGGTACTATTATAAAAGATAAAATCTGGAATGTCAAAGTATTAACGTAAGTATTCTAGTATTTCTCATTCACTTCAGAGTTCAGCATCAGTGTATCTGATCTAAAGATGCCTATTCTCTACCGATGACCAGGGACATAGGCTGTGTTCAATCTTGTGGTTCCAGTATCTCTTAGGCTCTCTTTGACCTCTGTGTAACATAAGAAGGGGGAGGAAAGGCTCGAAAATGGTCCTCATCCTTTCCATTTATGTTCTGCTTATGAAAACTTCTCATGTGACCCTCCTTAAATTAAAAGGGTGCTCTGAAATGTGATTTATGATTAGATGGTGAATTTTCTGCAATAGCCTGCAGTTTGTAAGGCAGAGTGCAGACTTTCAGTGGACAGTTTTCCATGCTGCCTTAGACCCTGCACTGCCCATTAATGCTGATCTTCTGGAGCCCACCCACCTGGGTATAGGGAGCAGTCGGCACTATGAGAACACAGTCCTTCAGAATTGCCAAGTGGCATGGTGCAGTTAACCCTTTAGTTCTGTGCCTGGTAAATGACTTAATAATAATTCTATCAGAAAGTGTTGTTAAACCTCTTGGGAATGCTTTCATATTACTAAAATAATATTAAGGAAATCACTCACTCCAGTCTCAGCATCAAATGATATTTTATGTAACAAAGAACCTCTTTGTGCTGTACTTTTCTTTTTTAAATACAGACACAGAATGAATGTGAGATAAATGAAGACTGCCGTGTCTGTAACATACTTCCCTTTGAACTTGAACTGGTAGATTTTCTTCCCTCTTTCTCTCACTTCCTCTCTTCCCTGGCATCTCAATTTTCAATTATTCACATATTTTTATTTTAAAATAGCATCTGATCACTATTAACATCAGTGATTTTCTTTAACGAACATGAGGCACTTTTTCTTTAATTGGTGTGCTTTAATTTGAATATGAGCTTTTATAAGTGAGGCAATACAAGCAAGAAAGCCACACGCTATTTATTTCTGATCTATGTGTGGCCATGTCACAGTGTTCCTAAACCTTGAGAGTATATCAGGATCATCTGGAAGGTTTGTTTAGAACACAGATTTCTGGATCCCACTGCCAGAGTTTCCTCTTCAGTGACTCTGGGATGGGACCCACAGATTTCTTTTTCTAGCAAGTTCCCTAGTGATGCTACTGCTGCCAGCCTAGGGACAGTACTTTGAGTAAAATGATCTTTCTATCAAGTAATACCAAAGAGGGAGGGATAAAGTTACTGAATTTATGCAGTTTCTTGAAGGTTGGAGTATTTGATATGTCTCAGCTTTTGTACTAAAATAAAAATAATAATAATAATAATGCCAAAAGACATTCAGTGCTTAAGACTAAGGTTAATTTAATTCTGTAATCATAAGGCAGAACAGTACCAAATTCGGTACATGGAGATTTCTGTACTTAATTTTGACTGACCCACATAGAACAAATGTGATTCATCTGACTTAAAACTGAAAACCCAAATAAGCTAGGTTGGAAAACACAATACATTTTTATTATGGGGCCTAAAAGGAGACAAACTGGTTATTAGAATTGTAAGAGTGATTGGACCAAAGCTACAGGTGAGTAAGTTGCTCCGACATTAAGCAAAATAATCAGAAAATTATGCAAATCTTATGAACAAGCAAGCTAGAATATTTTCCATAAGCATGAGTGCAGGGTCTGAGCTATACAGATTCAAGAATTTTCTCCTAGGCATTTACTTTCTTAAGTAATTCTGAAGACAATTTATTTTTAAGGCTTTCACCTAAGCAAGAAGAAATCTGTTGTACAATAATGAAAAAAGAAAAAGAGCTCTGTTCTCTGGATGTTCAACAGTTCTGTTAAGGGTTCATAAGTTATTTATTTGGAAAATCATATACCCAGGGGCACTGAACCTGGTCCAGGTGGTGCTGGTGGGAAAGAACCTGCCTGCCAATGCAGGAGACATGAGGTGGGTTGAATCCCTGGGTCAGGAAGGTCAGCTGGAGGAGGGCATGGCATCCCACTCCAGTGTTCTGGTCTGGAGAATCCCATGGACAGAGGAGCCTGGCAGGTTATATTCCATGGGGTTGCAAAGAGTTAGATATGACTGAAGTGATTTAGCATGCATGCATAGAAGATTATAAAATTCAGTTGGAGAAGGAAAGGGCAACCCACTCCAGTGTTCTTGCCTGGAGAATCCCAGGGATGGCGGAGCCTGGTGGGCTGCTGTCTATGGGGTGGCACAGAGTTGGACACGACTGAAGCGACTTAGCAGCAGCAGCAGCAGCAGCAGCAGCAGCAGCATACTCTAGAGAATCGAGTAGTTTAACCTAACATGAAAAACTGTGGAATGAAAGAATAATAATTACATTGGGTTGCTTTTTAAAGTATGAAGCCTGCCTAAAGTCAGCATATAGGACTCGCTTCAAAAGGTGACCAGTGATGACGATCAATATGTGATTCTTCAAGGAGATGATCTGGAGCAAAAAGGCAATTTACACACCAGAAAGGTAACATTCAAGCAGCCAAGGATAGTTAGAATATTTCTTCGGACTTTTTTCTTCTCATAAAAAAATGAAAATTTTTATGTAGTTATTTTTCTCAATTATATTTACAAAAGAGGCATTAGCAAGGAAAATATCTTGATTTGAAGGAAGGAAAGGATACTAAGAAATTCTGCCCTGCCTTTTGCCAGTTTTACTTGGGATCTGTTCCATTCTCCCTAGCTTCTTCTTTTATCACCTGATTTAACATTTCAGGGAAGTCATCCCAGGAAGGGTTTTTATGGTTGTTTTTCTTGGCACGACTCTACACTTCCTCTGTGTATTCAGAGTGTTCTGCCTTGAGGAGGCGAACCCCATGCCAAGGCATGGACAGAAACCCAGGGCCCAGTGCCCCTCAGTGCCTCAGAGTCAGTTTTCAGGGAGTCACATTGGCACGCTTGCTGTCATCACGCAGCTTCATCACGCAGCAAGGTTGTCCTGGGCCCCCTGCTTCTTTCCTCCTTCCCGATTTTAGTCTGGGGTTTGCCCATTCTGCTGTGACTCTGCCCAGTAATGGCCAGCCTGGGAGCTGACCCCAGCACATCTGATCTCCTGAGATGAAATGCCACATGAATTTCATATGAAGGTCAAGACAAAGATGGGTTGGAAAAAGACAGCGTCTTCTATTAATTTTCCTTCCGTCTTGTTTCTACCTGCTGTTCTGAAGCTGTAATTGGAGTAAACATTAGGCCTCGTGAAAGAAATTTTACAGAGTATGAGTACCTTTTTTATGTCATGGATTGCAAATGTAGAGGATATAGGTGTGTTGCTCCAAGCTGAAAAGGTCCAGCAAGTTCATTTACTCAAGCTTCCTTTGAACCAGTAGCCGACTTCCCACCTCCCAATGCTGTCCACATCTGACTCTGGTAATTTAAAATTCTATAATTCCTCCTTAAAACATTTTAATGTTTAGTCACCTTTTAGAGTTCATTAAACTTTATGTTTAATAGAATTCCCTCTTTCCATGTTAGCCACTAAAGTCTGATTCCTATAAATGTGTAAATCCCAATTTTATTTCCCTTCTAAATCTGTGCTATCTCCATGTTATCCCCAAATTCCTGCGATAAACTTCATGTAGCCACTTGCCTTCTTCTTGATCTTTATCCTTGTCTGACCCCTTAATGGAAGTTAGGTCTTTTCTTTCCCCTCCTGCAGGGGTCTCCCCTCAAGAGCGGTAAGTTTTCAGTTTAACAGTCTTCCCTACGTCGTCTTTCAAATCTGCCCCACACTAGGTCTTACTGTGCTTGCTTTTACTTACTCCCTCACCACTTATAGAGAAGCAGTAATACCAAAATAATAGGATTTGTGAAAATACCTAGAAAAGTGATGTTGTTTATAGAAAGGTTTTTTTAAAAAATTCATCTTCATTCACATTTAAAATTTTGATAAAATTATGAAATGAATTATTTTTATTCACCTTTGGAGTAAAGTGTGTATGTTCTCCCTAGGGATATATATTTTTTAAAGAAGGGAAACCATAGTAGGTGGTTGAAAATAGAATAAATCTTTACCAAAAAGAAATTGACCTAAAATATAGTGGATATGAACATATTTCTTTTCAGCCCTAAATGTGACAAAAGGGAACTCTAGTTTGGAAATTAGGTAAGCTGATGTTTTTTTATAATCTTTTTCTCACTAGGAAAAGAGAAAACTATTTACACATTAGATTAGATGATATATACTCATATAACTATTTCCAGGAAATAATCAAAATATTTTAACACTGGATTAAGGATGATACAAGATAAAACACAGTGTACAGTGACCAAGAACTCACTGTCTCAAAAAATGCTCATTTTAGTAGAGGTATCATAATAGTTCAGCCTGTTTTCAAAGAAAATTTAAGAATTCCAAAAGTACACAGAATATATCAAAAGTCAAAGACAATAATAAATGTAAAAATGTGATTTTAAGATTTGTATACACTTGATTCAGAATGCTTTTAACATTAATTTCTAAGTTGATTATTTGGAAACGATAGCTGTCTTGGATCATGTCCTCCAAACAGACCCAAATACAAGTGGTAGTGAGCAAGAGATTTATTAAGGTAGGGCTTCCCCAAGACAACAAGAAGAGAGAGGGAAACAGGACCGTGAAAGAGCAGACGCCAACCCTAGGGGAGCCTTGGTCTGGGAATGTGCTCGATCGGAGACAAGGTGGCTGGGCTATGATGCTCCTGTCCCTCCTGAGCTCTCACCCTCTGCTGCATTGCCCCCCAGGCTCTTCCAAGTCTCTATGCAGATGGGCTGAGTGCTCCAGGAGGCCAACAACAGTCAGGGTCAGTGCTTAAGAGAGAATCACACAGGCACTGGGAATGGTGTCCAGTCAGGAAAGGGAACTGGCGAGCATCAGGGTGGGCATCAATCAAGTTTCCTACAGGAAGTTTACTAGAATTTCCTGGTAAGCAGGACATGACCCTGAATTTAATGAACTTTTTCTGTTATTTGGGGGCTTCCCTGGTGGCTCAGAGGTTAAAGCGTCTGCCTGCAATGCGGGAGACCTGGGTTCGATCCCTGGGTTGGGGAGATCCCCTGGAGAAGGAAATGGCAACCCACTCCAGTATTCTTGCCTGGAGAATCCCATGGACGGAGGAGCCTGGAGGGCTACAGTCCACGGGGTCGCAAAGAGTTGGACACGACTGAGCGACTTCACTTTCACTTTCACTTTCTGTTATTTACAGTTCTCAACATGAATACCTGGCTTCTTTATGTGTACTTGCATTAGGTTGATCAACAGGCAAATAGAAAGGAGTTTACCTCTGATGAACTTAGAGCACACAGTCAAGACCTTAGGAATGATGTGTTCACTGACTCAATGACTATTCATCTTCTAGGGACAATTCATTAAGCATGTTACTCCTCATTGGACATACCCAGACCTTATCCCTACACATGAACATTGGTAAGAGCTTTGTTGGCTTCCTTTTGTCTTGCCAGAAAATGAAAAGTGATCTTAAGAAGGAAGTCTTCTTTGGGAAAAGAAAATGACATGTTATTGTATACTTGTCAACTTCGAATATCTCATTTTAGAAGCTACATTAACTCCTTGCATGTTCAGGATGTCACATGAGATTAAAAGATCACCAGAACCCTAGGGTTGTTGCTGTTCCCACATCCCACACATGCTGATATGCTGTGTTTTCCTTCTGTTTGTTTTAAATATTGTCTATTTCCACTTTTGATTTTCTCTTTGATTAAATTGTTGTTCAAAAGTGTGTTGTTTAATTTCCATGAATCACAGATTTAAAAAGGCTTTAGAATATCCTTCATGAACCCATAAAAATTTTATTGAATCTTAAAAAAGCAGATGTGTGGTTGCCAGAACACTGGGAGAGTCATAACAAGATAAAAGCAGACTTTTGGACAGAAACATTTGTGTTTCTGTGATAATGTGTTGGAATGAATAGCTGAGGGAGAAAACATGAGACTGTGATTTGATACTGTTAATACAGTGTGATTGCTCGGGAAAGCAAGGACAAATGACGTTTTTGTATACTTCAGAAAATGTAAAAGTCATCATACATGCCATGACTGTGTGATTGAAAAGAAAAGGAAGTATTTCCATTTCCAACCTTGCTACAGGGCTGAATCACAACATCTGGCAATAGGCCAAGCATCTTTAGAACCTCTCCTTGACTTTGTCCAGGCTCTAGGGCATGATAAGGAAATCACTGCTTTAATCTGTAATGATACTGATGCTATGGATAAGCTCAGTAGTCTGAAGACTTTTCTCAAGCAGTCTTATTATCAGTTCTCTCATTGCTTTTGGGACTCTGATGCGGTTATTTCATATTACATGGATATAGGCAATTTGTCCAGCATTCTACAGAATGTTTCACAAGTTCCAGCCCTGGTGAAGTAGTCTTCTCTATGGGCAGCTGTTGTCTCCATTTAATATCTAGGACAGAGGTTCTCAAATTTAAGATTACTTCTGAATCACCCCAAAGCTTAATTAAAATACAGATTTCTGGGCCCCACCCCAGAGGTTCAGATTTAGTAGGTCTAGGGTAGGGCCAGAGAATTTGCATTTTGCACATATTCCAAGGTGATGTTGTTGCTGATCCTACTGGTCCAGGAACCACATTTTAAGAACTACTAGTTTAGGGAAATGAAAGAGTTTAGTTCATGGAAGCAGATAAATGGTATGCTCAAATATTCTAGTATGGTAAGATTAAGAGACTAGAAGCAGCTTGAACTACCAGATAAAAAAACTTGGCTGGCTGTTCAGCCATAGGGAAATAGGTGTAGACCAGAGATAACATTTTAGATGACTTAATGAAAAAATCTGACTATCTTTAAATTATCTGGACTTTTCAAGTGGAAACAGCTTGTTTGCCTGATTAATCTATATCATTTTGGTATTTCTTTTTAAGAGATATTTTATGGAGATTGGATATTATGCTCACCTAAATATCCATAAAGATAGTTTTCTACATTTATGAAACTATTTGCCAAATGATAAATGCTGTTTCTAGTTCATCCGATTAGCCTGAAATTAGGACATTGGCTGAAAAAGAGCATAATAGAAAAATTTGACAATGCAATATTTATCACCATAATATAATTTTTAAAAAACCCTGAGTCTTTAGCAAATGCAGTATCATTATTTGTCCATAAAAATGCCATGAATCCCTCCTTGGGGATTCATATCCTGTTAATAGATATGAGCTAGGAAAATAACACATATTTTCATAAACTTTCATTATACCCCTGAATATATCTTTAGTATATGTATAGATTTTCCCTGTTGATTATAGTCTTTTTCTCAGTTTTTAAAATAATAAACAAATAAGTTAAAAATAAATCCAGTTACTATTCATTTAAGTCTCTCCAGGTTTTCATCCATCATTTTAAAAAATTGCCAAAATATATTTTCTGATATTATAAGCTCTAGATCTCTTTTCTCCCATAGTCTTACATGCATGGAGTTATACATGTGTCGTTATAAACATGTATGCTGTTAGAATTAAGTTTTATTAATGTTATAGGTTTGGTGCTATGGGTATAATTTTATGTTCAGTTGCATTAACTTTCAACTTAAGCAGCTTTTTTATTATTAGATGAATATATAAAAGTTTTTCAGAGAGTTGAAGAAGGAAGTTAGAAGGAGGAAATGCGACTGTTGCTTAACAAGGGGCTGAACTATCTTCCTGGTTATGTACAAAGGAAAAGTTACGTAGGTATTTGTCAGAATATTTCACGTATTTGACCCAATTTCACAGCCTCTTTAAAATTCTGTTACATTGAAGACATTTATCATGAGAATCATGATAAAGAATCATTTATCATGAATTGAACTGAACTGAAAGACACATGTTTGTTTTCTACTTGTATTATTCTGTTAATATTCCTGCTATTTTTTAATACTGAAAAGATTTCTTTCAGTTCAGTTCAGTTCAGTCGCTCAGTCGTGTCCGACGCTTTGCGACCTCATGAATCGCAGCACACCAGGCCTCCCTGTCCATCACCATCTCCCCGAGTTCACTCAGACTCACGTCCATCGAGTCAGTGATGCCATCCAGCCATCTCATCCTCGGTTGTCCCCTTCTCCTCCTGCCCTCAATCCCTCCCAGCATCAGAGTCTTTTCCAATGAGTCAACTCTTCACATGAGGTGGCCAAAGTACTGCAGCTTCAGCTTTAGCATCATTCCTTCCAAAGAAATCCCAGGGCTGATCTCCTTCAGAATGGACTGGTTGATCTCCTTGCAGTCCAAGGGACTCTCAAGAGTCTTCTCCAACACCACAGTTCAAAAGCATCAATTCTTTGGCGCTCAGTCTTCTTCACAGTCCAACTCTCACATCCATACATGACTAGTGGAAAAACCATATCCTTGACTAGACGGACCTTAGTCTGCAAAGTAATGTCTCTGCTTTTGAATATGCTATCTAGGTTGGTCAAAACTTTTCTTCCAAGGAGTAAGCGTCTTTTAATTTCATGGCTGCAGTCACCATCTGCAGTGATTTTGGAGCCCCCAAAAATAAAGTCTGACACTGTTTCCACTGTTTCCCCATCTACTTCCCATGCAGTGATGGGACCTGATGCCATGATCTTCATTTTCTGAATGTTGAGCTTTAAGTCAACTTTTTCATTCTCCTCTTTCACTTTCACCAATAGGCTTTTTAGCTCCTCTTCATTTTCTGCCATAAGGGTGGTGTCATCTGCATATCTGAGGTTATTGATATTTTTCCCGGCAGTCTTGATTCCAGCTTGTGTTTCTTCCAGTCCAGCGTTTCTCATGATGTATTCTGCATATAAGTTAAATAAGCAGGGTGACAATATACAGCCTTGACATACTCCTTTTCCTATTTGGAACCAGTCTGTTGTTCCATGTCCAGTTCTAACTGTTGCTTCCTGACCTGCATACAGATTTCTCAAGAGGCAGGTCAGGTGGTCTGGTATTCCCATCTCTTGAAGAATTTTCCACAGTTTCTTGTGATCCACACAGTCAAAGGCTTTGGCATAGTCAATAAAGGAGAAATAGATGTTTTTCTGGAACTCTCTTGCTTTTTCCATGATCCAACAGATGTTGGCAATTGGATTTCTCGTTGCTCTGCGTTTTCTAAAACCAGCTTGAACATCAGGGAGTTCATGGTTCACGTATTGCTGAAGCCTGGCTTGGAGAATTTTGAGCATTAGTTTACTAGCATGTGAGATGAGTGCAACTGTGTGGTAGTTTGAGCATTCTTTTGCATTGCCTTTCTTTGGAATTGGAATGCAAACTGACCTTTTCCAGTCCTGGGGCCACTGCTGAGTTTTCCAAATGTGCTGGCATATTGAGTGCAGCACGTTCACAGCATCATCTTTCAGGATTTGAAAGAGCTCAACTGGAATTCCATCACCTCCACTAGCTTTGTTCGTAGTGATGCTTTCTAAGGCCCACTTGACTTCACATTCCAGGATGTCTCTCTCTAGATTAGTGATCACATCATCATGATTATCTGGGTCGTGAAGATCTTTTTTGTACAGTTCTTCCGTGTATTCCTGCCACCTCTTCTTAATATCTTCTGCTTCTGTTAGGTCCAGACCATTTATGTCCTTTATCAAGCTCATCTTTGCATAAAATGTTCCCTTGGTATGTCTAATTTTCTTGAAGAGATCTCTAGTCTTTCCCATTCTGTTGTTTTCCTCTATTTCTTTGCATTGATCGCTGAAGAAGTCTTTCTTATCTCTTCTTGCTATTCTTTGGAACTCTACATTCAGATGCTTATATCTTTCCTTTCCTCCTTTGCTTTTCGCCTCTCTTCTTTTCACAGCTATTTGTAAGGCCTCCCCAGACAGCCATTTTGCTTTTTTGCGTTTAGATCTGGGGGAACATGAATTCTTTTGCTATCCTGTATTCAGTCTCAGTGATCTTTGGCAGTGAATATATGTTTCTCTGAAACTCAGTTTCCTCACCTATGATCTCCTCCAGTATCAAAAGTCTATGGTTACATTGTAGTCATTGTTTCCTGTAGGATGTGTCAAAAAAGATGACAGCTTTGCAGTCATTTTTATGCTGGGGAGAGTGCCATATATGTAAAGTTATTTAGATTTTAATTAAATGGCTTAGAACGTGGAAACAATGGTATAGTATATTAGTTATCCACTGCTGCATAGCAAATGACCACAGACTTAGTGGCTTGAAGCAATTCACATTTTAAAATATTATCTCAAAGTTTCAAGTGGGTCACGGTCTCATCTACTTAGGGTCTCACAGGCTACAATGAAAGTGTCTACTGGGCTGTGTTTCCATTTGAAGCTAGAGTTCCTTTAGCAAACTCATTCATGTTGTTCCCACAGCTGACAAAGGTCTGTGGTTCTTTGTCACCATAGGACTGAGGCCCTTAGCTCTTAGAGGCCTTCTCTTTCCAGAGACAATCCAGAACCGAGCCAGCACGTGAGCATCTCTATGGCTTCGAGTCTATCACAGCCGGTCACTTCTGGTGACCCAAGATGTCTTTGTTTTAGTTAAATTTAAGTTATCTGTTCAGAGATTTCATGACACCTGTAAGATTCCTTCACATTTGCCACATAAGGTAACATAATTGTGGGAGGGAAGAATAGCCTTTGCTGTATTCTTTTGCCCTGAAGCAAGTTGTAGGTCCTGACCACAGTCAGTGGGAGAGGTTTCCAAAGAGGCACAGAAGTCAGGGGCAGGAGTCCTGGTGGTCAGCTTGGAATTCGGCTTGCTACAGGTGGGCAAAAAGTTGAGATTCGTGATGCAATTATTCATCTGATGAGCAGTCGTCATTTAAGGTCTCCGTTAGTTCTCCTGTCTTCAAAGTAGAGGAACACAGTACTGATGTTTCAGTAGTGCAGTCAAGACTAACGGGATAATGTGTACAAATTATCTTACAATTTTTGGCACATCGTCGGTTCTCTATTATTAGTTAAATTTATTATTATTGTTGTCATATTAATTATATTACTTGATTTTGGTTCTTTTTATCTCATGCAATAATTTTTCAGTTTTATTTGATTGGCTGAAAATAATGTCAATACTTATAGTACGATTCATAAGACATGCTGGTTCATGTGTTCTCGATTTCAAATATTAATTTTGTTTTGCATTTAACTGTGACCCTGAAAGTAAATCCAACTTCTTTTCCAAGCTGACTCAACATTTAATGAGTAATATCTCAATGACTAGATTTTCATTTTTGTTTGTTTTCTGGTTTGCTTTCTGTGCTTTTCTTCTAGGTGCTTTACTTACACGTTACTGGCTTTTCTCCTGGGGCCCTTTCCCTTTCACTTGGCATGACAACTATTGCCAGCATAAGAATTTATATAGATGCAGGAGTCCCTGCTAGCCAAGTGGAGATCTCCGTTTGGTATCTCAATAGGTTAAAGAACGGCCCACTGAGAAAGCTATTGATAGCACTGGCATCTCTGTTTGACACAGAAGGATTGAAGGAACAGGCATCTGTAGTAACTGACTTAATAGTACACAGATTACAAAAGGTAACTCCAAGAGACAGCTTAAGGGTTCCGCCTTCTAGTTCTATGAAATTTGCACGATATTAAACCAAGAATTTTTAAATAAAGAAATGCAGGTGTGTCATCTTTCTCTTTCCTCTGCTGTGGCTGGTATTGGTGACCTGGGCATCTCATTTCCTTGTATGGTTCCTACTGAGGCTCCATTGCAGACTGGGGAGGGAAAGACACCTGAGGCTGGGGAGCAAAGAAAGCAAGAGACCAGGTGAAGGTGGGTGCAGGGGATCTTTTTTTGAGAGGTATACTAAACAGATTTTCACTCCCTCAGGAGTGAAATCAAGTTAAAGAACACAGAGTCTATTTTATCTGCTTGTCTTTAAATTTAAACACTTCATTAAATGATGCTCAAGTTGCTTTATTTAAACATTGGACATTTTAGGGGGTTGGCAGCCAATGAAACATAGTAATGTCTTCTACTTTTGGTAAATCGAGGTTGAACAACTTAATGAGTATAACACATGGGGAAGTACACATACCCAGCCATTAATATCTTCCCTGTGTAATATTTATGACTGTAATTGCTGCTCTGATTGTATATTGTGTGAACTTGAAGCACATTAATGTATTGGATGACTAATAGAATTTGGTGGCAATGCACAGTAATTGGTATTCTGGAAGAGGGCTGAGTTTTAAATTGCATTCTTTCCTGAGTTTGCAGTGCATTTTATGACTCATCTACCTCACAGTGTGTTGGTGGCTGACAAATTGAAGTCTTTTTGCTGAATAGTAAACATCAGAGACAGTTTGGTCTTGTCCTAGCTTTTCTGTTTGAGTTTCTCATCATTCATTCAAAGTATCAAAAATAAATCATTGATTCCTGTTAATTGACTTTTGTCCATTCTGACCTAGAGAGAAGGCACATTTGTCAATACGTCACTGTATGTATCGGGGGTGCCAGGAATGTGGTCTCTAAGCTCTTCAGGGGCCATTGTATGCCTTGGAAATAAAAGGGGGTCTATTAGTTCATTCTTCATTGACTGTTCCAGGTAGATCACAGGCCTTTGGGCACCCCAGCCCTCTTTCCTTGTTGGGTGGGCTTAGAGGTGAGAGAGAAGGACATATTTTCTTCTTTTACTTTGCTAAATGTCTTTATTGTTACAAAGTGTAACACAAAAGTTGTATAGTATAGCAATTTTCATCAAAAATCAATGATTGCTTAAATTGACAAACAGGGACACTCATTCTGTGGAGTAAAATCTAATGGTAAGGACACATTAGAATAGGAGAGAGTGGCTTTTGTCATTCAATAGTTCATCTTCAATAAATAAAATCTGAGCCTAGGTTAGTCACCACTAGTCACACTTTTGCTTTTAATATGTGTACATTTTTATTTGCCCATTCCGTATATAAAGAAGTAAGCATTTAAAATTTTTCATGCAACATAATATAGCATATAATACATAGTTTTCTCTCTCATGTTCACCTAAGAAGCCTTATAAAAAGGCTTATAATAGCAATTCTGTGAATGAGTACATCAGTGTTTTCCATTACGGTCCATGGAACAGCATCACAGGAGAGTGTGTTAGAGATGTGGACTCTTAGGTGTGCCCAAGTCCTGCTGAATTAGAAATGCTGATGAATGGTGCTCAACCGGCCTATGTTTTACACGTGTTCTAGGTGACTCCAGTCTAGTCTATGAGAACCATTGATGTGGAAAGTATTATCATACTCATTGTAGAGATGATACAGTTGATGCTCACTGTGGTCTGATGATTGCAGAAATAAATGGCTAGTTCATTTTAGGGCCCTTCCTCAAACCCAGAAAATAAATAAAGAATTAAATAAATAAAATACATAAATAATTAAAGAAAATAATAAAGAAATAGTGAATTCCATAGACCAGGAAAACAGTCACTCGTAAATGAATTGAGAAAGGGGCCATTTCCTTGCTTTCTCATCATGAAAGTGGGTTTTAAAACTATTAACACTAGAATATTAACCTAGAAAGAGTTTTAATGATGCAAGGAACATTTTGCAGTCCCTCCATTGTGTTCCTCATTTTCTTTTTAGTGGAGTGCAAATAGGATGTAGTTAAATCCCAGAGAGGTGGCGGTTGCCTGTTAACAGAAATGGGAGACTGTTTTAATCATGTCTTCCTAGCCCAATGAGTCTGTGGATAGATTTCCACCACGGCCTTTCGCACACCACATTACCCATGCTCAGAGTGCCCTGTGGTGGTTTTCCTGCATGCACAATTTTACACACGCTACAGAGAAGTTTCTTAGTTGCTGTGGTATCAAAATGAATGTTAACTATCCCTCTGTGACTTGGGAAATGAATGTTTCCTCTTGCGCTGAAAGCAGAAAACAGTGGCCGTTATCTGTAATAGGAAAGTCTGTAGAGTGCTGCCTGCTGAGGCCTGTTTCTCTGTGAACTCAATTTGGGCTTTGTGTGAAAAACAAATAAGTAAACTTTAAGTCTATTGTTTATTCAACTAGGAAGAATTTCCTTGAATAGAAGATGTTAGTGTGCAATTAGGTGAATGTACCATGCATTTGGGTGTGGTTTTTATTCTGCATATATATAAAACATGATGCTACGTTTATGGGGAAAGAAAGCTTGATAAACATGTCAGTATTTCATGAATAATTACAAAGAGAACATGCGGGTAACAACTGCTAAGTTTGGAAGGGATTGGTGACTCTCTACGCACTTCTGCTGTGTGTCCAGAGTGACTTGTTTTCTGCTCAGGACTGCTGCCTCTTTGCATTTGCAATTGCGGTTTCCTTTCCCTGGAGCCCTCCCCACAAAATGCAGAATTATAAGGCTGGCAAACTCCTTTTCATCCTTATGTGTTGGCTGAAAAGATGCCTTAGCCCTTTCTGGTCCACGCCTGCAATGCACTTTGAAATGTCTCCTTCAGAGGATAATCATTAGCTATGTGCATGAGTGTCTCTTTATATTTTCAGGTGTCACTCCTCAGTATCTAGTCTGTGCCTGACATACTGCAGGATTCAATAAATAATGCTTCCGTGAGTTAATGACGGGCATTTCCAAATGGATAAAGTCCTCAAACCAGCATCTCCTCTATGCACTGTCGTTTTTGCCCAAGCTTCCGAGTCCCAGTGAGGAAGCCGGAATCCCTAGAGCTGTCAGTGCCTTCTCTCCTTACTTTAGTCAGTTCTACCTCCTATCGTCAGTTCGGTTCAGTTCAGTCCCTCGGTCGTGTGACTCTTTGCGAGCCCATGGACAGCAGTACGCGAGGCTTCCCTGTCCATCACCAACTCTCAGAGCTTGCTCAAACTCAGGTCCATCGAGTCGGTGATGCCCCCCAGCCACCTCACCCTCTGTCGTCTTTATCCCTAACACCTTGACCTTTGGACCTTTATCTGGTCCCTGTCTCTCAACACTCCACTCAGTTCTTGCCTAAAAGATTAAGTTTCTTCGAGCTAGGTTCTCTTCCTGTTTCTCCTCTTTCAGTAAATGTTTTGGCGGCTGTTGCCATGAAGATGAAACCTGGGCCAGTTGCCCCATCTCCTATCTCCTGAATCCTCTGAATGCCTTTGCCTGGGTGAAGTCTTAAGTCCCGCATTTGAGAGCTGTTGGTTCCTAACTCTCACCAGGTGACCTTCGATACTGTGGCTGGTACATCCTTGGGGGAAGGATGACTCCCGCTACTCTGTCCTGCAAGATCCTTGCTGGTTTTGCTTCCTGTCACACACCAGGGTATGGGAGGTTCTCCACAGAGTCATGCACAATAATGGGTTAAGGAATTCACTAAAATGGGGGAAAGCAAATTGAGAAGGCCAGTGTGAGTGAAAGCAGAAAAGGCATTGTTTGCTGTGCTCCCTTCCGCTCGTGGAGAGCTGTGAAGGGCCCGGGGTTCTGTTGTACCTGCTGTGGGGTTTGCACCCCAATGTAGAGAGTCCATCATATCTTTGACCCTTATTGTCCTGCAATCATGAAATCAACCTTCAGTTCAGTTCAGTTCAGGAAAATAATCAGACCATTTTGCACCAAACGTTTGGGGTTGGGGGCTGTTTGAAGGAACTGGCTGGGAATCCCATGTGCTGGTCCTCATAAAAGCCAGGGCCTGTGAGAAATTACCACCCCTCCTGTGAGGGTGCAGCACCTCCCGCTGTGAGAGGGGGCACAGAGGAGCCATCCCAATGGCTCCTTGTCTAGCAAACAGCTTGGATGTCTTTGCTCACTGCACCAGTCTCATCTGGCTGGTGGCAGAGTTCTCTGTGTAACTCGGTGATGTGCATGTCCCAGACGCCATGGTTCAGTGTCCCTCACCAGACTTTTAGGGTTTCTATCCTTTTGCCCAAATCCATTTCTGGTCTTCTCGCTCGCTTTTCTTCATATGCTCTGTGCCCACAGTGGAGTTCTGCATGCCGCCTGCGCGCCCTCCTGCACTGCCACTGTGTCTTCCCTGTGCCTTCCCTCACTCACTAGTTCTTTTTTTTTAATTAATTAATTTAATTTTTTTTAATTGAAGGATGATTGCTTTACGGAATTTTGCTGTTTGCTGTCAAACCTCAACATGAATCGGCCGTAGGTCTACACAGATCCCCCTCTCATCCCTCTCTTCCTTTGCGTCTCCCCCTCCCATCTGCTTCCCACGCACTGTCCTCCTTCTCTGAGCAACTAAGAGGCATGAAAACCTCAAGGTTCTGCTCAAACCTCTGGTCCTCTCTTCGCTGGATGTTTGCCCATGAGGGACCTCCAGATGAGGGAGACCTTTATCTCCTCACTTCTCTTCTCCAGTCTCAATGATGCCTCCACAGAATATTTTTTCTGAGCCTCTAGGGGAAAAGTAATCTTTCTTTTTAACCCTCCTCCATCATAGCAGTTAACTTTAAAGTTGGCATTAACACACTATCCCTTGTCTTATGCATATATTTATTTCTTTACTTTGCAAGTTCATTCAGAGAAGCTGCCATATCTTATGTGTCTTATATCCTAGAGTAACTTGAGTATTATAGACATTCAAAAATATATAATGAATAAATGAAAAGATAGGTGCAAGGGGTATGTGCAAAAGGCTTGAGGTGCAGGTATGGGAGGCATACCCATCTCTTTAGCTTGGCCACGTGGGCTGGGTATGCTGCGAGCTGGGGGTGACACCTCCTCCAAGCCCGACTCTAACCCCTCACCCCACTCACAAATCCTCAAAACACTCAGAGTGACTCTCAGGATTATATTTCAGCAAGGGAACAGGAAGGCCTGACTCATCATGACTTAGGAGTGGGTTATAGGGTAGACTGGGGACCCAAAGCATTGTACTTTCAGAATGCATTATGATATATGAAGCTGAGAACTAGCAGGTAGGTATCTTTTCGTTTCCACTCCCATTCCATTGACAGGCAGTGCCTGTAAGAGGAGAAAAATATCCCAACCGCAGGGAAATTTTCAGTGAAGTCTCAAGATAATATTATTTTTAAAGTGATGTCAATGCTATGAAACAAAAGAAAAAAGATCTGTGTGGATGCTTAACGATCTCACACTTTTGCCTTCCAGGAGACGGAACTGTTAGATCTCAGCCTTGTCAAAGACGCCAGATGTGGGAAGCATGCCAAGGCGCCCAAGGTAGGAAGTGGAGCATGCTATGCGCACCAGATGCTGCCTTGATTATTTAGCTGTGTCATGGCATCAATTAATTGCCCCAGTTAAAAGTTTCTCTGTTGTAGATGTTGTAAAATGCAATAAAACAGCCAATCCTTCCAGAAGCCAGTATGTCCAAACAGTACCATTTTTGATGAAAAATGGAAACAATGAGCAAATATAGAATCAGTGGACATAGGACTTGCTTTATGCCCTTGGATTTTTTTTTAAAATAATATGCAAAAGTTATTGGATAATTCTAAATACTCAAAATGTGCTTTAAAGTGTTTGAAAAATTCCCTGAGCCTTGTAAGCATACGTGAACCTACCTTTTAGACAGATAAACAGGATCTTTTAGCTCAAATGTTTTGTAGTTGGAGTCATTTCATCCCTGAAGCCAGAGTGTCAAATCTTTTTGCAAATGTTCCCAATGAACACCCACAGACATTGGGATCAGTTATACGGAATGTCAACTTACCTGCGTTTGAAAAACTTACTGAAGAAACATCTAAAGCAGTGTTTGCAATTTATTTAGTTTTGGAAGATTATTTTAAAATGTTGAATATAGGACTTCCCTGGTGATCCAGTGGTTGAGATGCCATGCTTCTACTGAGGAGGGTGCAGGCTTGATCCCCAGTCAGGGAACTAAGATTCCACATGTCATGTGGTATGGCCCAAAAAGTGTTGAATAAAACATTACATATATTTAAAAAATTTAGATTGTCTAGTAAGGTATAGTAGCAGGATGTATTGACTTGTTATCAAACTGGGAAACTATGCTTTAGTGTATTTAAATTTTAATACTTTAAGGACTTCTTCTGTAGCACAGAGAGAATGTTGGCAAATAGGGAAGTACAGGTGCCATTCAGGGACTTGCCTCCTTCCATAACTGATATAAAACCAGCGATTTTCTATTTGAGTATCTACCTGCAACTTTTGCTTTATTCCTTAAAAGTCAAAACATATACTTTGACATCAAAAATTACCTGTTGCTGTGGAGATGCGGTGAGGAAAGTCACCTAGAGTGATTGTCTTCAGATACCTAGCAGTGTGGTAGTTGCTGGTGAATTGTGTCATAGAGCAAACAGCCAAATACAATACAAATTTTATTGCTGAAGATGTTAAAATACCTACAGAAAAATGTGGTAAATGAAAAGAAAGAAAAATCAAAATTATTTTTAGAACGGTTTCTGTGCTTCACCTGAAAATGGTCCATTATTTGCATCAATCACTTAGAAATATGCTTGTAATGCAGAAGACCTGGGTTCGATACCTGGGTTGGGAAGATCCTCTGGAGAAGGGAAAGGCTACCACCCACTGCAGTATTCTGGCCTGGAGAATTCCATGTACTGTATAATCCATGGGGTCACAAAGAGTCAGACACGACTGAGCATCTTTCACTCACTCGCTCACTTGAAAATACAATGGTGTTTCACTCACTTAGAAATACAATGGTGTTTCACTCACTTAGAAATACAATGGTGTTTCACTCACTTAGAAATACAATGGTGTTTCAATAGTTTGGTCTTTCATTTTTGTATCAAGCTTATTGTCTTTTAATGTTTTGTCAGAATTGTTCAGTTTTCAGGGTAGACATTTTATTCTTCTCCCAAGATTTTAGACAGGTTTCACATAAGCCTATTAGTTCCAAGAACTATATTGATAACAATTACAAATGTTGTCTTTTAATGCAAATTCATTGGCCTAATTTGAAGTTTCCTAGTCATTATTGGCTAAAGTCAGTTGCCTGCCCTCCATTGGACCCTTTTTGTTTCCAGGCTTTGGGTGTTCAAGTCAGTTCCTCTGGTACACGGAGACCTTCTTTTAGGTTTGATTCTTTTACTGCAGCCCACAGCCTACTTAAGTTAAATATTTCATATACGGACACAGTTTGATAAATGTCTACTGAATGTTGAGAAATGAACAGCACTAGGGTATGTACTCTGCTTGGTTGATAAACCACTATTTGATCCTAAAATGCTACCCTTCAGGACAGATTTCAACCTCAGAATACTCTGGCTTTTAACGTTTGTTCAACCTAGGTTTGTGTTCTCTATTTTATTATCCATATTCTTGATTTTCTTTTTTTACTTTACATTCCTTGCTGGAGTTCAAGCATCTCAATATACTTTAACATTTTCAGAGCCAGTTTCTTTGCATGTTGTTGTGGTTGTTCAGTCACGCAGTTGTGTCCGACTCGGCAACCACATGGACTGCATCATGCCAGGCTTCCCTATCCTTCACCATCTCCGGAAGCTTGCTCAAATTCATGTCCATTGAGACAATGATGCCATCCCACCATGTCGTCCTCTGTCATTCCCTTCTCCTCCTGCCTTAAATCTTTCCCACAATGAGAGCCTTTTCTATGAGAGTTGGCTCTTTGCATCAGATGACCAAGTACTGGAGCTTTAGCATCAGTCCTTCCAATGAATATTCAGGACTGATTTCCTTTAGGATTGACTGGTTGGATCTCCTTGCAGTCCAAGGGACTCTCAAGAGTCTTATCCAGCACCACAGTTCAAAAGCATCAGTTCTTAGGCACTCAGCCTTCTTTATGGTCCAACTCTCACATCCATATATGATATTGGAAAAACCATAGCTTTGACTATACAGACTTTTGTTGGCAAAGTAATATCTCTGCTTTTTAATATACTGTCTAGATTGGTCATAGCTTTTCTTCCAAGGAGCAAGTGTCTTTTAATTTCATGGCTAAAGTCACCATCTGCAGTGATTTTGGAGCCCAAGAAAATAAAGTCTGTCACTATTTCCATTGTTTCTCCATCCATTTACCAGGAAATGATGGGACTCGATGCCATAATCTTCATTTTTTGAATGTTGAATTTGAGGCAAATTTTCACTCTCCTCTTTCTCCTTCATCAAGAGGCTCTTTAGTTCTTCCTCGCTTTCTGCTGTAAGGGTGGTGTCACCTGCATATCTGAGGTTACTGGTATTTCTCCCAGCAATCTTGATTAAAGCTTGTGCTTCATCCAACCCGACATTTCACATGATGTATTCTGCATATAACTTAAATAAGCATGTGACAACATACATCCTTGACATACTCCTTTCCCAATCTTGAAACAGTCCATTGTTGCATATCTGGTTCTAACACTTGCTTCTTGACCGACGTACAGGTTTCTCAGGATGCAGATAAGGTGGTCTGGTATTCCAAATTCTCTTGAAGAATTTTCCACAGTTTGTTGTGATCCACACAGTCAAAGGCTTTAGCATAGTCAATGAAGCAGAAGTAGATGTTTTTCTGAAATTCTCTTGCTTTTTTGATGATAAAATGGATGTTGGCAATTTGATCTCTGGTTCCTCTGTCTTTTCTAAATCCAGTTTGAACATCTGGAATTTCATGGATCACTTACTGTTGTTGAAAGCCTGGCTTGGAGAATTTTGAGCATTATTTTGCTAGTGTGTGAGATGAATGCAATTGTGCAGTAGTTTGAGCATTCTTTGGCATTGCCTTTCTTTGGGACTGGAATGAAAACTAACATTTTCAAGTCCTGTGGCCATTGCTGAGTTTTCCAAATTTGCTGGCATGTTGAGTGCAGCAACATATCAGCATCATCTTTTAGGATTTTAAGTAGCTCAGCTGGAATTCCATCACCTCCACTAGCTTTGTTTGTAGTGATGCTTCCTAAGGCCCACTTGACTTCACCTTCCGGGATGTTGGGCTTTACGTGAGTGATCACACCATCGTGGTTATCTGGGTCATCAAAATCTTTTAATAATTCTTCTGTGTATTCTTGCCACCACCTTTTAATAGCTTCTGCTTCTGTTAGGTCCATACCATTTCTGTCCTTTATTGTGCCCATCTTTGCATGAAATGTTCCCTTGATATCTCTAATTTTCTTGAAGAGATCTCTAGTCTTTCCCATTCTTTGTTTTCCTCTATTTCTGTACACTGATCACTGAGGAAGGCTTTCTTACCTCTTGCTATTCTTTGGAACTCTGCATTCAAATGGGTATATCTTTCCTTTTTTCCTTTGCCTTTCACTTCTCTTCTTTTCTCAGCTCTTTGTAAGGCCTCCTCAGACAACCATTTTGTCTTTTTGCATTTCTTTCTCTTGGGGATGATTTTGATCACCACCTCCTATACAATGTTACAAATCTCCGTCCATAGTTCTTCAGGCACTCTGTTTATCAGATCTAATCCCTTGAATCTATTTCTCACTTCCACTGTATAATTGTAAGGGTTTTGATTTAAGTCATAACTAATGGTCTAGTAGTTTTCCCTACTTTCTTCAACTTAAGTCTGAATTTTACAATAAGGAGTTCATGATTTGAGCCACAGTCAGCTCCCAGTCTTGTTTCTGCTGACTGTATAGAGCTTCCACATCTTTGGCTGCAAATAACATAATTAATGTGATTTCAGTATTGATCTTCTCATGATGTTCATATTAGAGTCATCTCTTGTGTTGTTGGAAGAAGGTGTTTGCTATGACCAATGCATTCTCTTGGCAAAACTTTCTTAGCCTTCCCCTGCTTCATTCTGTACTCCAAAGCCAAACTTGCTTGTTACTCCAGGTATCTTTTGACTTCATACTTTTGCATTCCAGTCCCCTGTGATGAAAAGGACATTTTCATAGAACCATTCAACTTCAGCTTCTTCAGCATTGGTGGTTGGGGCATAGACTTGGATTACTCTGATATTGAATGGTTTGCTTTGGAAACGAACTGATATCATTCTGTCATTTTTGAGATTGTACCCAAGTACTGCATTTCAGACTCTTTGTTGACTATGAAGGCTACTCCATTTCTTCTAAAGGATTCTTGCCCACAGTAGTAGATATAATGGTCACCTGAATTAAATTACCCATTCCAGTCCATTTTAGTTCTCTGATTCCTAAAATGTCAGTGTTCACTCTTGTCCTCTCTTGTTTGACCGCTTCCAATTTCCCTTAATTCATGGACCTAACATTCCAGGTTCCTATGCAGTATTGCTCTTTACAGCCTCAGACTTTCCCTTCACCACCAGCACATCCACAACTGGGCACTGTTTCTTAGACACTAGATAATAATAATAAAAATGAATACTTCATATACATTGTTGTAAGGGTTAAATCAAATAATTCATTAACAAACCACTAGCAGCAGAGAAGTTCTCAAATTAGAATTAAAGGGTCAGCCCTGGGGAGTTTTAAAAAATGCTGACCCTTGTTTTCTACTCCGAGAGATGCTACAAGAATCTAGTTAATATGTGTAGTGTGGACACTGGGTTTTGAAGAGTAAATTTGTCACAAAATTTGAACACCACTGCCTGAAGTTATCATTACTATATAATCAGCACTCATTAAATAGTAACCACTATTATCACTATTATCATCATTATTTTTTTATTTATCATTATTTAAATTTCAAATTTCCAGAAATCAGTTTCATTTCACTCAAACTAGAAAAGCTTATGTTGTAAAAACAGTTTGGAATAGACGCTTGGCTGAAAGGGACTTGGTGGATGGACAGGCAAGAAAGAAGTAGGTTATTAATACCAGATTTAAGATCTTTAAATTGCAAAAGAAAATCTTTTCTTGAACTGAATAAATGAAAAGTTAATTTATTAAAAATGATTGGAATGTGTTGAACAATTCAATGAAATTTCTGAGTTTGCATCGAGTCTCATTCAGCTGCTCAAGAACTGTTACCAAATAATAGATGTCTTTTTCTTTCACCAGACTGGCTTCTAAGGTGCTGGAAGGAATTCCTTTTTTATCCTCAGGGTCCTCGTGGTGGCCATCTCTACACACCACCCCTGGCAGCACACAGCTTCCCACACTGCAGCAATTCTGTGCAGCAGGCAGCAAAAGAGAGGTTAGCTTCCTACAGAGTATTCCAGAAAGACTGAAGCATAACCGCCTCATAGAAGGAGGCATCTGGTCCGGAGGAGGGAACCTCAGTAGGAGGGGACCATTGTGTTGGTGAGACTAGATGCAGCAGGATGATGATTAGTGAGAAAAGTTGGGAAGCTTAGGACAAGAAGGTGGTGCAACATGGTGACAGACTGAGTGGAAGACTTCCTGTGGGCACAATGATCAGAGGAAGGCAGAACAGTGGAGCAGATAGTGTTTATCAAATACGCAAGAACCCCGCAAGTATTTATCCATGTATTCCTATTATTTTTGTTTTTCACAACATCTCATTATAGAAAAATTCACAATCTAGTTGAAGATGAACTGTTTCCTATGCCTGCTGTGATTTGAAATAACATTAAAGGAAATGAAAAAGCGTCTATGTGTTAACGAATTTTAAATGTCTACTCCCGACGCAATGCATTCAATTCCAGATCTGCTTTGCTGTATACAGCTTTTGTTCAGGTTAGCAGGTCTGCAGTTTCTCATTGGAGAGAAATTAGGAAATGTTTATTCAAATAGAAAAGCTAAACTAAAAGTACCTAATTTTTTGAGATATAAAATGTGTTTATGCTTCCCTTTTTGTCCTCTGCCTCCCCTCTCTTTTGCCTCCTCTCCTGCCCCCTGCACCCTCAGGTTTATGAAGCGCGTGTAAGAGAAAGAGTCTATGTTGCATGCGTCTTATCTATGCCATATACACACACTGGATCTTTATTCAAAAGGAGCTTTGATTTTTAAAGGAGAGTGTATCACTATGGTTTCTGATCTATTAGTGGTATAGCGTTAAATAAAATAGGCTTGACTAGAATAAAAAAGATCAGTCTTGTGCAGAGCAAATTTTGTGATACTTTTTTATGTGTGTGAGTGTATGCTCTGGAACAGAACAAAAAGTATATTTTTTGTATGGGCTACCCCATATCCTGATTGCATGCATGCTCAGTAGTGTTCAACTTTTGCGACCCCATGGATTATAGCCCACCAGGCTCCTCTGTCCCTGGGATTTCCCAGGCAAGAATACTGAAGTGGGGTGCCATTTCCTTCTCCAGGGATCTTCGCAACCCAGAGATTGAACCTGCATCTCCTAGGGTATTCTTTACTCGTCCCAGAAAGGTTTCAGAAATGCTGCTAAAAAAGGTAATTCCTTTACCTCTTAGGAAGTATCTTATCCTTAGGAGTGTTGAAAAGTAGATGGGCCTAGGGAAGTGGAGTTGTGGTCTCGGATGCCTGCCCTGCCATTAACGAGCTCAGGTTGTTCCATGCCTCTGCTTTCTCATCGAAGAAATCAGTGTCAGGGGAGCACATGATTTTATGCATGTAAGTTTTGTTCACTGCTTATTTCCAACATTTAAGGGCAGTTAATCAAGCCAAGGCACTCCATCTTACAGATTATAAAACTGAGGTAAAACTTCCTACCCTGGTCATAGCAAATCATGAACTTAAAAAGAAGAAAGACATGTCAAATTTTGCACATGTCTTCTTGGAAGCAGTTCTAAGATTGCCTTGGACTCCAGAAGGAGCAACACCACAGTTATACGCTCCCAGCTTTATTCAGGTCTCATGATACATATGCAGCAGTATCACTGACAAGGATTTCTGTGGCTGTACTTTCAAACTGTGTTTTATGCAAAGTAAACTGCTTCTCTTGCTCAACGGATAATTACCCAGGAGATGCAAGAGACGTGGGTTTGATCCCTGGTTGGGAAAGATCCCCTGGAGAAGAAAATGGCAACAAACTCATTTTCTTGCCTGAACATTCCATGGACAGAGGAGCCTGGCGGACTACAGTCCATGGGGTTGCGAAGAGTCGGAGACGACTGAGCACAGCACCGCAGAACCTTGTATATATCCAGGTCGCAGTTAAATTCTAAGTAGTACGGGGGTGCCGGCACTGCAGCGCAGTAGCTCCGTTCAGTGGTACCGTGGCACAGCCCAGGCGCACAGCAGCACAGAACAGGGCGCAATGGTATATGACACAGTCAGCAGTGAAGCGGTACAGCCCCGTGGCGCGGCGGTACAGCCCCGTGGCGCGGCGGTACAGCCCCGTGGCGCGGCGGTACAGCCCCGTGGCGCGGCGGTACAGCCCCGTGGCGCGGCGGTACAGCCCCGTGGCGCGGCGGTACAGCCCCGTGGCGCGGCGGTACAGCCCCGTGGCGCGGCGGTACAGCCCCGTGGCGCGGCGGTACAGCCCCGTGGCGCGGCGGTACAGCCCCGTGGCGCGGCGGTACAGCAGAGTGCAGCAGTATAGGTACCCCACGCTTTTCCAAGGTTCGCTTTACACCACTTCATTAGACCTACATTAGCACCTGCTTTGGCTCAATGAAAGACATCTGAAGAGGATTTTCACTTTTACAAAAAAGAATAAAAGCAAAAAGTGGGAAAATACCGCTCAGCACTTGTTTGCAGCAGAGGAGCCTTTACAGAGGCGGTATACTGTGAACTTTGAGGGGCACTACCAAGCTCCTTCCCCGGGAACCGTCCTCAGCAACTCAGCAGGCTTTGCACTGCCTCTGTGAGCACCAGTGCTTTATCTCGATTTATTTTGTGCCTGGCTTAGCAAGATGTGTCTGAAGACAACTGCTTCTCCACTTTATGCCATTTCAGCTTATGGAAACTTTCACAGGAATGGTCTACTTTTGGATAATGCAGGAAACCTGTGCATATATCACCACAGTCGCATAAGGCAGGTTAGAGTAAAACTAAATACAGAAAGCTGATCGGGTGTTGTTTTTCTAATCCTTATAGCAGAATGATACCTTTTCAATTTCACTGTTGCTTTGACACATGACCATTGACTTTCTGCTTCTGCCAGGCACTGTTCTGGGTACTAGGGAAAAAACAACTCTGTTCTCATATAACATTCTTTTCAGGAGCAGGAAACATGTGGTGGTGGTAAACTGGCTTTCCAGGAAAAAAAGCAAAAGTAAGAAAGACAGGGAGGGAGATAGAGAGAGGAGGGAGGGAGGGAGGGGGAGGAAGGAAAGAAGGGAGGAAGGGAGGAGGAAATCCCTGATCTGCTGTGTTTCTTCATTTCCTTTGGGTGAATATTCCAAACCTGGGGAGTTTCAGACCAGATCCTGCCATCACCTAGAGCTCGAAAGCAATGTGCACGCAGCCTAGAGCCCTGTGAGCAGGCTCCCTCCAGCACCCCTCGGGGTCTGGAAACAGATGGCAGATACGTCCCACTGAAGTGAATCAAGCAAGGATAAGGGGCCACAGATCATGAGTGGCAGAGAGGATTGCTGGTTTTTTGAGCCCTGGCAGAGTAGGCTCTCTTGCTGAGATCAGATGAGCAGAGACATGAATTAAGGGAAGGGGAAGGATTCCAGGCAGAGGGTGCAATAAGAACAAAGACCCTGCAGTAGAAACAAGCTTGGCATGTTTGAGGAACCAACTCTGTGCCCAGTGTGGCTACAGCAAAGTATAGGACAAGTAAAAGTCAGATAGGTGGCTGTAGGTGGCTGGGGGCCACATATTTTGGGCTTCATAGGCCATGCTAATGATTTTGGCTTTTCCTCTGAGAGACATGAGCAAGGATCTGAATGTTCTGAGCAGACGAGTGACAAAGATCTGACCTAGCTTTTAAAAAGCATCACTGGCCACAGCCTTGAAAACAGACCACAGAGGACAAAGGAAGAAGGATACCAACCAAATGGCTGTTGCCAGTGCCCAGGCAGTGCTGCTGATGATTTTTGACTAAAAGGTGTAGACAAACGCCAGAATCTAATGTGTTTTAAAGACAAAAGGTTTTGCCAGTGCCTTGGGTGTGAGGGATGGGGTAAAGAAGGGATTCAAAAACAACTTTTAGTGTTTTGACTTCGGAAAGTGCGGGAATTGGGTTTTCATGCAGATGGGAAGGAAGAAGCTCATTTAAACAGAAAAATTTAGTTTGGTTTTTGGATATTTAAAGCTTGAGATGCTTATCAGACTTCCACCTGGTATCGTATTTGAATATATGGGGAAATGTTGGCCATGGAGGTAATAACTTTGATTCTTCAAAACTCAAAGTCAAGGGAGGCCTTAAAGGAATATAGGTATAAAAGAAACTTCTGATATCTAAACCATGCTATCTCCAGCATTTAGGCTTCAAGGGAATGAGGAGGAGCAGTGAAAGAGACTGAAACTGGTATATTCCCCAAGGAATGGAACGCAGGAACTGTAAAAGGTACTTATATGCCAGTGTCCATGGTGACGTTACTTACAAAAGGTGGAAAAACCCAAATGTCCATCAGAAGATGAATGGATATACAAAATGCCCTACATACACACAAGGGAATAGTATTCAGCCCTAAAAAGGAATAGAATTTTAACTGCTACAGTAAGGATAACCCTAGGAAAAGATATACTAAGTGCAATAAGCCAGACACAAAATGACAAACATCATGCGATCCCTCTTAGGAGAGGTACCTAGAATAGTTGGATTCATAGAGTCCAGAAGTAGCATTGGCAGCTTCCAGGGGCTGGATTGAGGGAGCATGGGGAGTTCCTGTTTAATGAGGTCACGGTTTCAGTTTGAGAAGATGAAAGATTCTGCAGATGAATGGTGGTGATAGTGTATACCAATGTAAATTTGTTTAATGTCACTAAACTGCAACACTTGACAATCACTAAAATAATAAATTTTATGGTATGTGTATTTTGCTACAATAATAAAAATAGAGACTGAGAAGGAAGCAGAATGAGAAGAAGGTATACCTTGGAAGCCTAAGAGCGTTTAAAAGGAGGAAGGAGTCATCATTTTAATAAAGTGGTAGTTTCCTGCTACTCGTTTTCTGCTTAGTTTTGCTTACTTGTAACTTTATTGAAGATAAAACTTTATATGCACTTTTAATATATTCCCTATATGATTAGCATTCCTTGCTAATATTCAAAATAGGCTATTTATTTAAGAGTTGTCAAATCTTAAATAGCTCATCATAGAATCTGGATGCCAATATATAAAATCTCATAATGAGCTGTTATTTGGATGTTATACAACAGTGGTTTTAATTAATCATCCTTGAGGCCTGGAATTGTGCTTTCTTTATTGTCTCCCTTTGCTGATTATAAGCTATTTCCCCGATTTGTGAACATTCCACCATTATTTGAAACCACAGTCATAATGTGATGTAGATATTTGAGGTTTACTAAAGAATAAGAAAACCCTTTATACAACAAGATAAAGGTTTCTCTCTTTCCACTCAATTGCTGAGGAGATTTACCTTTGGCCCGTAATCTTGGTTCCAACTGTTTCGTAATTTACCCGACATGGTGCCACAGCTGATTTCGGGGTAAGAGGGGTACAGGATTTTCTTCTGTCATTTTATTTACATAAACGTTTATTTACATCTTTACCAAATGGAGAAAAAAAGGGTTAAAACTTCACAGAATTATCAATGTGTGCGTAACCATTTTGACAGCTAATCACATTTATCTCCAGATGTAAATTATATGGCATAGCTCCTTTTTCATGTTCATTAAATTCCATAGATGTCAGTGGTTTCCTTGGAAACAAAAACCTTTATGTAACTAGTTGGAGATTTAGTAGCAGAAATATCAGGATGCTAAGGAGGGTAAGGAATGGTTCCTTTGGTAGATCTTTCTGTTTAAAACTCTTCGGTCTCTTCCACCTTCCCCTCAACCTCATGGACATTCTATAATGAATAAGTGAAGGCTTTTAAAGCTACCATTAAATTATAGAATATCTTCTCTAATGGTTACAAGTTTTTAACTTCTTCATAACCAGTCACAGATAGGCTAAGTCTCTTCTGGGATGTTGGTATAAATTACTAAATTTGCAAAGGGATTGGTGTGTCTCTTATCAACAGTTAAATTTGAATATTTGAGTGATGCCTCCATTACTCGGTGTACATATGTGTGTGTCCATCTGTAAAAGATGGTGAACTAAATATGTGTATGGCTGAGTAAAGATTCTGTTTTTAAAAAATAATAGCAAGCCTCTGTCTTAGTATCTACTGCCAAAGAGTTCCAAAGGCCCCTGAAGAGTTCCTGAGGGACCAGGGAGAGGTCACAAGGCTAATAGTGGGTGAGAGACTTGATGGCTAGGAGTGTTCTCCTTCCGGCCAGCATGGACGTCCTGTTGAAAGCAGGGGGACAGGATTAGTATCATGAGTTAACTAAACTTCAGGTCTTTTTAGAAGGTTCTGACTCATTCCATCATTGCTCCTGTCTTGTGTAACTGCAACCTAAATGCAGTCTGCTTTACATGCAATGGTACAGAGCTGCGTTTGGGAAACATTTCTCAATTATAATTCTTTCAAATGCCATAATACGCCACCTTGTGGATTTAGCTGATAATACTTTAATGCTACGCAGTGAATTTCTCTCTAAACCAGGGTTTTCAAACTTTGTTTCCAGTATAGAGATGTGAGAAACACTGGGGAGTTTTAAAAATCTCAATGTCCAGGCCTCATCGAGATAAATTAAGTCAGAATATCTTATGTGGGGCTCAAGCACTGATAGTTTCTTTAAAGCTCCCCAGAGATTCCCATGTTTAAATTTCCTTGGTTAAAGTCTGCACTGCTCTCATTAAAAAAAAAGAAAAGAAAAAAAAATCGGCTTAAATAGACGTTTCTCTTTTTCAAATAAGGACTTTACACAGTAAGGTTCTGAGAACTTTCCTGTAATATTCCCTCATCAAAAGTCTGGTTTTCAGTCTAGTCTTCCCTCCACTTGCCCAGCTGTACTTAATATAACAAGAAGTGTGCTTCTTGGAGGAGTGTTTTCCAACTGCCTAACAACGTTCCAAAGATGGGGTGAATTAAACAATGGAAACTTGTATTCTCATTATTCTGGAGGTTTGAAGCCTGAGACCAGGTGTTGGCAGGCATGGTTTCTTCTGAAGCCTCTCTTGTCCGCTTGTAGATGGCTGGCTATTCCCTCTCTCTTCACATGGGCCTCTCCCTGTACTTACCTGTGTCCTGATCCTCTTCTTGTAAAGACTCAGTGTATTGGACTAGAACCCACCCTAATTACCTCATTTTATCATGATTTCCTTGAAAGATTAAGGACTTTAATGAAGTGAAGTTGCTCAGTTGTGTCTGACTCTTTGTGACCCCATAGACTGTACAGGCTCCTTCATCCATGGAATTTTCCAGGCAAGGATACTGGAGTGGGTTGCCATTTCCTTCTCTAGGGGATCTTCCCGACCCAGGGATTGAACCTGGGTCTCCTGCACTGCAGTCAGGCTCCTTACCATCTACATTCTGATTAATAGATATCTGTGGTGAGGGTGGTTAGGAATACAGGGGAAGGGTGGAAGACACAATTCAGGCCATAACAATATTTTCTCACTGCATGCAAAGGATTATTTCACAATGGATCTAATATAAATAAGTAGACTCTTTCTTTATAATCAATTTGATTGTTAAAGTGGATAGAAATGTATAGTTGGAATTATTTCAGAAATACACATTATTTATTGCTTTTACAGAGGCTCCATATTGCAGCTTGCATTATTTTTGTATCATTACATTTGTGCCCGTTCTTCTATACCCCAGGCCCCCAACATGTGTCTTTGCACATCTAAGTGCCTGCTATAGTGTAGTCATTACTTATACAAGCTTTGAGTCAAATGGTCAAGCCTCAAAGCCAATTACTAGCTATATATAACCCAGGAAGCGATTCCACATCTCTGAGATTTAATTGCCCCATATGAATTATGGAAATAATCTCTATGTTTATCTTATTTGGTTGCTGTAAAGACTCAATGGTAAAATGCATCTAAAGCAGTTGATACAACTCTCATGTCCATTGTGTATGTTAAATACATTTTAGCTTTCACCCTTAATGACTTTAAGTGAGTCAAATGTAGAATTGATGCTCATGCCATGTATTGTAGCAGGTAAAAGCAAGTTAGTTACCTATTTACAGCAGAATTCAGGTACTGCTGTGGCTTACTCCACATGAGAGATTTATACCTTTGTAGCTTTACTTAAACCTATCTGCAAACATCTAGTTTTATATATTAACTGCAGAAAAATGAACTTGAAGCATACTTATCCTTGCAGCCAAACACCTGTCTCTAGTGGACCATCACAGCAACTTGTTGTGCTAAGACTTACAATTCTTATTTAGAAAACTGCGTAGGTTTGTAAAGAGTTAAATAGATTTTCTCAACAATCAAAATAATATTCAGTTAAGTTCAGTCGCTCAGTCATGTCCGACTCTTTGCAACCCCATGGACTGCAGAACGCCGGGCTTCCCTGTCCATCACCAACTCCCGGAGTTCACTCAAACTCATGTCCATTGAGTCGGTGATGCTATCCAACCATCTCATCCTCTGCCATCCCCTTCTCCTCCGCCTTCAATCTTTCCCAGCATCAAGGTCTTTTTAAATGAATCAGTTCTTCACATCAGTATTGGAGCTTCAGCTTCAACACCAGTCCTTCCAATGAATATTCAGGGCTGATTTCGTTTAGGATTGACTGGTTGGATATCCTTGCAGTCCAAGGGACTCTCAAGAGTCTCCAACACCACAGTTCAAAAGCATCAATTCTTTGGCACTCAGCTTTCTATATGGTCCAACTCTCACATCTATACGTGACTACTGGAAAAACCATAGCCTTGAGTATACGGACCTTTGTTGGCAAAGTAATGTCTCTATTTTTTTGATATGCTGTCTAGGTTGGTCATAAGTTTCCTTTCAAGGAGTAAACGTCTTTTAATTTCATGGCTGCAGTCACGATATTACAGCAATTTACTTTCAGTTAAGAACAGTTAAGAACATGTTGGTATCTTTTTCTGCACTTTGAAACCACTGAAGTAAAATTGGAAGCACTATTTGAAAAGGGAAGACCAAAGTTATCTAAAAAAACCCAGATTCAAATCCCAGTGCATTATCTTAACTGAGAGATCCTGAGAAGGTTTCTTAGCTTCTCTGTGAGAATAATACCGGTTAGATATAAGGTTGTCTGGGGAGTTGAATTATCATTGGTAACAAGACACACATCCTAATGTTGGATACACTCTAGGAGTTCACTCCTTGTGACTTAATTGCCTGCCTGCCTTGGGTTCAATGTTGGTTTATTTTTCTTAACTCTCAATGAATCTGATGGGTAATTAAGCACATATATTACTTGAATTACCTTCTTGTTGGAGATTAGCTTCTAATGTGCTTTTCATGTAATTTAACATGTGCACAAACAGGGTGAAAAAGTGGAATGATGTAAGAGAAGAAAAAGTTGGGGGGGTGAAAGTAATGTTTATGACTACCACGGAGTCATTGTGAGAATTAAATGATGCATATACCTGAAGTGACTTTGCCAGCCGCAGTCACGAGCAGCTTGGTATAATGGAAGGAATTTGAAAATATATACAAGATAGATAAACAAGGTCTTATTGTATAGCACAGAAAATTATATTGACTATCCTATGATAAATCATAATGGAAAATTGCTATATTTAAGATTGATGACCAACAAGGAACTCCCTGTGTATAGGATAGGGGACTTTGCTCAATATTATATAGAAACCTAATAGGTAAATAATTTGAAAAAGAATACATACATGTATATGTATAACTGAATTACTTAGCTGTACAACTGAAACTAACACAACATTGGTAACCAACTATACTACAATATAAAATAAAAGTTTTTAGGAAAGTCATCCTGAAGGTTAAAAAAAGAATGTATATAAATACATAACTGATCACTTTCCTGCACAGCAGAAATTAACACAATATTGTAAATCTACTGTATTTCAATGAAAATAAATACAAATAAAAAAGAATATATAGTAGAAATTCATTTTTATTACCCTTCATTGGAAAATGACTGAAAATTCCTTAATTCCTTTTGTCTACCACAATAGCACAAAATCCCAGATTGCAGATTTTTTTTAAATTTATTATTTTAATGGGAGGATAATTATTTTACAGTACTGTGTTGGATTTCACCATATATCACAATGAAGCGGCCGTGGGTATACATGTGTCCTCCCCTTCCTGAGAATGAGATACCTGACACTAAGGTATTTTCAGGGATGAAACAATGCTTTCACTGTAGTTTTCTCTTGTTCCTGAATATGAACATAATTAGCATTCTTGCTGTCTAAAATATAAAATTTCAAGTACCTTGAGAAATAGCCTTGATTTTGTGTAAAAAGTGACATTTAAAAGACAAAATAACATAGTGAACTATTTGCTACTTAACAGATCATTGTTAATGGCAGAAATGAGGTTTCCAGAGGCTATTGAAATTAACATCCATAGAGGTTTATAGAAGGTAGAATAGCCTAACTAATTAAGCAAAATATTTGTTTACCTGTGAAACAGGACCATTGGTCCTAAGAGGTCAGGAAATCCACCTTTCATTCTCACACCAGCACATCTTCTCAGTGCCGTTTCGTGTTTTAGCATCCAGGTGTTTCCTGATACTGTAAGTTGCATCCAAGCTTTACAGATTTTAAGAAGACCAGTGGAGTTGGAAGAACTTGTTGATCACTGTTGGCCGTGAATGGATAGATGTAACTTTGTGAAGATTATGTATTTTATTTTTTCTTAGACAGAAAATTAAAAAAAAAAAAAAATAGGACCGTATTTCTCCACGTGAGTTCTGGGATACTAGCAGTTGTTATGAGTAAAAATGTCAGCCTGGATGCCATGATCTTAGTTTTCTGAAAGTTTAGTTTTAAGCTAACTTTTTCAATCTCCTCTTTCACTTTCATCAAGAGTCTATTTAGTTCTTCTTTCCTTTCTGCAATAAAGGTGGTGTCATCTGTGAATCTGAGGTTATTGATATTTCTCCCAGCAATCTTGATTTCAGCTTGTGATTGATCCAGCTCAGCATTTCATATGATGTAGTCTGCATATAGGTTAAATAAGCAGGGTGGCAATATACAGTATTGATGTACTCCTTTCCCAATTTGGAGCCAGTCTGCTGTTCCATGTCCAGTTTTAACTGTTGCTTCCTGACCTGCATACAGATTTCTCAGGAGGCAGGTCAGGTGGTTTCCTGTTCCCATTTCTTGAAGAATTTTCCAGTTTGTTGTGATCCACACAGACAAAGGCTTTGGCATAGTCAATAAAGTAGAAGTAGATGATTTTCTAGACCTCTCTTGCTTTTGCAATGATCCAGCGGATGTGGCAATTTGATCTCTGGTTTCTCTGCCTTTTCTAAATACAGCTTGAACATCTGAAAGTTCACGGATGACTTACTGTTGAATCCTGGCTTGGAGAATTATGAGCATTACTTTGCTAACGTGTGAGATGAGTGCAGTTGTGTGGTAGTGTTAGCATTCTTTGGCATTGCCTTTCTTTGGGATTGGAATGAAAACTGACCTGTCCTAGTCATGAGGCCATGGCTGAGTTTTCCAAATTTGTTGGCATATTGAGTGCAGCACTTTCACAGCATCATCTTTTAGGATTTGAAATAGCTCAACTGGAATCCATCACCTCCTCTAGCTTTGTTTGTACTGATGCTTCTTAAGAGCCACTTCACTTCATATTTCAGGATGTCTTGCTCAAGGTGAGTGATCGCACCATTGTGGTTATCTGGGTCATGAAGATCTTTTTTGTATAGTTCTTCTGTGTATTCTTGCCACCTCTTCTTAATATCTTCTTCTGTTAGGTCCATACCGTTTCTGTCCTCTATTGCACCCATCTTTGCATGAAATATTCCCTTGGTATCTGTAGTTTTCTTTGAGAGATCGCTGGTCTTTCCTGTTCCATTGTTTCCCTCTATTTCTTTGCATTAATTGGTGGGGGAAAGACTGTCTTATCTCTCCTTACTATTCTTTGGAACTCTTCATTCAAGTGGGTATATCTTTCCTTTTCTCCTTTAATGTTCCCCTCTCTTCCGTTCTCAGCTATTTGTAAGGCCTCCTCAGACAGACATTTTGCATTTCTTCTTCTTGGGGATTGTCTTGATCACTGCCTCTCCTATTCAATGTCATGAACCTCTGTCCATAGTTCTTTGGGTACTCTGTCTATCAGATCAAATCCCTTAAATCTATTTGTCACTTCCACTGTATCAACGTAAGGAATTTGATTTAGATCAAACCTGAATGGTCTAGTGGTTTTCCCTAATTTCTTCAATTATTATGATTATTATTCTTCAATTAAAATGATTATCTTTGCCATAGGCAAATCCTTGCTCTCTAAAATAGGAATTGAAAGAAGTTTATTTTTATTGAAGACTCTGAAAACACTTCCACTGTATAATCATAAGGGATTTGATTTAGGTCCTACATGAATGGTCTAGTGGTTGTCCCTATTTTCTTCAATATAAGTCTGAATTTGGCAATAAGGAGTTCAATACAAATAGCTGTGGAAAGAAGAGAAGTGAAAAGCAAAGGATAAAAGGAAATATATTCCAATTTGAATACAGAGTTCCAAAGAATAGCAAGGAGAGATAAGAAAGCCTTCCTCAGTGATCAGTACAAAGAAATAGAGGAAAACAATAGAATGGGCAAGACTAGAGATCTCTTCAAGAAAATTAGAGATACCAAGGGAACATTTCATGCAAAACGGGCATAATAAAGGACAGAAATGGTATGGACCTAACAGAAGCAGAAGATAATAAGAAGATGTGGCAAGAATACACAGAAGAACTATACAAAAAAGATCTTCACTACCCAGATAATCACGATGGTATGAATGCTCACCTAGAGCCAGACATCCTGGAATCTGAAGTCAAGTGGGCCTTAGAGAGCATCACTATCAACAAAGCTAGAGAAGGTGATGGAGAAGGCAATGGCACCCCGCTCCAGTATTCTTGCCTGGAAAATCCCATGGATGGAGAAGCCTGGTAGGCTGTGGTCCATGGGGTCCCTAGGAGTCGGACATGACTGAACGACTTCACTTTCACTTTCCACTCTCATGCATTGGAGGAGGAAATGGCAACCCACTCCAGTGTTCTTGCCTGGAGAATCCCAGCGACTGGGGAGCCTGGTGGGCTGCCATCTATGGGGTCACACAGAGTCGGACACGACTGAAGCGACTTAGCAGCAGCAGCAGCAGAGAAGGTGATGGAATTCCAGCTGAACTATTTCAAATCCTAAAAGATGATGCTGTGAAAGTGATGCACTCAATATGCCAACAAATTTGGAAAGCTCAGCCATGGCCTCAGGACTGGAAAGGTCATATTTCTTTCCAATCCCAAAGAAAGGCAATGCCAAATAATGTTCAAACTACCGCACAATTGCACTCATCTCACACGCTAGCAAAGTAATGCTCAAAATTCCTCAAGCTAGGCTTCAACAGTATGTGAACTGTGAACTTCCAGATGTTCAAGCTGGATTTAGAAAAGGCAGAGGAACTGGAGATTATATTGCCACCATCCGTTGGATCATCAAAAAAGCAAGAGAATTACAGAAAAACATCTACTTCTGCTTTACTGACTATGCCAATGTCTTTGACTGTGTGGATTACCTCAAACTGTGGAAAATTCTTTAAGAGATGGGAATAACCTGACCTGCCTCTTAAGAAACCTGTATGCAGATCAGGAAGCAACAGTTAGAAATGAACATGGAACAATAGACTGGTTCCAAATTGGGAAAGGAGTACAACAAAGCTGTATATTGTCACCCTGCTTATTTAACTTATATGCAGAGAAACGTTTCTCTTACATCATGAGAAACGCTAGGCTGGATCAATCATAAGCTGGAATTAAGATTACTGAGAAAAATATCAATAACCTCAGATATGCAGACACACCACCCATATGGCAGAAAGTAAAGAAGAACTAAAGAGCTTCTTGATGAAAGTGAAAGAGGAGAATGGAAAAATTGACTTAAAACTCGACATTCAGAAAACTAAGATCACGGAATCCGTTCCCATCACTTAATGGCAAATAGATGGGGAAACAATGGAAACAGTGACAGACTTTATTTTGGGGAGCTCCAAAATCAGTGCAGATGGTGCCTGCAGCCATGAAATTAAAAGACATTTGCTCCTTGGAAGAAAAGCTATGACCAACCTAGACAACATATTAAAAATAGAGATATCACTTTGCCAACAAAGGTCTGTCACGTCAAAGCTATGGTTTTTCCAGTAGTCATTTATGGATGTGAAAGTTGGACTATAAAGAAAGCTGCGTGCCAAAGAATTGATGCTTTTGAACTGTGGTGTTGAAGACTCTTCAGAGTCCCTTGGACTGCAAGGAGATCTAACCAGTCCACCCTAAAGGAAATCAGTCATGAATATTCACTGGAAGGACTGATGCTGAAGCTGAAATTCCAATCCTTTGGCACCTGACTCGAAGAAATAACTCATTTGAAAGGACCTTGATTTTGGGAAAGATTGAAGGCAGGAGGAGAAGGGGATGTCAGAGGATGAGATGGTTGGATGGCATCACTGACCCCATGGACATGAATTTGAGTAAGCTCTGGTAGTTGGTGATGGACAGGGAGGCCTGGCATGCTGCAGTCCTTGGGGGTCACAAATAGTCATACACAACTGAGCGACTGAAGTGAACTGTACTGAAAACACACTTCTATATTAATCTAGTTCCACCCATGTCATTTTATTTGAAGATTGAAGATTCTCTAGAAGTCATTGTCTACATATTTATGCTTACAAATATGGATACTAGATAAAAATTAAGTAAAATTAACATCTCATGTTAGTTTGTCTCACACATACACCTAAGAATGTGGAATAGCTGAACAATGAAAGAAAACTTCTTTACATATTTTAATAGTTAGTGATGATTTCAAATAAATTATCAGTGCCCAATATTGAAAGAGAGAAAATTCTTAAAACATCAAGAAAGATGATTGCATGAGACATTTCATGAATTAATGATTGACAGATATTTGGGAAAGTATGTTAAAGAATAAATTGTGTCAATAATAGCAAGCTAGATTGGATATCTAATTTTATGGCTAGCTGCTCAAAATTTCATGTTTCTAGTTGATAATTCTTAGTCACATAATTTGTTTGAAGGATACTGTAGAGCATAGTGGAGATGTACAAAAAGATCTCTTATTTTTTTCCATGAAAAAAGCAAAATAAATTATTATTCTAGTGCGTAAATTATAAGAAATCATATAGATTGATTGTCTGTTCTGTACATGTTTTGACTGATACTTAGCTTTGCTACATTACCCTATATTATTTAGCTAAATTTTCAGAAACGCTCCAAGAACTGAGTAATTTATCAAGCTTCTTTTAATTAGATTTTAAAATGTTTTGGTTTTAATTTAGCAATATCTGTGCCCAATTTGAGATTATGAATTGAGAAACTATGAAGTTGCGAGAGTAAAGTAATATGTTGTGCTGAACCAGGCCTTGCCTTTGTAAACTGAGCTAGCTTATCTGGCAACAAGATGTTAGATGATAAATAATGCATCAAAACCATGCAGTCTAGGAGGCAGGGAGGTGCAGGAAGTTCAGGGCTGTTACTTGGCTTATGTTGATGGTATCTTTGCCACAATGAATAAGGTGTGGTCTGATTAGCTCAAGGGCAGAAATGCAGACAGTGGTGAATCAAAGTCCATCACAGTATTTTCTTTAATCATAATAAAACATATTGCTTTAATAGAATTTGTTGCTATTAGTTGCATGAGGCAAAAAATTCATGCGCCATTAATTCTAGCACTACACTGAAACACTAGAATTATGCTGCCTTGACTCTAAATAAATCCTCTTGGCTCTGAGTGAGGAGAGAAAGCCAATTATTTTAGGGGCCAGTTCTAAATTATTGCCTTAATAAAGACTCAGTCACCAACAATGAGAACTTGCATAAAGAATAATTTAAGAACAAGCTAGAGAGAGTGATGGAAGGAGATTCTGTCTTCAATTTTGGCAACATTGAAGCTATTACAAAAGTGTATTAAAAAAAACAAAAACCTAAGTTACCTTAAAGCTTGAATAATTCCAAATATGTAAAAAGAAAAACCCAATCATGTGTTTATCTTCCAAAAGATCACGCTCTGTTCATCTATGCATTTGCATACATGACATAGTAAAGTTCTTTTATTTAACATGACAAGGTAAGTACAGCCACGGTGCTAAATACTTTTCATACTTATCACTTTTATGGCTGAATAATAATCCATTGAAATGTAAAATATTTACCGTCAATTCACTATGTAATAATTACACAATTTCCATTTTATTTCTGTTATAAATAACTCTGAAACAAACATCTATTATTTTGTGTCTTTATTGTTATTTCCTTAAATTGTAGTCCTAGCAATGGACTTACTTGTTCAAATACATCTGATCACGCCTGTTATCATGGAGTTCTTCATTTTCTCTCCTTCCACGTGCGTGTGTCTTTTTTCTCACAGTGGCAGTTCTGTTTCCTAAGGGCACCCTGTGGGTACCCACACCCCCTGGTGTACAAGCAAGGAGGGCACTCTGTGCTGGTCCTGGGATCTTTCTCATTCCTTTGTACAACAGTGTAGTACTCCACTGCGTGGTGCACTGTAGTTTATTCAGCTGGTCTTCTGTGGATGATCATGTAGGTTGTTGCCAATGTTTACTGTGTGAAGCTGCAATTTCAAAAACAAAACCAACAAGCACGCAAAACTTTCTGTATGTCTTGCCATACATATGCAGAGGTTTAGTTTCAGGATAAATTCCTAGGATTGATTATTTTGCTAAGCTCTCCTTCATAGGATTTTGACTGTGTTTCATTTGCTTTATCCCCCCTGTAATGTATAAGGATATCTTCCCCCCCTTACCCTCAGCCTTAACACAACGTATTTTGTTAAGTTTTATATTTTTGTCAGTTTGATATGATATGTTATTAATACAGTTTTAACTTGTATTTTTCTTACTCTGCTTGAAATTAAGCATTCTTTCATATGTTTAAGAACCATATTTATTTTTTCTGTCAACTTCTGTTCATCTATTTTGCATTTTTCTAGCTGCTCGTTTAGCCTCCTTAGTTTGTTTTTTTTTTTTTTTGCAGTTCTTTAAGATAGTTACCTCTATCTATCATAAAGCTGCAAAAATGTTCTCCTGCTTTGTCTTTTGCCTTTTGAAATTGCTTATGATTTTTTTGCCATGCAAGTAAGTCTTCACTTGTTATTTTTATGGAGTCAACTTGTTAAATTTTTATTTTATTGCTTTTGGATTTTGAGTCACAGAAAGTCTTTTTCTGTATCTAAAAACATTCACCTTTAGTTTTCCCCTAGTATGGTTTCGTGTTTTTACACTTAGATCTTGGATCATCTAGAAATATTTTATGTTGTATTTTTTGAGGTATGGATCCAATTTTATCTTCTTCCAGCTTGATATCCTTTTGTTAAAACACTGTTTTTTAAATTTTAAATTAAGTAATTTATTTTAATTGGAGGCTAGTTACTTTACAATATTGTGGTGGGTTTTGCCATGCTTCGACATGAATCAACCACGGATGCACATGGGTCCCCATCCTGAACCCCCCTCCCTCCCACCCCATCCCTCTGGGTTGTCCCAGTGCACCAGCTTTGAGAGCCCTGTTTCATGCATCAAACTTGCACTGGTCATCTGTTTCACATATGGTAATACACGTTTCAATGCTATTCTCAGAATCCTTTACACTGTTTGTGGGAATGCAAACTGGTACAGCCACTATGAGAAAAGTGTGGAGATTCCTTAAAAAACTGGAAATAGAACTGCCATACAACACTATTTTTTTAAGTCCATGTTTTGCCTTAATCTGGTGTCAAGGTGTTTCAATACCATTTAAGAATCCAGTTGTATCTTTTTTCACCTTGTTGTGCACTTGTGCCAACACCATTTATTATAAAGGCCATGTTTTACACAATTTATTTAGCTGTCTAACTTTTGTCCTAGTGAGTTGAGGTTCTACTCTTTTCATATATTAATGTAATCTTTTGACATGTGCCTGAGCCTATTTCTGGACTATATTCTATTTCACTGTTCAGTTGGACTGTTATGTATACTGGAGTACTTTAAATTCGGATTCTACAAGGGAAAAGTGAAATATTAGTTCAAAATGACAACAAAAAAAGGAAGTTATAATTTTTTTTTTTATCAACCCATATGTCTGCTGAATTTTGCACTCAATACTATTCTCTCCTTTACTCTAAACTTCTCATAGAAAAATTTTTTGCCCTTAGGCAATTCTTGTTTGTTTTATGTATTTTATGTAGTTACGACATGACTTTGCTAATTTAAAAATGTTTAATTTTTAATTTTATTTTTTTAATCCCTAGAAATCGAAAACAAAATCATTATCAGATAAGCAATTGATATTGACATCTTGTAAATTTAACCACGAGATCCAAGAAATAAAAACATGAGAACATGTGTGGTTTTCTGCCTTACAATTTTGACTTTTAGAAAACTATGCCGTCCTCGAGTTGTCCCTTCTATAATTTTTTAGCGCGTTTTATGTAAAAATAACTCCTGCGCATTATTCATGTTGGCAGGCCCTTTAAATAGCCATAAAACATGTGGGAGCAGATTAATGCTGCATCTGCCCTGTGCTTTTTAAGTCTGTCAATTTTATGGAATACAAATCTTACATAAAGTCTTTTTTACATGCCCTTTTGCTTCTGGTGGCCCAGGGAAGTACTGGAGCTGCATTATGTGGGTGAAAATGTCACATTTTCTGATTGGATTTTCATCTAAGGAAGGTGAGAGCTGTCAGTTTCCCTTTCTAACTGTTAAAATGATGTTCCAGGTTGACTCAGTTTTCCTTTCAAAGAATAATAGGAGTAGCAAGTGTCTGTGACCTGTTTATTTGAGTCAGAATTTTTCTTAACAGTGATCACCAGGAACATAACCATTCTTACCATTTATAACCTTTGAGATGTGAGCATTCAAATTATATTAGTCATTTGAATCACAGTAGAATTGGTCTAGCTTAATGTATTTAAATTGTTTTTATTTTTGGAAAAAAAGCAATACATGCATCTAACTAAAAAAAATAAATTCTAACAATGTTAAAGGTTTCATTAAAAAGTATACATTCTACCCTTATTTCTTCTGCTCCCTTCCCAGAAGCAACAGTTCATACTTATTTCCTTCCCACCAGTGCTCCCCCCACCCCCGCCCCACACCCCACTGCCCAGGAAATCTATGCATCTACTGGCCCAATTAAAAACATTAAACTCTATATAAATGATGGCATACTATCAAATGTTAAACTCCAACAATATGTCTCAGAAATTATGCCATATATCTACTTCATTAGAAACTCTATTTTATTTTATAGATGCACCAGCGTTTATTTTTTGAGTTACTTCTTAATAAGTATTTTATTATTTCTAAGTGTTTGCTGCTCCAAATAATGCTTCAATATGGATTTATTAAATATATTTTGGGATATAATATGGGTACATTTGAATTTCCTACAACTAAAATTCTTGTATCCACCTGTATTTTAAATTATAAAACATATTACCAATTTGCTTTTGAATCAATTTATACTTCCATCAGTAACATTCAAATTGCCTATTTATTTACATTGTTAATAGTGTTTTACTAACCTTTTTTGATTTTTGTAAATATGATAGATGAAACACTGATAGCTCTTTATTATTTAAATTTGTGTTTCTCCCATGATGAGTGAAGAACTTTTTCTTCTCTGCAGTATATTTGTATTTCTTCCTATAACCTTTGGTCAACTCTATGGACATGAGTTTGAGTAAGTTCCTGGAGTTGGTGATGGACAGGGAAGCCTGGCGTGCTGCAGTCCATGGGGTCGCAAATAGTTGGACATGACTGAGTGACTGAACTGAACTGAACCTTTGCCCATTTTCCAGTGGATTATTTACTTTTTAAAAATTGCTTTATATTTTGATATGTTAAGAGCAGTCTTTCATGTGTTATTTCCAACTTTTTAATTTGATTTTGTGGAATTTTTGCTTTCCAGATTTTTTTGCTCATCATATTTGTTAATCATGTTCTTTATGAGTTTCCAATTTGGAGTGCTACTTGTAAGAGTCATCCATTCTAAAATAATAAAGAAAATTTTGTGATTTCTTCTGATTTTTTTTAATGTTTTAATTTTTTATGATTGTGCCTTTAAGCCATCTGGACCTTATTTTATTTCAGTGACAAAGGGATCTTCATTAGTCAGGATAGGCTAAGGTAGCCCTGAAAACAAACAACTGCTCAATGTCAGTGGAATAGCACATCAGAAATTTCTTACTTCCTCTGTTTGCTGGAGGTCGGAAACCTTCCAAACTACCCTCAGCAATATAGGCTTCTTCTATTTTGAGTTCTGCCATCTCAACAGAAGGCCTTTGCTTTTTCTGGGTAAGGAGATGAGAAGCAGCTGTGGAAACAATGGAGACTTTTCAGTGGGTGAGCCCAGATGTGACCCATATTCCCTCTACTCACATTTCATTGGCCAGATCTAGTCACATGGTCCAGCTCAACTGCATGGGGACTGGGCAATATAGTTTCCAATATTCCCAGAGAAGAAAGGAAGACCAAATACGGTAAGTCCACTGTGTACAAACTTTCAGGTTACTGACTTTCAAAGATCTGACCTTGTGTTGGCATGTCCAATCACGTAAGTTAGTTCATGCGTCTCACACAAAACATCACGTGCATGCATCCTGTACAAGTGGTTGTGCTTTTGTCTACTTTGCAGTACTGTATACAACATAGTAGTACAGTATCTTGATTTCAAGCCCAGGATGTCCAGAAGCAAGCATAAAAACAGCGGTGATATAAGTGGTACTGCTAAGCAATATGTGTACCTATGGTGATTCATGTTGAGGTTTGACAGAAAACAGCAAAATTCTGTAAAACAATTATCCCTCAATAAAAATAATATAAAAAAGTGAAAATAATTGAGAGATTGAAGTGAGGCAAAAAGATGGTAGGCTTTACTTGTTCTTATAACATAAATCTTTCAACCATTGGCATGATTCTAAAGAACAGGGACAAAATCATGGAGTGTGTGAAGTTTTCCATGCTGATTATGTCAGAAATAATACTGAAGAATCATGGAAAAGGATGGAGGAGATGGAGAAGGGTGGAGGAGATGGAGAAGCTTCTCAGTGTGTGGAGGCAGAATCAGCATCACTGGTGAGTATTGTTCAGCTTAATGCTGATTCAAGAGAAAGCGAAAAGCCTTTACAAAGATTTGAAGAAGAAACATGGTGAAGAATCAGACTGTGCATCTTTTAATACGAGCCATGCAGGTTTCATCAGTTCCAGGCTAGAGCCAAACTTCATTATATAAAAGTAAGTGGCAAGGCAGCAGGTGCAGATATGGTAGCTGCCTGGGAATTTCCTGAAATGCTTCAGGAAATTTTTGATGAAGGCATGTATTTACCCAAGCATATTTTTAATGTGGTGAGACAAGACTGTACTGAAAGAGGATGCCAGCGCAAAGTTATTCTATATCAGTAAGGGGGAAAAGTTGATGGGAGGGTATGAAGCAAAGGATAGGGTCAATCTGCTGTTTGGTGGCAGCACTTCTGGCAATGTAAAACTGAAGCCTGTCTTAGTTAATCATTCAGAGAACCCAAGAACCCTTAAAAATTTAGCCATGGGCTATTTTCCTATTGTGTGGGAGAGTAACCCCAAAGCCTCAGTTACATAGGCCATTTTCCAAGACTGGTTTTTCCACCACTTTATCCCAGAGATAGAGAAATATTGCTTGGAATAGAGCATCCTATTCAACATTCTTTTGCTGCTTGACAAATGGGCCACACTCCCTACACATGGCTGACTTTCATCCCAGTGTCAAGGTAGTACATCTAACACCCAATGCTACATTGCTCAGCCAACCTATGGGCCAGGAAATTATAGTGACTTTTTTTTTTTTAATGTTTTTTCAATATTTCATGCCTTTTTATTTCTTTTTTTTTTTTTTAATTTTAAAATCTTTAATTCTTACATGCATTCCCAAACATGAACCCCCCTCCCACCTCCCTCCCCAGAACATCTTTCTGGGTCATCCCCATGCACCAGCCCCAAGCATGCTGCATCCTGCGTCAGACATAGACTGGCGATTCAATTCACATGATAGTATACATGTTAGAATGTCATTCTCCCAAATCATCCCACCCTCTCCCTCTCCCTCTGAGTCCAAAAGTCCATTATACACATCTGTGTCTCTTTCCCTGTCTTGCATACAGGGTCATCATTGCCATCTTCCTAAATTCCATATATATGTGTTAGTATACTGTATTGGTGTTTTTCTTTCTGGCTTACTTCACTCTGTATAATCGGCTCCAGTTTCATCCATCTCATCAGAACTGATTCAAATGAATTCTTTTTAACGGCTGAGTAATACTCCATTGTGTATATGTACCACAGCTTTCTTATCCATTCATCTGCTGATGGACATCTAGGTTGTTTCCATGTCCTGGCTATTATAAACAGTGCTGCGATGAACATTGGGGTACATGTGTCTCTTTCAATTCTGGTTTCCTCGGTGTGTATGCCCAGAAGTGGGATTGCTGGGTCATAAGGGAGTTCTATTTGCAATTTTTTAAGGAATCTCCACACTGTTCTCCATAGTGGCTGTACTAGTTTGCATTCCCACCAACAGTGTAGGAGGGTTCCCTTTTCTCCACACCCTCTCCAGCATTTATTGCTTGCAGATTTTTGGATCGCAGCCATTCTGACTGGTGTGAAGTGGTACCTCATTGTGGTTTTGATTTGCATTTCTCTAATAATGAGTGATGTTGAGCATCTTTTCATGTGTTTGTTAGCCATCCGTATGTCTTCTTTGGAGAAATGTCTATTTAGTTCTTTGGCCCATTTTTTGATTGGGTCGTTTATTTTTCTGGAGTTGAGCTGCATAAGTTGCTTGTATATTTTTGAGATTAGTTGTTTGTCAGTTGCTTCATTTGCTATTATTTTCTCCCATTCAGATGGCTGTCTTTTCACCTTGCTTATATTTTCCTTTGTTGTGCAGAAGCTTTTAATTTTAATTAGATCCCATTTGTTTATTTTTGCTTTTATTTCCAGCATTCTGGGAGGTGGATCATAGAGGATCCTGCTGTGATTTATGTCTGAGAGTGTTTTGCCTATGTTCTCCTCTAGGAGTTTTATAGTTTCTGATCTTACATTTAGCTCTTTAATCCATTTTGAGTTTATTTTTGTGTGCGGTGTTAGAAAGTGATCTAGTTTCATTCTTTTACAAGTGGTTGACCAGTTTTCCCAGCACCACTTGTTAAAGAGATTGTCTTTACTCCATTGTATATTCTTGCCTCCTTTGTCAAAGATAAGGTGTCCATATGTGTGTGGATTTATCTCTGGGCTTTCTATTTTGTTCCACTGATCTATATGTCTGTCTTTGTGCCAGTACCATACTGTCTTGATGACTGTGGCTTTGTAGTAGAGCCTGAAGTCAGGCAAGTTGATCCCTCCAGTTCCATTCTTCTTTCTCAAGATTGCTTTGGCTATTCGAGGTTTTTTGTATTTCCATACAAATCTTGAAATTATTTGTTCTAGTTCTGTGAAAAATGTGGCTGGTAGCTTGATAGGGATTGCATTGAATTTGTAAATTGCTTTGGGTAGTATACTCATTTTCACTATATTGATTCTTCCAATCCATGAACATGGTATATTTCTCCATCTATTAGTGTCCTCTTTGATTTCTTTCATCAGTGTTTTATAGTTTTCTATATATAGGTCTTTAGTTTCTTTAGGTAGATATATTCCTAAGTATTTTATTCTTTTCGTTGCAATGGTGAATGGAATTGTTTCCTTAATTTCTTTTTCTACTTTCTCATTATTCGTGTATAGGAATGCAAGGGATTTCTGTGTGTTGATTTTATATCCTTCAACTTTACTATATTCATTGATGAGCTCTAGTAATTTTCTGGTGGAGTCTTTAGGGTTTTCCATGTAGAGGATCATGTCATCTGCAAACAGTGAGAGTTTTACTTCTTCTTTTCCAATTTGGATTCCTTTTATTTCTTTTTCTGCTCTGATTGCTGTGGCCAAAACTTCCAGAACTATGTTGAATAGTAGCGGTGAAAGTGGACACCCTTGTCTTGTTCCTGACTTTAGGGGAAATGCTTTCAATTTTTCACCATTGAGGATAATGTTTGCTGTGGGTTTGTCATAGATAGCTTTTATTATGTTGAGATATGTTCCTTCTATTCCTGCTTTCTGGAGAGTTTTTATCATAAATGGATGTTGAATTTTGTCAAAGGCCTTCTCTGCATCTATTGAGATAATCATATGGTTTTTATTTTTCAGTTTGTTAATGTGGTGAATTACATTGATTGATTTGCGGATATTGAAGAATCCTTGCATCCCTGGGATAAAGCCCACTTGGTCATGATGTATGATCTTTTTAATGTGTTGTTGGATTCTGATTGCTAGATTTTTGTTGAGGATTTTTGCATCTATGTTCATCAGAGATATTGGCCTGTAGTTTTCTTTTTTTGTGACATCTTTGTCAGGTTTTGGTATTAGGGTTATGGTGGCCTCATAGAATGAGTTTGGAAGTTTACCTTCCTCTGCAATTTTCTGGAAGAGTTTGAGTAGGATAGGTGTTAGCTCTTCTCGAAATTTTTGGTAGAATTCAGCTGTGAAGCCATCTGGACCTGGGCTTTTGTTTGCTGGAAGATTTCTGATTACAGTATCAATTTCCGTGCTTGTGATGGGTCTGTTAAGATTTTCTATTTCTTCCTGGTTCAGTTTTGGAAAATTGTACTTTTCTAAGAATTTGTCCATTTCTTCCACGTTGTCCATTTTATTGGCATACAACTGCTGATAGTAGTCTCTTATGATCCTTTGTATTTCTGTGTTGTCTGTTGTGATCTCTCCATTTTCATTTCTAATTTTATTGATTTGATTTTTCTCTCTTTGCTTCTTGATGAGTCTGGCTAATGGTTTGTCATTTTTATTTATCCTTTCAAAGAACCAGCTTTTGGCTTTGTTGATTTTTGCTATGGTCTCTTTTGTTTCTTTTGCATTTATTTCTGCCCTAATTTTTAAGATTTCTTTCCTTCTACTAACTCTGGGGTTCTCCAACTCTTCCTTTTCTAGTTGCTTTAGTTGTAGAGTTAGGTTATTTATTTGACTTTTTTCTTGTTTCTTGAGGTATGCCTGTATTGCTATGAACTTTCCTCTTAGCACTGCTTTTATAGTGTCCCACAGGTTTTGGGTTGTTGTGTTTTCATTTTCATTAGTTTCTATGCATATTTTGATTTCTTTTTTGATTTCTTCTGTGATTTGTTGGTTATTCAGAAGTGTGTTGTTCAACCTCCATATGTTAGAATTTTTAATAGTTTTTCTCCTGTAATTGAGATCTAATCTTAATGCATTATGGTCAGAAAAGATGCTTGGAATGATTTCGATTTTTTTGAATTTATCAAGTTTAGATTTATGGCCCAGGATGTGATCTATCCTGGAGAAGGTTCCATGAGCACTTGAAAAAAAGGTGAAATTCGTTGTTTTGGGGTGAAATGTCCTATAGATATCAATTAGGTCTAACTGATCTAATGTATCATTTAAAGTTTGCGTTTCTTTGTTAATTTTTTGTTTAGTTGATCTGTCCATAGGTGTGAGTGGGGTATTAAAGTCTCCCACTATTATTGTGTTATTGTTGATTTCCCCTTTCATACTTGTTAGCATTTGTCTTACATATTGCGGTGCTCCTATATTGGGTGCATATATATTTATAATTGTTATATCTTCTTCTTGGATTGTTCCTTTGATCATTATGTAGTGGCCTTCTTTGTCTCTTTTCACAGCCTTTGTTTTAAAGTCTATTTTATCGGATATGAGTATTGCCACTCCTGCTTTCTTTTGGTCTCTATTCGCGTGGTATATCTTTTTCCAGCCCTTCACTTTCAGTCTGTATGTGTCCCTTGTTTTGAGGTGGGTCTCTTGTAAGCAGCATATAGAGGGGTCTTGTTTTTGTATCCATTCGGCCAGTCTTTGTCTTTTGGTTGGGGCGTTCAACCCATTTACGTTTAAGGTAATTATTGATAAGTATGATCCCGTTGCCATTTACTTTATTGTTTTGGGTTCGGGTTTATACACCCTTTTCATGTTTCCTGTCTAGAGGATATCCTTTAGAATTTGTTGGAGAGCTGGTTTGGTGGTGCTGAATTCTCTCAGCTTTTGCTTGTCTGTAAAGCTTTTGATTTCTCCTTCGTATTTGAATGAGATCCTTGCTGGGTACAGTAATCTGGGCTGTAGGTTATTGTCTTTCATCACTTTAAGTATGTCTTGCCATTCCCTCCTGGCCTGAAGAGTTTCTATTGACAGATCAGCTGTTATCCTTATGGGAATCCCCTTGTGTGTTATTTGTTGTTTTTCCCTTGCTGCTTTTAATATTTGTTCTTTGTGTTTGATCTTTGTTAATTTGATTAATATGTGTCTTGGGGTGTTTCGCCTTGGGTTTATCCTATTTGGGACTCTCTGTGTTTCTTGGACTTGGGTGATTATTTCCTTCCCCATTTTAGGGAAGTTTTCAACTATTATCTCCTCAAGGATTTTCTCATGATCTTTCTTTCTGTCTTCTTCTTCTGGGACTCCTATAATTCGAATGTTGGAGCGTTTCATATTGTCCTGGAGGTCTCTGAGATTGTCCTCGTTTCTTTTAATTCGTTTTTCTTGTTTCCTCTCTGATTCATTTATTTCTACCATTCTATCTTCTATTTCACTAATCCTATCTTCTGCCTCCGTTATTCTACTATTTGTTGCCTCCAGAGTGTTTCTGATCTCATTTATTGTGTTATTCATTATATTTTGACTCTTTTTTATTTCTTCTAGGTCCTTGTTAAACCTTTCTTGCATCTTCTCAATCCTTGTCTCTAGGCTATTTATCTGTGTTTCCATTTTGATTTCAAGATTTTGGATCATTTTCACTATCAATATTCGGAATTCCTTCTCCGGTAGATTCCCTACTTCTTCCTCTTTTGTTTGGTTTGGTGGGCAACTCTCCTGTTCCTTTACCTGCTGAGTATTCCTCTGTCTCTTCATCTTGGTTATATTGCTGCGTTTGGGGTGGCCTTTTTATATTCTGATAATTTGTGGAGTTCTCTTTATTATGGAGCTTCCTCACTTTGGGTGGGGTTCTATCAGTGGCTTGTCAAGGTTTCCTGGTTAGGGAGGCTTGTGTTGGAGTTTTGGTGGGTGGAGCTGGGTTTCTTCTCTCTGGAGTGCAATGGAGTGACCCGTAATGGGTTATGAGACATCAAAGGTTTGGGGATAATTTTGAGCTGCCTGTATATTGAGGCTCAGGGGAGTGTTCCTGTGTTGCTAGAGAATTTGCGTGGTATGTCTTGTTTTGGAACTTGTTGGCCCTTGGGTGGAGCTTGGTTTCAGTGTAGGTATGAAGGCATTTGATGAGCTCCTATTGCTTAATGTTCCCTGAATTCAAGAGTTCTCTAATGTTTTCAGGCTTTGGGTTTAAGCTTCCTGCTTCTGGTTTTCAGTTTTATTTTCACAGTAGCCTCTAGACTTCTCCATCTATACAGCACCGATGATAAAACATCTAGGTTAAAGATGAAAAGTTTCTCCACCTTGAGGGACACTCAGAGAGGTTCACTGAGTTACAAGGAGAAGAGAAGATGGAGGGGGTAGTTAGAGGTAACTGGAATGAGATGCGGTGAGATCAAGAGAGGAGAGAGCAGGCTAGCCAGTAGTCACTTCCTTATGTGCGCTCTATAGTCTGGACCGCTCAGAGGTATTTACAGAGTTATACGGGGAAGAGGAGAGGGAGGAAGTAGACAGAGGTGACCAGGAGGATAAGAGAGAGGAATGAGTAGGAGAGAGACAAATCCTGCCAGTAACCAGTTCCTTAGGTGTTCTCTACCGTCTGGAACACACAGAGATTCACAGAGTTGGATAGAGAAGAGATGGGGGAGAAAAGAGACAGAGGCCACCTGGTGGAGAAAGAGGAGAGGCCAGAGGAGGAGAGAGTGGACAAGTCAGTAATCTCACTCTCAGGTAAACTGGGGTAGTGAGGTTTGGGTTTTTAAATGTACAAAATTGACAACAAAGATTAAAAATCTGGAGTAGAGGTTGGATTTTCAAAGATACAATATTAAGGAAAAGCAGAAGGAAAAAGGAAGAAAGAAAAAAAAAGAATTATTAAAAAACAAACAAACAAAAAAAACAAAACAAAACACCAACAACCATCCAAAGAGTATATATGGTGTTTGCCTTAAAAAAAAAAAAAAAGTCTTTTTTTTTTTTTAAAAAAATAGTAATACTAGGTTATAGAAATAAAAATTAGAGGAGAAATAGAAGACTTAACAATTAAAAAAAAGCTCGGAAAAAAAAGAAAAAAAAAGCAAAAGGCAAAAAAAAAAAAAGAATGATTTTAAAAATATTAAAAAATTAAAAATATATCTGGCTCTTCTCTGATGTTATGGGCCGTGTGGGCTCACTTCCAAGGTGGTTCCCTCTGTTTAACTTCTTCTGTTTGCTGGTTTTTAGGCTCACTAGTTCAGTCGCGCTGTGGGGAGGGGGGATGCTGCAAACAAATAGCACTGTCGTGTGTACACAGTATCTCTGCCCCGCTTGACCTGTCCTTTCTCGCGGCGTACAAACCGCTCCGGCTCTACGATGCTCAGCCGGGAACCGTCTGGGGCCGGCCCTAGGCTGCGTGCACTTCCCCGGTCCAAGCCGCTCAGGTTCGGCCCTCAGGCAGCCCTCAGAGGCACAAATGCGGCTGGGACTGCGCTTTGTGCCCTTCCCAGGTCCGAGTAGCTCAGGAGTTTGGCGAGCGCGATCGCCGGGGCTTGTCACCTTTTCCGCCGCTACCGCTCAGCTCTCTGGGTGGACCGCTGGCGCACCCCGTGAGGCAGACTGTGACTGTCCAGCACCCCCAGAAGTCTTAGCAAAGGAGCCTGCTTGCAGTTAGGTACGTAAAGTCTCTCCGGGTCTGCAATTGCCCCTTTCCAGTCCTTACGGCTCTGGCTGCCTGTCCCCGGCGGGGAATGGTCTGCAGCCGGCTTTTTCCGTTCCGTCCTTTGTTCTGTGCTCAGTCCTGGCGGTGTCTTATGTTCGAGCTTTTCGCGTGGTAGCTGTCCCACAGTCTGGTTTGCTAGCCCAAGTTAGGTCGTTCTGGTTGCGCGTGGGGCGTTCCTGCCAGATTCTTACAAAGCTCTGCAGCCCGCGCCTCCCGCGCGTCCCTGCCCTGCCCCCACTTCCCAATGGCGGATGCAGGCGTCTGTGCTGCTTTTCCGCTGGGGGAGTTACTGGTGGGCTTGTAATCTCTTGGTTTTAATTATTTATCTATTTTTCCTTCCTGTTATGTTGCCCTCTGTGTTTCCAAGGCTCGCCACAGACTCGGCAGGGAGAGTGTTTCCTGGTGTTTGGAAACCTCTCTTCTTAAAATTCCCTTCCCGGGACGGGCTTCCCTTCCCGGGACGGAGCTCCCTCCCCACCTCCTTTGTCTCCTTTTTCGTCTTTTATATTTTTTCCTACCTGTTTTTGAAGACAATGGTCTGCTTTTCTGGTTGCCTGATGTCCTCTGCCAGCCTACAGAAGTTGTTTTGTGGAGTTTGCTCGGCGTTGAAATGTTCTTTTGAGGAATTTGTGAGGGAGAACGTGATCTTCCCGTCCTATTCCTCCGCCATCTTTTTCTCCCTCTATAGTGACTTTTGATAAATATTATTTATGTCACACTTTTCATCAGTCAGTAAAGGTGAGTGACAGATCAGGAATAGCCTTGCAACAATTTTGGAAGGACTATAACATCTACAAGACTATAAAAAACATTGGCTTTGCTTGGAGTGAGGTTATGGCCATCACCATGACTGGAGTTTGTAAGAACCTTTGCCCACAGCTTGTTCATGAAGTTTCATGGATTTGCAAAGATTAACAAGGAGTCTGAAGAAGTCTTCAGCGGCTTAGTGACCTCCAGTGAGAAGCTGGAGCTAGACCTCCAAGAAGACAGCTTCACTGAACTCCTTGTGCAATGTGAGGAACTTACGAATGAAGACCTGATGGAACTGGACCCCAGAGAAGGGAAGAAGAGAGACAAGAGGGAGAAGTAACTGAAGCACTGAAGAGATTCATGGTACAGGAAATGGCAAGGGGATTTTCTTTATTTGGGAAGCATTGTTAGATTTTGTGACACAGGACCCAAACTTAGAACAATACACAAAGGTTGCAGCAGCCATTGAGAATGCAGTCCACCGCTACTGTGACATCTATGACAAGACGAAAACAAGAGCTGCTACCTCGATATCACTGGATCATTGTTTCAAAGGGGTAGATGCAATTGGATCCAGCAGAACCTATGTCGTCAGCGTCAGGTGTGAGTGAAACCCCAGCTTGCTTCACATCCTGTTGCTGCTGATCTCTCAGCTCCACCATCTCCCGCCTCCTCCCCCTCCTCTGGGCAGAAACTCTTCCTGCCTGTAGCTCAGTGTCAGCCCCTGTGTGCCAGCTGTTGTACTTTGCAAGGCACTGTACTATAAAGTTAAACATGTTTTCTTTATTCTTGTGTTTGTTTTTTATGTATTATTTGTGTGAAAATTATTATAAACCTGTTACAGTACAGAACTATATAGACAATTGTGTTAGTTGGGTACCTAAGCTGACTTTGTTGGACTTACAAGCAAACTGAAACAGAACTCATTTGTATAATCTTCAGGGAACTTACTGTATTACTGACCTCGTAATGTCTACTACAGTATCAATATTATTGAACTCTACATGGCTACCTTGTTGTCCAACATTAATTATTGCATAATCTCTCTTTTTCTCACTGGTTTTAAATGCTATCCTGATTATATTCTGAAAGCCTCTCTATGTTCTGGTATTTTTGAACTTTCTATGTAGTTTAGACTAATACTGAAGTGTTTTAATTTTTATAGCTTTCTAATACATATTATTATTTAATGGAGGTAGTCCTACTTCATTAAGTTTTTTTCACTTATTTTTATTTTCATATGAATTTCAAGATCAATTTATATTATTTTCCTAAAATTCCCATTGATTATTTATTCTGGTCTAGTCTGCATCTGCACTCAGTCATGTCCAGCTCTTTTGCAACCCCATGGACTGCAGTCCACCAGACTCCTCCATTTATGGAAATTTTTAGGCAAGAATACTGGAGTGGATTGCTGTTTCCTTCTCCAGTGGTTCTTCCTGACCCAGAGATTGAACCTGACTCTCCTGTATTCCAGGCAGATTCTTTATCACTTAAGCCATCAGTAAAGATTATTTATTGGTATTACTTAAATGTTTAGATTAATATGCTGCTGCTGCTGCTAAGTCACTTCAGTCGTGTCCAACTCTGTGCGACCCCATAGATGGCAGCCCATCAGGCTGCCCCATCCCTGGGATTGTCCAGGCAAGAACACTGGAGTGGGTTGCTATTTCCTCCTCCAATGCATGAGAGAGAAAAGTGAAAGTGAAGTCGCTCAGTCGTGTCCGATCTTAGCGACCCTACCAGGGGTCACTGCAGCCTACCAGGCTCCTCTGTCCATGGGATTTTCCAGGCAAGAGGACTGGAGTGGGATGCCATTTCCTTCTCCATTAGATTGACATAGTAACAGTTTATGTATTTAGCATACTGAGTGTTTCCATTCAAGTACAGCATGTCTGTATTTTTATTCAGGTTGTCGGTTACATGCCTTCTTAATGTTCTCAAGGCTTCATTCAGTGGTCTCCAATCTTTCTGGCACCAGGGACTGGTTTTGTAGAAGACAGTTTTTCCGCAGGTGCGGGGTGGTGGTTTCCAGATGGTTCAGGTGCATTATACTTATTGTATAGTTTATTGCTATTATTATTACATCAATTCCACCTCAAATCTTCAGGCATTAGATCTCAGAGGTTGGGAGCCCATAGAACATACACATTTAAGGTGTTTTCTTGGATATCCCATCACTTTGATGCTGTTCTAAGTAGAGCTTTCATTTATATTTCTAAGTGCCTTGTATTTAATGAAAAAAAAAACTGATTTGGGGTATATTGTTGTATATACAGGAACTTCACAGAACTCTTTGCAGTCTTTTTCACTTGATGTTTTTCTTTCTAACAAATATATAACGATACCATATGTAACAAATGATAATGTTGTCTCTTCATTTACAAATTTTATACCTATTTTTCTTTATATTTGTTTTGTTTTCTCTTTTTTCCCTCTCTCTTTTTTTTCTCATGTGTTTATTGTTTTTTTTTTAATTTGTATTTTTATTTTTACTTTATTTTACTTTACAATACTGTATTGGTTTTGGCATACATTGACATGAATCCACCACGGGTGCACATGAGCTCCCAAACATGAACCCGCCTCCCACCTCCCACCCCACATCATCCCTCTGGATCATCCCCGTGCACCAGCCCCAAGCATCCTGCATCCTGTATCGAACATAGACTGGCGATTCGTTTCTTACATGATAGTATACATGTTTCAATGCCATTCTCCCAAATCATCCACCCTCTCCCTCTCCCTCAGAGTCCAAAAGTCTGCTCTACGCATCTGTGTCTCTTTTGCTGTCTTGCATACAGGGTTATCATTACCATCTTTCTAAATTCCATATGTATGTGTTAGTATACTGTATTGGTGTTTTTCTTTCTGGCTTACTTCATTTTGTATAATCGGCTCCAGTTTCATCCATCTCATTAGAACTGATTCAAATGTTTCCTTTTTAATATATTTGAACTTAAGCATGTATTTTGATGATTTGATAAAGTTCTTCTCCCTTTATTGCTGGGAAAAAAATTAATCAATGTATCGAATATTTTACTAGATTCTAAACTCTTTTTGAATTAGAACTGTCTAATTTAATAAAGGGCTACTCTGGTGGCTCGGGTGGTAAAGAATCCACCTGTAATGCAAGAGACCTGGGTTGGATCTCTTGATCAAGAAGATCTCTAGAAGAAGGGAGTGGCTACCCACTCTAGTATTCTTGCTTGGAGAATTCCATGGACAGAGGAGCCTGGTGAGCTACAGTTTATGGGGTAACAAAGAGTAGGACATGGCTGAGCAACTAACACACACACATACACAATTCAATAAAAATTTTAAACACCTCCCCCTGGAAAATCCCTATGATTTGTCCCAAATGATATAAAAAGAGAAATGAAACAAAGTCCTTGCTCTCATAGTTCTTATGCTTGAAACAAGAAAGCCAGAGGTAGTATGCAAATGTCCATAATTCAAATTCAGATGTGGAAAATGATAAAATAAGAAGGCAAAGAAAGCATTCAGGGATAACATGATTTTAATTTTGTCCTTTGGGGCTGGGAACTGAGATGGCAGGAGTGGGAGAAAGCAGGCAAGGCTGCACTGCAAACATAGCATTTAAGTGGAATCTCAATAGATGTTTGAGAAGGAGACAGGGGTGTGTTGCTCCGGCGGCCAATCTAGGTCCAGAGGTCAATCAGGACTCATTTTTGAAGGATAATTTTATTCAGCACCTAGAAACAGTCTGCCAGTGCACATTCACGATCATCTGGAGACTGCATCTCTGTGGGGATGAGACGCTAGTGGCTCATTTTTCTTAATTTGGATGGCCATTCTATTGGAAATTAGAATAATTTCTTTTTCATTAATTGAGAGCCAGAGATTGTCTATAATTTCATTTGTTGTTCAGAATCCATCCTGAACTTTGACTTGTAAATCAGGCTGATTTTTGTCTTGTAGATATTTATGTATGAACAGAAATTTTCTGCTTTTAACCTGTTTTTAATAAGTGAAAAGGGCAACATTCATTTTGTATGAGTAAAATTGTTGTTTTCTTTGCAGACAAATTTTAGTTTAAGGAATATTGCCAGTCTACCATCATTAGGGTATGACCTAAATCAAATCCCTTATGATTATACAGTGGACGTGAGAAATAGATTTAAGGGCTTAGATCTGATAGATAGAGTGCCTGATGAACTATGGAATGAGGTTCCTGACATTGTACAGGAGACAGGGATCAAGATCATCCCCATGGAATAGAAATGCAAAAAAGCAAAATGGCTGTCTGGGGGGGGGCCTTACAAATAGCTGTGAAAAGAAGAGAGGTGAAAAGCAAAGGACAAAAGGAAAGATATAAGCATCTGAATGCAGAGTTCCAAAGAATAGCAAGAAGAGATAAGAAAGCCTTCTTCAGTGATCAATGCAAAGAAATAGAGGAAAAGAACAGAATGGCAAAGACTAGAGATCTCTTCAAGAAAATTGGAGATACCAAGGGAACATTTCATGCAAAGATAGGCTCATTAAAGGACAGAAATGGTATGGACCTAACAGAAGCAGAGGATATTAAGAAGAGGTGACAAGAATACATGGAACAACTGTACAAAAAGATCTCCATGACCCAGATAATCATGATGATGTGATCACTAATCTAGAGAGAGACATCTTGGAATGTGAAGTCAAGTGGGCCTTAGAAAGCATCACTACGAACAAAGCTAGTGGAGGTGATGGAATTCCAGTGAAGCTCTTTCAAATCCTGAAAGATGATGCTGTGGAAGTGCTACACTCAATATGTCAGCAAATTTGGAAAACTCAGCAGTGGCCCCAGGACTGGAAAAGGTCAGTTTGCATTCCAATTCCAAAGAAAGGCAATGCCAAAGAATGCTCAAACTACCGCACAATTGCACTCATCTCACATGCTAGTAAACTAATGCTCAAAATTCTCCAAGCCAGCCTCAGCAATACGTGACCCGTGAACTCCCTGATGTTCAAGCTGGTTTTAGAAAAGGCAGAGGAACCAGAGATCAAATTGCCAACATCTGCTGGATCATGGAAAAAGCGAGAATTCCAGAAAAATATCTATTTCTGCTTTATTGACTATGCCAAAGCCTTTGACTGTGTGGATCACAATAAACTGTGGAAAATTCTGAGAGAGATGGGAATACCAGACCACCTGACCTGCCTCTTGAGAAATCTGTATGCAGGTCAGGAAGCAACAGTTAGAACTGGACATGGAACAACAGACTGGTTCCAAATAGGAAACGGAGTACGTCAAGGCTGTATATTGTCACCCTAGTTATTTAACTTCTATGAGAAGTACATCATGAGAAACCCTGGACTGGAAGAAACACAAGCTGGAATCATGATTGCCGGGAGAAATATCAATAATCTCAGATATGCAGATGACACCACCCTTCTGGCAGAAAGTGAAGAGGAGCTAAAAAGCCTCTTGATGAAAGTGAAAGAGGAGAGCGAAAAAGTTGGCCTAAAGCTCAACATTCAGAAAACGAAGATCATGGTATCTGTTCCCATCACTTCATGGGAAATAGATGGGGAAACAGTGGAAACAGTGTCAGGCTTTATTTTTTGGGGCTCCAAAATCACTGCAGATGGTGACTGCAGCCATGAAATTAAAAGACGCTTACTCCTTGGAAGAAAAGTTATGACCGACCTAGATAGTATATTCAAAAGCAGAGATATTACTTTGCTGATGAAGGTCCGTCTAGTCAAGGCTATGGTTTTTCCAGTAGTCATGTATGGATGTGAGAGTTGGACTGTGAAGAAGGCTGAGCGCTGAAGAATTGATGCTTTTGAACTGTGGTGTTGGAGAAGACTCTTGAGAGTCCCTTGGACTGCAAGGAGATCCAACCAGTCCATTCTGAAGGAGATCAGCCCTGGAATTTCTTTGGAAGGAATGATGCTAAAGCTGAAACTCCAGTACTTTGTCCACATCATATGAAGAGTTGACTCATTGGAAAAGACTCTGATGCTGGGAGGGATTGGGGGCAGGAGGAGAAGGGGCCGACCGAGGATGAAATGGCTGGATGGCATCACGGACTCAATGGACGTTAATCTGAGTGAACTCCGGGCGATGGTGATGGACAGGGAGGCCTGTTGTGCTGCAGTTCATGGGGTCGCAAAGAGTTGGACACGACTGAGCGAATGAACTGAACTGAACCATCATTAAAAGCAATGAGTTTTCTGATTTTATGGAAAGAATACTCTGTGCTAAGAGTTTATTGGCATAAGTTTTTATTTTGAGGAAGTATCTGTGGGCATGAAACCTGTTGCCATCAGGTTCCTATTGTGTTCAATCAAGATATGGAATCATAACATTCCTAGGTCTCTTCTCTCCTGAATGGTTTTAACCAACCCCGATTTTGCCTTGTACGTCCAGTGATTTGTATTTTTCTTTGCAGAGAAATGCATAGAGAAGTTCTGGTGCTGACCTAAATATAAGAGATTGAAAAGAACCTTATACAAAGGACAAAAGGATGATTCCCAGGATTATTTTCTGTTATTGTCCTTCTTTGCTTTTTATCTTATTCCTCCCAGAAGCAAGTTATTAAGCTATTTGGGAAATTAAAATGTTTTGACAGATTATTAAACCTCAGTTTATCATACACATGACAATCTTCTCCACAGCACCTGTATCTCTTAGTCCTTTTTTTTTTTTAATTGGGGTATAGTTGCTTTACAGTGTGTGTTAGTTTCTGTTGTACAATGAAGTGAATCAGTTTTTTTGTATATGTATATGCCCTTCCTCTTGGACTTCCCTTCCACCCCCAATACCATCCATTTAAGCCTCTTAGTGTTGTTCGAGACATACTTTGCCTTTCCATAAATATGTCTTAGCAAGACAATGCATAAGCATCTGCAAAGATCCAATCATAGAAGGGAGTTTGAGTATTCTAAGACTTTGCTGTTAGATATTTGAATTTATTCCTCATCACACTGTTTATTCCAAAGCTTAAGACAGCTAATCTTATTTGTGATCAATTAAAATCACTTGTGACTTATTTCCTGTTCCTTTTCAATACTCTGCATGATAAGAAAATGTATATTATAGGAAGAAAATCTAAGAAGTCTTACTCTTCAAAAATCTTACCACATTAAGAAAGAATGGGTGAGATATTTTCTTGTTATTATGTCATTTTTACTACTAATGAGGGAAATGGTGCATTTTGAACTAACATATAACCCAGCATTCGCATATCTGGAGCATATCTGGATGTACACCCTGAGAAAATCATAATTCAAAAAGAGACATGTGCCCCAGTGTTCACTACAGCCCTATTTACAATAGCTAGATCACGTGTGGTGCCTGTGCTCCGTTGTGTCTGACTCTTTGCAACTCCGTGGCCTGTAGCCTACCAGGTTGCTTTGTCCATGGAATTTTCCAGGCAAGAATACTGGAGTGGGTTGCCATTTCCTATTCCAGGGGATCTTCCTGACCCAAGATTGAACCCACATCCTTGTGCCTCCTGCATTGGAGACAGATTCTTTACCACTGAGCGACCTCAGAAGCCCATAGCCAGGACACAGAAGCAACTATATATATATATATATATATATATATATATATATATATATATATATATATATATATATATATGACTATATAACTCTCTCTCTCTCTCTCTCTCTCTCTATATATATATATATATATATATATAACTATATAACTCTCTCTCTCTCTCTCTCTCTATATATATATATATATATATATATATATATATATATACACACACACACAGTAGAATGTTACTCAACCATAAAAGGAATGAAATTGGATCATCTGTAGAGACATGGATGTACCTAGAATCTGTCATATGAGTGAAGTAAGTCAGAAGGAGAAAAACAAATATGATATATTGATGGATATATGTGGAATCTAGAAAAATGGTAGAGATGAACCTCTGTAGGGCAAGAATAGAGGTGCAGACATAGGGAATGGACATTCGGGTATGGGGAGGGGGCGTGATGAATTGGGAGACTGGGAGTGGTGTGGGGACACTGCCATATGTAACACAGCTAGAGGGAGCCCGCACATAGCACAGGGCATTCAGTTCAGTGTTCTGTGGAAACCTAGACAGCCGGCTAGGGGGAGGGTGGGGCGGGAGGGAGACCAGAGAGGGAGGGGATATATGCATGCTGTGCTTGGAGCTCTTTCACTTCATTGTTCAGCAGAAACTAACACAACATTGTAAAGCAACTATACCCCAATTTAAGAAATACATATCCTTTTAATTACCCTTCCCCTGAAATACTAGTATTTACTAGTGGTATTTCTTAAAGAGCAAGTCTTAGTTTTCACAAGCTATTAAATTATATCAGTTTTAAAGAAAATGCATTACCTTGAAAGAAGGTAAATTTACTAACTAAAAAAAAGTAAGTACCCCCTTCCATGTCCTGCTTATTTTTATTTTTATCTATGCTCTCAATGTTATTTACAATTATAATATCTAGATAGTGGAAATGCTATATAATGGATCACTATTGCATATCACTGCTCAAATCTGTACCATCATGTTGATAGCTTGAAATTGGCCACCGAAGTATTTACAGTTCTAGAATTAACAAACGCTACTAATCAGGGCCCTTTTTTTTTTTTTTGATATATGCTTTTTAACATTTATCAACACATCAGTGACTGGAAGTGTGAGGGAGAATTTGGAGGCTTCAGTCAAGTCCTTCCTTTGTAGCATGAGTTACAAATTCGCCTTATTTACTCTTTTTTTAAATTGAGATATAATTGATATAAACATATTAGCTTAATATTTGTATGCATTGTGAAATGATCATCGCAATAAGTCTTTTTAACATTCATCGCCACATGTAGCTACAGAACATTTTTCTTGTTATCAGAACTTTTAAGAGATAATCTCTTAGCAACTTTCAAATGTGCACTACATTGGTTATTTTATAACTGGAAGTTTGTACATTTGACCCTCTTTACCCAGGTCATCCACCTCCCAGCACCACCACCCACCTCTGGTAAGCACACATCTGATCACTTTTTCTAAGTCGGGCTTTTGTTTAGTTGTGGTTGTTTTAGATTACAAATACAGGTAAGATCATATACGGTGCTTGACGTTCTCTGTCTGATTTACTTTACTTAGCATAATACCTTCAAGGTTCACCCATGTTGCCACAAATTCACCTTATTTACCTTATATGTTCTATTGCTTCAATTTAAGAAAGCAAAAATGCAGAGTAATTGCAGAAACTAAATCTCCTAAATGTGCAGTTTAAAGTCAATGAGGACCATAGTGGGAAAAGCTGCTTTTGTCTTTCTTTGGTGAACTCTAATGTGTAGAAATGAAAACATAAATTAATTCAAGTTACTAAGGTACAAGCCTAACTTTAAGGTTGTGTGGAGGAATAAGGTGGCATTATTTCACATCATAGCCACGGTCATAGCATAGGGTATGCACATGCAGGAGAAGATTGCCTTTTATGAAGTGTTTTCAACACATTATTTTAGGATGAGTTTTATGCCTTAAGAATCAACAAAAAGCAAGTTACTATGTTTTATCTCCTTGTGAATAGAGACCACGTCTTATTTATTTTCCCGAGTCAGATGGGTTGACATTTGCCTTCCAATATTCCTACACAGCAAAAGGTCATTCCATCTACACAAAGCCTGTCAAGCAGAAAGCCTTTTCAGAAAGAAAGCTCACTGAAGAAGCACTAGAAAATAGATAAAATACAAAAAGTAAGGCTACTCAAATCCTATAGTTTGATTGTATCAACTTCATTGTGAATTCCCAGAAAAAGCAAGAATTGCAGCAGTTCTGTGTGAGGATCAGCTTCACTGGGCTATTCATTCTTTTTAAAATCCTTTTATTAAGAGTGCTTTGATGAATGTTGGACTATGGTATTGCATGGTGAGAACTTAGGATAAATGATATAATGTTTTAGAGTGGGAAAATAAGAGACTGGTAACTAAGTACAGAATCAAGATTCAGTTTCTAGCCTCTAATAGCTCTTAATAAGTTCATTTTAACTTTAAGTCCATTGCATCACATGTGTTTGCTCAGTTGTGTCCAACTCTTTGCAGCCCTATGTACTGTAGACCACCAGACTCCTCTGTCCATGGGTTATCCAGGCAACAATACTGGAGTGGGTTACCATTTCCTTCTCCAGGGGATCTTCCTGACCCAGGGATCGAATTTGCATCTCCTGTGTCCCCTGCATTGCATGCAGATTCTTTACAATTGAGCCATTAACTTTCAGTCCATAATCTCCTAATATTTTCATTGCTACAGATAGCCAACCGCTGAAAGGTAGAATGAATCTTGTGATACTAGAATGAGACATTGGTATGAACCCATGTTTAGCTTACTATAGATACACATGACTAATAGGTAAATAATATAGATATGTGTACGTAAACAAAGTGTTTTATATATATGTAAGTTGGGAAGATCCTCTGGAGAAGGAAATGGCAACCCACTCCAGTTCTCTTGCCTGAAAAATCCCATGGATGGAGGAGCTTCATGGGCTACACAGTCCATGGGGTTGTAATGAGTTGGACACAACTGAGCGACTTCATTTTCACACAAATGTGTGTATGTGTGTGTGTGTTAAAAGAATCCACCTGCCATTTCAGGAGACATGGGTTTGATCCCACGGTTGGGAAGATCCCCTGGAGAAGGAAATGGTAACCCACTCCAGTATTCCAGCCTAGGAAATTCCATGGACAGAGGAGCTATGTGGTTGCAAAGAGTCAGGCACAACTTAGTGACTAAACAACCACCAGAACAACATATGTATTTATATGTATACACATACACACATATATTCTCAAGCTCTGCCCACTAACAAAACTTAGGAGCAATAATACCCCCAGAAGCAATAAGAACATCAAGTTCCCAGAACTTGGTTTCTAATACCATTCTCTAATAACTAGAACAGGGCTCCTTGAAGAAGTGGCTGATCCTGGAGCTGTGACAGAGAATTGACATGATAAGCTTGGCTCATTTCTAAGTCCATAAATTAAGTAGTCAAAAAATTAAACAGTGAGGGTGTATCAAAGGAACACCAAAGCAATCTGAAATAGCTCCCAAGGGAACCATGTGAGCAAGAAAATAATGTAATATTGGCTTATAACCCAATGTATTAAATAAATTTCCATGAGTATATAACTATATGATTGAACAAAATTTTAGAATGGGAAATAATAGATAATAATAGAAAATTCTCCCATAGAGAAGAGTCCAAATAATTGATGTAAATAATGATCCCTTAATATGGTAGAATATTAAGACTTTAAGTGTAGGCTTTACCTGTTGCCTGCATTCCAAAGAGAAAACTATGGAAAGGGGGAGAAAGAGAAACTTTATGTTAGGGCAACCCACCAACCACTGCCTCAGAGTAGCCAGGGTCAGGATATCAGCACTGAATCAGGTTGATGACTGCTGTTCTGTAGTCACTCAGCTGTGTCTGACTCTTTGAGACCCCCCTGGACTGCAGTATGCCAGGTTTCCCCGTTCTTTACTGTCTCCTGGAGTTTGCTCAAACTCATGTCTTTTTGAGTTGGTGATGCCATCCAACCATCTTATCCTCTATCCCCTTTCTCCTCCTGCCCGCAAGCTTTCCCAGCATGACGGTCTTTTTTGATGAGCTGGCTCTTCGCATCAGGTGGCCGAAGAAGCATAAGTCCTTCCAATGAATACTCAGGATTTATTTCCTTAAGGATGGACTGATTTGATCTCCTTGCTGTCCAAGGGACTCTCAAGAGTCTTCTCCAGCACCAGTGTTCGAAAGCATCAATTCTTCAGTGCTGTGCCTGCTTTATTGTCCAAATCTCACATCTGTACATGGCTACTGGAAATACCATAGCTTTGACTATACAGACTTCCATTGGTGAAGTGATGTCTCTGCTTTTTAATATGCTGTCTAGGTTTGTCATAGCTTTTCTTCCAAGGAGCAAGTGTCTACTTTTAATTTCATGGCTGCAGTCACTGTCTGCATTGATTTTGGAGCCCAAGAAAATAACCTTTGTCACTATTGCCATTTTCCTCCCATCTATTTGCCATGAAGTGATGGGACCAGATGCCATGATCTTAGTTTTATGAATGTTGAGTTTTAAGCCAGCTTTTTACTCTCCTCTTTCACCTTCATCAAGAGGCTCTTTAGTTCCTCTTCACTTTCTGCCATATGTAACCTTTATATGATGTCATAAAGGTGACACTTTAGCTAGTGGTCTTTCTCCTTAAAATTGACAATTTCAGTCCAGTCATAAGCAAAATATCAACAAAACATATTTTTCAAAATGCCTGAACAGCACTCTAAACTGTGAAAGTCATCAACACAAAGGAAAATCTAAGAAACAGTCACAGCAGAGTACACTATGGAGACTCATAGGCTGAAGATAATGTAGTGTCCTGGGTGGAATCCTGGGACAGAAAAAAAAAAGTAGATAAAAGTTAAGAAAATTTCACCGAAGTATGTACGTTAGTTCAAAAAAATACATCAGTATTTGTTCTTTCCTTCTGTGTGTGTGTCATTCGCTCATTTGTGTCCAAGTCTTTGTGACCCCATGAGCTGTAGCTCGCCAAGCTCCTCTGTCCATGGAATTATCCAGGCAAGAGTACTGGAGTGGGTTGCCATTCCCTTCTACAAGGGATCTTCCCAACCCAGGGATCAAACACAGATCTCCCACGCTGCAGGCAGATTCTTTACCATTTGAGCCACCTGTGAAGCCCATTGGTTCTTTAGTTGTAACAAATGTATCATGCGCTTACAAGATAGTAATAACTGGGAAAACTTGATGTGGGGTATAGTGAGATTTTCTCAACAATCTTGGCAATAGTTTTTGTATGGCCATTGACTAACATAGTTGCTGTAAAAATATACCAAATTGGAAATTTATTATTTGTATATTATTGATGTACAATTGACATATAACATGTTATTAGTTTTAGGTGTATAGCATAATTATTTGAAATACCTATAAATTCTGAAGGAATTTTTATTAAAAAATTACAATGACACATGGGACTTCCATGGTAGTTCAGTGGTTGGGCATCCACCATGCAGTGCAGGGGACACAGGTTTAATCCATGGTCAGGGAACTAAGATCTCACATGACATGGGGCAGCTAGCCTGCATGCCACAACTTAGAGAGCCTACGTGCAACAACTGTGACTCAACCAAAGTAAACAAATAAATATTTCTTAAAATTGCCATGATAGAAATGCTAGGCTTCCATTACCAAATGTTCCTATATTTTAAAGAAGATGTTTGGATATATTATCTTATTCAATTTAAAAGTTAAGTGTAGTGTAAATCTGTAGGTAGTAGATGATAAGGCATCCTCAATACAATGATGCTTAATTTGGAGAAGCTTTACACCTTGAAGCATATTAGCACTTTAACCTAAGTAGCTGAAATCACACTGTAAAAAAGACAGCTTTGTTACAGTCTGTTTCTAGCTGTGCCACTACCAAGCATGGCAGCTGAGACAAATTTCTTAGTCTCATACTCATCAGCTTTTCTGCCCACGTTGTTGTTTTTCAGTCGCTCAGTCATGTCCGACTCTTTGTGGCCCCATGGACTACAGCCTGCCAGGCTTCCCTGTTCTTCACCAACTCCCGGAGTTTCCTCAAACTCATGACAATTGAGTCGGTGAAGCCATCCAACCATCTCACCCTCTGCCGTCCCCTACTCCTCCTGCCTCCAATCTTTCCCAGCATCAGAGTTTTACAGATGAGTCAGCTCCTCACATCAGGTGGCCAAAGTGTTGGAGTTTCAGCTTTAACATCAGTCCTCCCAATGAACACCCAGGACTGATCTCCTTTAGGATGGACTGGTTGGATCTCCTTGCAGTGCAAGGCACTCTCAATAGTCTTCTCCAACACTACAGTTAAAAAGCATCAATTCTTCAGCACTCAGCTTTCTTTATGGTCCAACTCTCACATCCATACATGACTACATAGCTTTGACTACATGGATCTTTGTTAGTGGAATGATGTCTCTGCTTTTTGATACACTATACATGTCATAGGTTTTCTTCCAAGAAGCAAGCAAATATCTTAATTTCATGGCTGCAGTCACCATCTGCAGTGATTTTGGAGACCAAGAAAATAATAATAGTCTGTGAAGCAGTGGTGGATGATTTTTGGAATTCCCTTGCTTTTTCTATGATCCAACAGATGTTGGCAATTTGATCTCTGGTTCCTCTGCCTTTTCTAAATCTATCTTGTATATCTGGAAGTTCTCGTTCACGTACTGCTAAAGCCTAGCTTAAAGGACTTTGAGCATTACCTTACTAACATGTGAAATGAGCTTAAAACTCGACATTCAAAAAAATAAGATCTTGGCATCTGGTCCCATCACTTCCTGGCAAATAGATGGGGAGACAGTGGAACAGTGGCAGGCTTTATTTTGGGGGGCTCCCAAATCACTGCAGATGGTGACTGCAGCCATAAAATTAAAAGACACTTTCCCCTTGGAAGAAAAGCTATGACCAACCTACACAGCATATTAAAAAGCAGACACATTACTTTGCTAACAAAGGTCCATCTAGTCAAAGGTATGATTTTTCCAGTAATCATGTATGGATGTGAGAGTTGGACCATAAGGAAAGCTGAGCACCGAAGAATTGATGCTTTGAGCTGTGGTGTTGGAGAAGACTCTTGAGAGTCCCTTGGACTGCCAGGAGATCCAACCAGTCCATTCTAAAGGAAGTCATCGGAGGGACTGATGCTGAAGCTGAAACTCCAATACTTTGGCCATCTTACATGAAGTACTGACTCTTTGGAAAAGACCCTGATGCTGGAAAAGATTGAAGGCAGGAGGAGAAGGGGACGACAGAGGATGAGATGATTGGATGGCATAACTGACTCGATGGACGTGAGTTTGAACAAGCTCCAGGAGTTGGTGATAGACAGGGAAGCTTGGCATGTGGCAGTCCTTGGGGTCGCAAAGAATCGGACATTACTGAGCAACTGAACTGAAGTGAACTCTATGGTAGTTTGAGCATTTTTTGGCATTGCCTTTCTCTTGGATTGGAATGAAAACTGACCTTTTCCAGTCCTGTGGCCACTGCTGAGTTTTCCAAATTTGCTGGCATATTGAGTGCAACACTTTCAGAGCATCATCTTTTAGGATTTGAAATAGCTCTGCTGGAGTTCCATCACCTCAACTATCTTTATTTGTAGTAATGCTTCCTAAGGCCCACCTGACTTTGCACTCCAGGATGTCTGGCTTTAGGTGAGTGACCACAATGTCTTGGTTATCCAGGTCATTAAGATCTTTTTTGTATAGTTCTGTGTATTCTTGCCACCTCTTCTTAATCTCTTCTGCTTTTGTTAGTTCCTTGCCATTTCTGCCTTTATTTTGCCCATCTTTGCATGAAATGTTCCCTTGGAGACTACAGGCCCATTATTTAACACCTTCTGCTTCCTCATCTTTAAAGCAGAGATAACACAGTGCCTGTCTTATAAAGTCATCAGGCGTTCCGTGTGGTTAGACCTATGCGGAATGTGCACAGCACCTGACATAAAGATTATAGTCCTTGTCTGCATCTATTTTCTTGTCCACTTAGCTGAGTAGTTTGCCCTTAATTTAAAATAATGAAATATATGTATATGTTTATGAACTTTTCAAAGAAAACCAATATAGAAGAAATACACTAACATGTCTATAGCGCCTATATTGGGTTTTAGCATAATGATTTTTTAAAATAAATTTAGATAGTTTAAAAAATTTCCACAGTGATCTATATACATTTTAACAGATAATTTACCCAGTGTATTGACTCACATGGGGAAATTCCAGCTCCAATTTTGTTTACTTCCTAAAGTATTTCACCAAATTATGTAGATAATCATGCAAACACTGAAGCTTGTTTTGTTTTCGTACATTGGATTCTCTAGAAAACTTCTATTATGTACATATATATGTGAATTTGATTTCTAATAATTGATTCAAAGTTTATTTTATATTACATCTTTTCAACTGTGTAACCAGTAATATCCATTTCTTTCTTGCCTTACCCTCCTGTTTAAAATGGTACAGGACTGCTTGTTTTCCTCTCTTGGGCAAAGATGGGTATACTGCCACAGTAAACCTTTACTATAAGCAGATACTCTCAAGTTTGTTTTAATTGTTAAAATTTAACAGCAGTAACATAGAACAGTCAACAGCCTGGGTTTTTCTTTTTTTCAAGTTGTCAATATAAATAAATTAGGACCTTTGAAAATATGAGGTTCTGCTTCCACTACCAGTCCTTGTAATTAATGTGCAGGAAGTTTATCAAACACTTGAAATAGGCTGAGTGTTTTGCTGAATTTGCTCCAGATCCTGGAGTTGAGTTGATACCTACTTGCCACTTTTCACAGGCTCTTTCAAAGTACTCTAATTAAATATGAAAGGACCAACTTTGGAAGGTTCCCATCACCACTGTTTGACCATGAAGGTTAAGGACAACCAGGAGACAGTGCAGTTCTAGATCCTTCTCTATTTGCAGGATCAGAAATATTATGTTCTATTTTTTTTTTTTTGAAACGCTCCCTGTCTGAAAATTGATTTTAGAACTCAAGAGCTAGAAGGATTGAACTGGTGCCGTTTCAAGCGCCTTCCGTAGAAGAGTTGCCTACAGCGTATTCTGCTATCTACTGCAGTTTTCTAAACCTAAGTGCTTTTCATTATAATCAGGCAATTCATGCTGCATCTAAACTTTGGGTGTATCTATATATTCTAGAAAAACTGTTATCTAACAGCCAATCCTAACTTTCTGAGACATTAACAGATTAACCAAGAAACAAACAAGTTTATTTCTTTTTTTTTTTTCTTTTTTTTTTCTTTTTTAAATTTTAAAATCTTTAATTCTTACATGCATTCCCAAACATGAACCCCCCTCCCACCTCCCTCCCCATAACATCTTTCTATTTCTGAAGCATTTTCAGCTTAGAGAGATAAATTACAATACGAGTCAATTACAAGTATCATTTTTATGAAAAGGCAGTTTGAGAGAGCACTATCAGGACAAAGGCAGAAATCTTTCCTTTTTTATTAGAAGTGCTTTATCTTCTCAGTCTTGACACTAAGACATGAATGGCTTGTACAAATACTGTATTTTGGTTAATAAAACTGAGAAAGATTATTGCTGTGGCTAGTATTCTAAGAGGACATTTAAGCCATATCAAATTTGGTGTGTTTGCCCCAAACTGTCTAACTGAATATGTCATTCACTAAATCTTATAAAAACAGACTAGAAATAGGATAGTTATGGAGGGTCCATTGTTTAGATGGCCTGTGGAGTTTCAACCAATTCTTTGAGAAGAAATGTATTCAGAGAATGCCTCTGAGTCCCCTATTGCAGAATTTTTATGAAAGTGTAAAAGCAAGAACAAAAACTCCGCAGTGTAGAGAACTGGAGGGGAGTAGGGAGTGGGGAAAGTAGGAAAGAAAGATTAAAAGAGTGATAAATAAAAGATATCTGAGAACATCTCTCCAATGTTTAAAGTAATGAATTCAATGAACTTTTTTGCACAGCTGGAAATGTTCTCTGTTTGTGCTTTCTAGTATGGTAGGGCCACTTAGCCTCATGTGGCTATTGAACACTTAAAACATAATTAATGTTGTGGGATGATTTGAGAGAATAGCATTGAAACATGTATATTACCATATGTGAAACACATCACCAGTCCAGGTTTGATGCATGAGACAGGGTGCGCGGGGCTGGTGCACTGGGATGACCCAGAGGGATGGGATGGGGAGAGAGGTGGGAGGGGGGTTCAGGATGGGTAACAAATGTACACCCGTGGCTGATTCATAGCAATGTATGACAAAAACCACTACAATATTGTAAAGTAATTAGCTTCCAATTAAAATAAATAAATAAATTTAGAAAACGTAACTAATGTGACTGACGAAAATGAATTTTTAATTTATTTAATTTCTAATTTAAATAAGCACATGTAGCTAGTAGCTGCCTTAGGGGAAGGCACAGGTTTACAGCTTTACAGCTTTACAGCTCAATGTGTGGTCTTTGCATCAGAAGTATCAACATCTGGGAGCTTATTAGAAGTGCAGAATCTTGGCTCCCAATCAGTCATACTGATTCAGAATATGCATTTTAACAACACCCTAAGGCAAGTAGTATGAAAGCTTGAAAGGCCCTGCCCTGGAGCAATTTTCACTGTGCTATAATCACCCATTCAGAAAGAAACTCTATTCTCTATTTCACCAAGGGCTAAGACACATTAGAAACATGCTCATTTTACCCACAGAAGAGTGAGGCCATAGGGGTGAGCTGCAATAGTGCTGGAACTGCTTACTTTAAATCTTTTCCAAACGTGAATAAAATGTGCCCCCTTGAATGATCCGTTGACTTATCCATTTATGAGAGAAACACAAAGTCCTTACATAGGAGGTGCTGTCTGATATTTACTGAGCATCTTCAGTTAAATCTGAGCATGTTCTTTATTTCTCTGAAGTGAGGGGAAAGGCGGGGAGGGATAAACAGGTTACCAGTTTCATTCTTGGGACTGAGATTTTAAAGTTATCATTAAAAAAGTCAAAGTAAGACAATGTCCTAAGAGCTAGAACTGGAGAATGATGTTGGTTAAACAGTTTATTGTATTTGAGCCTTTACTATATGTCTTACTTTGATTTCCCCTAAATCTGATTCTGAGACAAGAACTTGGGGACGTCTGTTTGCCAGTGATCCCGAGACCCACTGTGAGCGCAGTGGGGGCAGCCAAGCAGGAAAGAGGGCAGTGCAGGGCACACTGCCGCCTGGGTCAGAGATGTGGGTAGCTGGGGTTCAGTCCCTCTGGGGGGCATCTGAGAGGCTGTGGGTGTTCGAGGGAGGAAGACACCAGCATATCTGGGAACTATCTGCCTCAGATTCTGGTGACTTCCTAAGTGGTGATGATGGGAGGGGCCTGCAGAGTCTTGACCATAGTGGACATTGCTTCTGCAATAGGCTGTTACCCTGGAGAAAGATAATAAGAGCTACTGGGGAGTGAGGACTAAGAACCAGGACAGTTGAATCTCACTTAGGGGGGGGAGGGAAAGATGGCGGAGGAATAGGACGGGAAGATCACTTTCTCCTTCACAAATTCCTCAAAAGAACATTTCAACGCTGAGCAAACTTCACATAACAAATTATGTAGGCTGGCAGAGGACATCAGGCAACCAGAAAAGCAGACCTTTGTCTTCAAAAACAGGTAGGATAAAATATAAAAGACGAAAAAGGAGACAAAGGAGGTGGGGAGGGAGCTCCGTCCCGGGAAGGGAAGCCCGTCCTGGGAAGGGAATTTTAAGAAGAGAGGTTTCCAAACACCAGGAAACACTCTCCCTGCCGAGTCTGTGGCGAACCTTGGAAACACAGAGGGCAACATAACAGGAAGGAAAAATAGATAAATAATTAAAACCAACAGATTACAAGCCCAACAGTAACTCCCCCAGCGGAAAAGCAGCACAGACGCCTGCATCCGCCATTGGGAAGTGGGGGCAGGGCAGGGACGCGCGGGAGGCGCGGGCTGCAGAGCTTTGTAAGAATCGGGCAGGAACACCCCACGCGCAACCAGAACGACCTAACCTGGGCTAGCAAATCAGACTGTGGGATAGCTACCACGCGAAAAGCTCGAACATAAGACCCCGCCAGGACCGAGCACAGAACAAAGGACGGAACGGAAAAAGCCGGCTGCAGACCATCCCCCGCCGGGGACAGGCAGCCAGAGCCGTAAGGTCTGGAAAGGGGCAACTGCAGACCCAGAGAGACTTTGCTTACCTAACTGCAAGCAGGCTCCTTTGCTAAGACTTCTGGGGGAGCTGGACAGTCACAATTTGCCTCACGGGGTGCGCCAGCAGTCCGCCGAGAAAGCTGAGCAGCAGCGGCAGAAAAGGTGACAAGCCGCGGCGACCGCGCTCGCCAAACTCCTGAGCTACTCGGACCTGGGAAGGGCACAAAGCGCAGTTCCAGCCGAATCTGTGCCTCTGAGGGCTGCCTGAGCGCCGAACCTGAGCGGCTTGGACCGGGGAAGTGCACGCAGCCTAGGGCCGGCCCCAGACGGTTCCCAGCTGAGCATCGTAGAACCGGAGCGGTTTGTGCGCCGCGAGAAAGGACAGGTCAAGCGGAGCAGAGATACTGTGTGCACACGACAGTGCTATTTGTTTGCAGCAACCCCCTCCCCACAGCGCGACTGAACTAGTGATCCTAAAAAACCAGCAAACAGAAGAAGTTAATCAGAGGGAACCACCTTGGAAGTGATCCCACACGGCCCATAATACCAGAAAGGGCAAGATATATATATATATATTTTAATATTTTTAAAAGCACTCCTTTTTTTTTTTTTTTTTGCTTTTTTTTCTAACTTTTTTTTTAATTGTTGTCTTCTATTTCTCCTTAAATTTTTATTTCTATAACCTATTATTACTAATTTTTTTTAAAGACCTTTTTTTTTTTTTTTTTTTTTTAAGGCAAAAACCATATATAGTCTTTGGTTGGTTGTTGATGGTTTTTGTTTTTTTTTTTTTTTTTTTTGATTGTCTGTTTGTTTTTTAATAATTCTTTTTTTTCTTTCTTCCTTTTTCCTTCTGCTTCTCTTTAATATTGTATCTTTGAAAATCCAAACTCTACTCTAGATTTTTAATCTTTGCTCTTAGGTGTTTATTGCCAATTTTGTACATTTAAAAACCCAAACTTCACTACCCCAGTTTACCTGAGAGCGAGATTACTGGCTTGACCACTCTCTCCTCCTCTGGACTCTCCTTTTTCTCCACCAGGTGGCCTCTGTCTCTTTCCCCCCCCATCTCTCCTCTATCCAACTCTGTGAATCTCTGTGTGTTCCAGACGGTGGGGAACACCTAAGGAACAGGTTACTGGCAGGATTTGTCTCTCTCCCACTCATTCCTCTCTCTGATCCTCCTGGTCACCTCTGTCCACTTCCTCCCTCTCCTCTTCCCCGTATAACTCTGTAAATACCCCTGAGCGGGCCAAACTATAGAGCGCACATAAGGAAGTGACTACTGGCTAGTTTGCTCTCTTCTCTTTTGATCTCACCGCATCTCATTCCAGTTACCTCTAACTACCTCCTCCATCTTCTCTTCTCCTTATAACCCAGTGAACCTCTCTGAGTGTCCCTAAATGTGGAGAAACTTTTCATCTTTAACCTAGATGTTTAATCATCGGTGCTGTATAGATGGAGAAGTCTAGAGGCTACTGTAAAAATAAAACTGAAAGCCAGAAGCAGGAGGCTTAAATCCAAAGCCTGAAAACATTAGAGAACTCGTGAATTCAGGGAACATTAAGCAATAGGAGCCCATCTAATGCCTTCATACCTACACCAAAACCAAGCTCCACCCAAGGGCCAACAAGTTCCAAAACAAGACATACCACACAAATTCTCCAGCAACACAGAAACAATCCCCTGAGCCTCAATATACAGGCAGCTCAATATTATCCCAAAACCTTTGATGTCTTGTAACCCATTACGGGTTACTCCACTGCACTCGAGAGAGAAGAAACCCAGCTCCACCCGCCAAAACTCCAACACAAGCCTCCCTAACCAGGAAACCTTGACAAGCCACTGATAGAACCCCACCCAAAGTGAGGAAGCTCCATAATAAAGAGAACTCCACAAATTATCAGAATATAAAAAGGCCACCCCAAACGCAGCAATATAACCAAGATGAAGAGACAGAGGAATACTCAGCAGGTAAAGGAACAGGAGAGCTGCCCACCAAACCAAACAAAAGACGAAGAAGTAGGGAATCTACCGGAGAAGGAATTCCGAATATTGATAGTGAAAATGATCCAAAATCTTGAAATCAAAATGGAATCACAGATAAATAGGCTAGAGACAAAGATTGAGAAGATGCAAGAAAGGTTTAACAAGGACCTAGAAGAAATAAAAAAGAGTCAAAATATAATGAATAACGCAATAAATGAGATCAGAAACACTCTGGAGGCAACAAATAGTAGAATAACGGAGGCAGAAGATAGGATCAGTGAAATAGAAGATAGAATGGTAGAAATAAATGAATCAGAGAGGAAACAAGAAAAACGAATTAAAAGAAATGAGGACAATCTCAGAGACCTCCAGGACAATATGAAACGCTCCAACATTCGAATTATAGGAGTCCCAGAAGAAGAAGACAGAAAGAAAGATCATGAGAAAATCCTTGAGGAGATAATAGTTGAAAACTTCCCTAAAATGGGGAAGGAAATAATCACTCAAGTCCAAGAAACACAGAGAGTTCCAAATAGGATTAACCCAAGGCGAAACACCCCAAGACACATATTAATCAAATTAACAAAGATCAAACACAAAGAACAAATATTAAAAGCAGCAAGGGAAAAACAACAAATAACACACAAGGGGATTCCCATAAGGATAACAGCTGATCTTTCAATAGAAACTCTTCAGGCCAGGAGAGAATGGCAAGACATACTTAAAGTGATGAAAGACAATAACCTACAGCCCAGATTACTGTACCCAGCAAGGATCTCATTCAAATACGAAGGAGAAATCAAAAGCTTTACAGACAAGCAAAAGCTGAGAGAATTCAGCACCACCAAACCAGCTCTCCAACAAATTCTAAAGGATATTCTCTAGAAAGGAAACACAAAAAGGGTGTATAAACCCGAACCCAAAACAACAAAGTAAATGGTAACGGGATCATACTTATCAATAATCACCTTAAACGTAAATGGGTTGAACGTCCCAACCAAAAGACAAAGACTGGCCGAATGGATACAAAAACAAGACCCCTCTATTTGCTGCTTACAAGAGACCCACCTCAAAACAAGGGACACATACAGACTGAAAGTGAAGGGCTGGAAAAAGATATACCACGCAAATAGAGACCAAAAGAAAGCAGGAGTGGCAATACTCATATCCGATAAAATAGACTTTAAAACAAAGGCTGTGAAAAGAGACAAAGAAGGCCACTACATAATAATCAAAGGAACAATCCAAGAAGAAGATATAACAATTATAAATATATATGCACCTAATATAGGAGCACCGCAATATGTAAGACAAATGCTAACAAGTATGAAAGGGGAAATCAACAATAACACAATAATAGTGGGAGACTTTAATACCCCACTCACACCTATGGACAGATCAACTAAACAGAAAATTAACAAAGAAACGCAAACTTTAAATGATACATTAGATCAGTTAGATCTAATTGATATCTACAGGACATTTCACCCCAAAACAATGAATTTCACCTTTTTTTCAAGTGCTCATGGAACCTTCTCCAGGATAGATCACATCCTGGGCCATAAATCTAAACTTGATAAATTCAAAAAAATCGAAATCATTCCAAGCATCTTTTCTGACCATAATGCATTAAGGTTAGATCTCAATTACAGGAGAAAAACTATTAAAAATTCCAACATATGGAGGTTGAACAACACACTTCTGAATAACCAACAAATCACAGAAGAAATCAAAAAAGAAATCAAAATATGCATAGAAACTAATGAAAATGAAAACACAACAACCCAAAACCTGTGGGACACTATAAAAGCAGTGCTAAGAGGAAAGTTCATAGCAATACAGGCATACCTCAAGAAACAAGAAAAAAGTCAAATAAACAACCTAACTCTACAACTAAAGCAACTAGAAAAGGAAGAGTTGGAGAACCCCAGAGTGAGTAGAAGGAAAGAAATCTTAAAAATTAGGGCAGAAATAAATGCAAAAGAAACAAAAGAGACCATAGCAAAAATCAACAAAGCCAAAAGCTGGTTCTTTGAAAGGATAAATAAAATTGACAAACCATTAGCCAGACTCATCAAGAAGCAAAGAGAGAAAAATCAAATCAATAAAATTAGAAATGAAAATGGAGAGATCACAACAGACAACACAGAAATACAAAGGATCATAAGAGACTACTATCAGCAGTTGTATGCCAATAAAATGGACAACGT